>NC_056747.1:1228358139-1228658139 GCF_019279795.1 Protopterus annectens | reverse complement strand
GTGGGTATGTAGCCTGTAGAGAGGCTGAGTTTGAACAGTGTGTTTAGGTGAAAGGTTAGTTCATTTTGGAGCTCTTGTAAGACACAGCCTGGGACACCGTCTGGTTCCACTGATGCTGTATTTATGGCTTTGGATAAGGCTGTTTTAACCTGTGTGCCAGTGATTGACGGGGCCCTACATTCTTCTGGTATGGATATGGGCCCTTTAGGGGGTGAGAGGGGGGTGAAGTTTGCACTAAACCTGTCTGCCAGAATGTTGGCAATATCAGTCAGTTCAATGTATTTTGTGCCATTCTGCACTAACTCAGAGCAGATCTGAGAGTTTCCACTTAGGCTCTTGACATAGCTAAAGAACACTTTGTGGTTATCTTTGGAGTCATTAGCAATTTTTCTTTCGAAACTAGCCTTGGATGATTTAATGAGGGATTGTAGTTTCTTGCTGATACTGATCAGGGATGTCTTTCCTTCTTGGGATTTTACTCTTTTCTGTACTAGTTTACTCTTTCTGTTGTACAGCTTGTTTATGGCAGGGGTCCACCAGACTGGTTTCCTTTTCTTGGAGGAGTGAGTCTTGGTTTTACTTGGGATAGCACGATCCATGCATTCCTGCAGATGCTCATAGAGTGCTTTTGTAAAGGTTTCAGCAGCTTGGACAGCATTGTCTTTCAGCATGGGGGCTGTGAACCTTTCCACCTCGGTCTTAAGTAACATGAAGTTTGCTTTTGAAAAGTTTTTCACGGTGGTTTCCTTGACTGGGGGTGGGGGTGGAATATGGATATCCAGAGTGATTAGTCTATATTCTGATCTAACCAGTGAGGGGTTGACCTCTGGAGTGGAACACCGGTCGCCCATGTTGGTGATGACCAGGTCCAATATGTTGTTCCCTCTGGTGGGAGTGTTGACCAGTTGGATCCAGGGCATTTGAGTTTATAAATTCTAGGAAGCGTTGTGCAAGGGAGTCAGTACTGGAGTAGTTCTCCCAGTTTATGTTTGGGTAATTGAAATCACCCAGTATTAGGGTGTTTGGTAGGACCTTCATATTTCCCAGTGTCTCCAGAAATGTGGAATGGGGGTCCTGGGTCATGGTGGGTGATCTGTAGCAAGCTACAATTTGGATTGCAGTTTTGCCCATTGTTAGTTGCACATGAATGATCTCTGATGCATTGTATTGTGCCACTAACCTGGAGGTGTGGGTATCCTTGATGAATATTGATACACCCCTGCCTTTTGTGTTTTGGTCCTGGTTCTGTGGCCGAAAGGTATGGTATGAGTTGTAGCCTAGTAGTGCTGGAGTGCTCTCAGGAGCCTTAAACAAGGTTTCTGTTACTGCACAGATGTTGATGTTCTCCATACTGAGGAGTGCCTCGAGTGCATGCATTTTGAGGTTTAGACTTCTGGCATTGAGTAGCATTACCCTCAGTTTTTGGTTACTTCTGCTGTTTATAGTGGTGGCTTTGTCTTTTGAGCCTTGCCTAAAAAAGGCACTATGGGGGCGGCAAGACCCTTGGCCAGTATTCAAAAGCCTAAGGGTGACAGGTGCAAGCCATCTCTTGTGAAGCAACGTGGCTTGTCGAGCATGTCATCCCAGGCGGACAGATACTGGATCCCCTTTGAATGACACCAGAAACTTAGCCAATTGTTGAAATTGATCATTTTTTCTTTATACTGTGGCATGATTCTTCATGAGGGCAGGATGCTACTCAGGGTCAGGATCATACCGGCCTGGGCTACATGATCAGAGAGCTCTTCCATGTCTCTTTTCATGTAGTCCAGGGAGGTACGTCTGAGGTCATTCACACCAACATGGACAATGACAGAATCTTATTAATACTTATTCTGGAGTGACCTGAGTGTTTGTGTTATGTGGCGGATCCTGGCGCCTGACAGGCAGCTAACTGTAACCTTCTCCTTGTCCAGCCTAGTTAGTGGGACATCAGTGTGCCTGACTATAGAGTCGCCTATTACTAGTATGTTGGGTATGTTATTTTGCCTTAAGGGCTGTGATTGCATGGCACACTGAGTATGTGAAGTATGTGTTTCATGGTTGGTGATGGGGTGTGGAGGTTGCTTGGATGTCTGCTTTGAAGGTCTCTGTTGCTTTTGCAGACTTTTATTTAGAGCCTCCAAGTATGTTTGCATGTATTCATGTGTGTTATTTGCCGGTGTTGGTTTATTAGGTCTATGTGAGACTGGTGGTGTGTTGCAAGTATTACCCTTCTCCTCTTGACTGTCAGTTCCAGTCTTGGGTTGAGACAGCTTTGCCTCCAGTTTGGCTGTATAATTGCATCTCTCGCATATATTAGTGTTTGGTGGTAAGAGGAGAGGGTTGTCTGTGTACATGAGGCAGTTGTAACATTGCCTGAAAATGCCCAGATTCACCAGTTGGACTGGAGAGTACACCGGAAACTGCCCTTTGGACATGCCTGAATAGGTAGAGTAAGCTGTTTTTCTGATTGGATGGTGGGGACGAATACAGACCCTTGTCCTTCTGGACAGTATAGGGGGGTCTAGTGCTAGGGTTAATTAGTGCTTGCTATGAGTTTTAAGCAAGTGCTTGACTGTGAAATGAATGGTTTGAGTGCTAAAGTTGAAGGTTTGTCTAGTTACAAGGGAAAAATTGAAGAGTACACATCGTGGAGCCGAGAATAGTTTAACTCTAGCTAACCGGCACTACCCGGTGTGCAAAACCATGCAAATGCGGTTTTTATAGCAGGGAAGTGAAAGAGATAGAAATTAGCCCAAAATGGCCAATAAACTACTAACATTTGGGCTGAAACCACTCCTCCAGAGACAGATAGGCTGCTCAAAGCTCTCCTCTCTCACAGGTGAACAGAGAAATTTCCTTCTCTCCAAGTAAGGTATGGGCAACACAGAAACTTGTAACACAGCCCTGGATTCAGCAATAACCTGAAAACTGGACTATACTAGTTCAGAAAGGCGGGAAACAAGTACTTCAGAAAATAGAGCAGATACAATCAAAATTAGCACAAAATGGCCAATAAACTACTAACTTCTGGGCTGAAACCACTCCTCCAGGGACAGATAGGCTGCTCAAAGCTCCCCTCTCTCACAGTTGAACATTGAAACTTCCTTCTAACCAAATAAGGTATGGGCAACACAGAAACTTGTAACACAGCCCTGGATTTAGCGATAACCTGAAAACTGGAATATACTCGTTCAGAAAGGTGGGAAACAAGTATATATATATATATATATATATATATATATATATATATATATATATATATATATATATATATATATTTTTTTTTTTTTCAGAAAATAGAGCAGATACAAAAAAAAAACACTTTAAATGCACAGAAAAGGTTATCGCACTTTAGTGTGTAGCTTACAACAGTTAAACAGATTATTTAAACACAAAAATGACTTAATTCAAGTGCAGGCAGCAAATAAATACAATATGTAGCAATAACAAACTTTTTAAATCACAGAAACGCTAAAATAATTGGCGTTTTAGGCAGAATTAGTTAAGACAGCAAGAAAAGCAGAAAAATGATAATCACTCCAAAGTCTCTCTTTTGTCTCTCTGCTGCTGTAGACTTTGCAGAACACCTGGAAGGCACTTGCTGAGTGGAATACAAGTGCAAAAACTGCGCAAATGTGGTTTTTATAGCAGGGAAGTGAAAGAGATATAAATTAGCCCAAAATGGTCAATAAACTGCCAACATCTGGGCTGAAACCACTCCTCCAGGGACAGATAGGCTGCTCAAAGCTCCCCTCTCTCATAGGTGAACAATGAAACTTCATCCTATCCAAGTAAGGTATGGGCAACACAGAAACTTGTAACACACCCCTGGATTCAGCAGTGACCTGAAAACTGGACTATACTAGTTCAGAAAGGAGGAAAACAAGTATATATATATATATATATATATATATATATATATATATATATATATATATATATATATATATATATATTTTTTTTTTTTTCCAGAAAATAGAGCAGATACAATCAAAACAACACTTTACTCAATTAACCAGTTAAAAAGCTCAAAACTGTGCCCTGTTCCAGCAGTCTTCAGACAATTTCTAACTGCAGACTCCTGCCACTAGGGTACAGAGAAACCTTCTCCAAAAAAGATGGCCTGCATCAGTGCACAAGTTATACA
This sequence comes from Protopterus annectens, assembly GCF_019279795.1. Lineage (NCBI taxonomy): Eukaryota > Metazoa > Chordata > Ceratodontiformes > Protopteridae > Protopterus > Protopterus annectens. Next base: position 1,228,654,007 of record NC_056747.1, on the reverse strand, counting down.
AACAAAACGAGGTCCAGCAGGCCTGAATCTAGTCTATGCTACAGCAAACAAGGTGTACCGATTTCATAAACAGTTCAAGTAAGTATGCGCAATAAGCCTTTAACCAGAAATTCCCAGCTCAGAAGGGCAGAATCTAGCCTCTCCTCCCACAAGAGTGCAGACCACAAACCGTCTTAATGTAAAATAACTGGCCTGAAGCCCAAGTGCTTAACCCAGAACTAATACACTTTTAGAATAACAGACACTGAGCCTTCAATCAGCAGTTCCCAACATAGAAGGATCTACGTTACCTGTCCTGCCACAACGGTGCAGACCACACACCTTCTTAATGTAAAACAACTGTTTGAAACCCAAGTGCTTAAACCAAAGGCCTTAGAATAACAACTAGAATTTAATCAGGCTACTAACAAGCAGTAATAAAGGAAGCCGAATAAATTTAATTGAGTTATTTCAGAAGAGGCAAAAGCAAAATAAGGTAATAAAGTAGGAATAAACACAAATACAGTAAAGCAGATGAAGTGGAATTTTTTTTTTTTTGTAGAGGAAGGAAACCGAGCAGATTAACATACTATAGGGGAATGTCCTTCCCAAGTGCTGTCTCTGTACAGAGCAGGGGAGATGGGACTGGTAGGAATATCTGAAATCAAAATATGATCTCACTGTACTCAGCTGAGTGAGCAAATGAGATGGGTCCAGGAGGAGTGTGCAAAAACAGATTTACAGCAGGGGCGGGCAATTCCAAAGCCACCAAGATTAACACCACAACAGGAAACAGGGAGAGGGGGGTAGGGAAATAACTGCAGATAGACAGAGACACAACGTATTTACTGAATGAAAGACACACAATATTTACTGAATCAAATATTAAATAAATGCAGAGAAAAGTATACATAAATCAGCTTGTGTCCAGTTGATATATGCAGACAAGTCTCAGTATCCAGCAACTCCGATTAAAATGATTACTAGAAATTTAACCAACACAGATTTTAATGCAAGCAGAACCCCCAGACTAACACTAACACAGGAATTTCAAAGCAGTCTAACAACTTTCAATGAGCCCAGATGGCTGCACTTTTTCACACTTCAGGCAGCTAACTGCAGACAGAGACACACAATATTTATTGAATCAGACACACAATATTTACTGAATCAAATCTTAACTAAGTGCAGAGAAAGTATACTTAAATCAGCTTGTGTCCAGTTGATATATGCAGACAAGTCTCCGTAGCCAGCAACTCCGATTAAAATGATTACTAGAAATGTAACCAACACATATTTTAATGCAAGCAGAACCCCACAGGCTAACACTAACACAGGAAATTCAAAGCAGTCTAACAACTTTCAATGAGCCCAGATGGCTACACTTTTTCAAGCATCAGGCAGCTAACTGCAGATAGACAGAGACACACAATATTTACTGAATCAAAGATACACAATAATTACTGAATCAAATCTTAAATAAATGCAGAGAAAAGTATACTTAAATCAGCTTGTGTCCAGTTGATATATGCAGACAAGTCTCAGTAGCCAGCAACTCCGATTAAAATGATTACTAGAAATGTATCCAACACAGACGTTAATGCAAGCAGAACACCCAGGCTAACACTAACAAAGGAATTTCAAAGCAGTCTAACAACTTTCAATGAGCCCAGACGACCGCACTTTTTCACACTTCAGGCAGCTATCTGCAGACAGACACACACAATATTTACTGAATCAAATCTTAAATAAGTGCAGAGGATAAGTATACTTAAATCAGCTTGAGTCCAGTTGATATATGCAGACAAGTCTCAGTAGCCAGCAACTCCAATTAAAATGATTACTAGAAATGTAACCAACACAGATTTTAATGCAAGCAGATCTCCCCAGGCTAACACTAACACAGGAATTTCAAATCAGTCTAACAACTTTCAACAAGCCCAGATGTCTACACTTTTTCACACTTCAGGCATCTAACTGCAGATAGACAGAGAGACACAATATTTACTAAATCAAATCTTAAATAAGCGCAGAGAAAAATATAATTAAATCAGCTTATGTCCATTTGATATATGTAGACAAGTCTCAGTAGCTAGCAACTTCGATTAAAATGATTATTAGAAATGTAACCAACACAGATTTTAATGCAAGCAGAACCCCCAGGCTAACATTAGCACAGGAATTTCAAAGCAGTCTAACAATTGTCAATGAGCCCAGATGGCTACACTTTTTCACACTTCAGGCAGCTAACTGCAGATAGACAGAGACACACAATATTTACTGAATCAAAGACACACAATATTTACTGAATCAAATCTTAAATAAGTATAGAGAAAAGTATACTTAAATCAGCTTGTGTCCAGTTGATATATGCAGACAAGTCTCAGTAGCCAGCAACTCCGATTAAAATGATTATTAGAAATGTAACCAACACAGATTTTAATGCAAGCAGAACCCCCAGGCTAACATTAGCACAGGAATTTCAAAGCAGTCTAACAATTTTGAATGAGCCCAGATGGCTGCACTTTTCCACACTTCAGGCAGCTAACTGCAGATAGACAGAGGCACACAATATTTACTGAATCAAAGACACACAATATTTACTGAATCAAATCTTAAATAAGCGCATAGAAAAGTATACTTAAATCAGCTTGTGTCCAGTTGATATATGCAGACAAGTCTCAGTAGCCAGCAACTCCGATTAAAATGATTACTAGATATGTAACCAACACAGATTTTAATGCAAGCAGAACCCCCAGGCTAACACTAACACAGAAATTTCAAAGCAGTCTAACAACTTTCAATGAGCCCAGATGGCTACACTTTTCCACACTTCAGGCAGCTAACTGCAGATAGACAGAGACACACAATATTTACTGAATCAAAGACACACAATATTTACTGAATCAAATCTTAAATAAGTGGAGACAAAAGTATACTTAAATCAGCTTGTGTCCAGTTGATATATGCAGACAAGTCTCAGTAGCCAGCAACTCCGATTAAAATGATTACTAGATATGTAACCAACACAGATTTTAATGCAAGCAGAACCCCCCAAGGCTAACACTAACAGAGGAATTTCAAAGCAGTCTAACAACTTTCAATGAGCCCAGATGGCTACACTTTTTCACACTTCATTCAACTAACTGCAGATAGACAGAGACACACAATATTTACTGAATCAGAGATGCACAATATTTACTGAATGAAAGACACACAATATTTACTGAATCAAATCTTAAATAAGTGCAGAGAAAAGTATACTTAAATAAGCTTGTGTCCAGTTGATATATGCAGATAAGTCTCAGTAGCCAACTACTTTCAAGATATTTGATGGGTTTCTGTACTACTTCTTTTTAGAGGAAATTTTTGAATGTTGTGGAGCAATAGTTGAGATGATGTATGTATGTTTTGAGAGGTTTACGGGTTCATTTGGTAGATGACTGGTTGTTTCATATTTTATATATAAATGTATGTAATAATGGTTTGAATTGTTTTTAATAATTTGAAGAAGGGTCTTTGGACACAAAAGCGCTAATCACTGTTAAAGCAGTATTCTATTTTATTGAGCAATTTATGTGCTTTGCTCAGTTTTCTGCCTTCTAATATTCATACATTTTTTTATCGACATACAGCATTTTATTCGGGCTGAGCTTTTTACGATTATACAGTGTTTACTTCTATAACAGCTAAAAGAATAGCAAAGGTGATGCCAAAACTGATAGATATGGGTCAATGTTGTTTTTTTGTGGGGAGGCAAACATCTGACAACATAAACAGAGCAATGATGATACAGATAGATGCAGAATCTAAGAAAATACCATTGTTGTTAGTGGATCTTGATGCACAGAAAGCATTCAACAGAGTCGGATGGGATTTTATAAGCAGGACAATGGAATCATTTACATTCCCTTGTAAAATAAGGTTGATTAGGAGGATATATGAGGGCTCACAGGTGAAAATTAAAGTGGATGGGTGGGTTCCTCTCTTGTAAGGTCTGTTTGACCAGGGGAACCAGGTAGGAGGTGTTCTCTTTCCCCTTTGTTATTTGTATTATATTTAGAACCACTTGCAAAAAAATAAGGGACTAAGAAATTCAAGGATATAATTGGTATAGTAATCCAGAAAAGCTGGCTTTATTTGCAGATATTATTTTACACCTGATAAAACCAGAAAAGAACATTTCAGTGTTGTGGAACATTTTGAGATAATTTCAAGTATTTTTGGGATACAAAGTTAATGAGGATAAAACAAAGACAATAGCTGCAAACTATGGGCCCAAACATAAATTGGTTCAGCAATATCCATATTTATGGGGAGATGACAAAATGAAGTACTTAGGAGTATGGATGAAAAAGGATTGTGTTGTGGCAGCTAAGGATACATGGGAAGAGACTAAACAACTAGATATTAAAAGATAATACAAAAGCTGAGAAACTGGAAGCTCTGTTTTATGAATATGGATAGCAAGATACAAGTAGTCAAAATGTTTTAGTTCCTTTAGTTTTATATAGAGGTCAACCCAGCCACTGGGGATGCACAAGCCAGTGCATTTCTTTGTGCCAGTCCCAAGCCCGTATAAATGGGGAGGGTTGCGTCAGGAAGGGCATCCAGCGAAAAATTTTGCCAAATCATACATGCCAACAACAGTACAGTAATACATACCGGATTGGTCGAGGCCCGGGTTAACAACGACTGCCACCAGTACTGTTGGCCAACAGGGTGCTGGCAGAAATTGGGCTACTGTTGACTGAAGGAGGAGAAGAGGGGAAGGCATGCTCGAAGGCAGGTACAGGCTAAGACTGTGATAGTGAGGGTCGGAACTTTGAATGTTGGCAGTATGAATGGTATAGGGAGAGAGCTAGATGATATGATGGACTGAAGGAAGGTTGGATATTGTGTGTGCAAGAGACCAGATGGAAAGGGAGTAAGGCTAGGTGTATCGGAGGCAGTTTCAAATTGTTTTATCATGGTGTGGATGGGAGGAGAAATGGCGTAGGCATTATCCTGAAGGAACAGTATGCTAAGAGTGTTTTGGAGGTGAAAAGAGTGTCGGATAGAGTAAGGTTTATGAAGCTGAAAATTGATGGTGTAATGATGAATGTTGTTAGTGCATATGCTCCACAAGTTGGGTGTGCAATGGATGAGAAAGAAAAATTTTGGAGTGAGTTGGATGAAGTGGTTATGACTGTCCCCAAGGGTGAGAGACTGGTGATTGGAGCAGATTTCAATGGGCATGTTGGTGAAGGGAACAGAGGGGATGAGGAAGTGATGGGTAGGTATGGTGTTAAGCAAAGGAATGCAGAAGGTCAGATGGTAGTGGATTTTGTGAAAAGGATGGACATGGCTGTGATGAATACGTATTTTAACAAGAGGGAGAAGCATAGGGTGACATACAAGAGTGGAGGAAGATGCACACAGGTGGATTATATCTTATGTAGAAGGGCCAGTCTGAAGGAGATTGGAGACTGTAAAGTGGTGCCAGGGGAAAGTGTAGTTAGGCAGCATAGGATGGTTGTTTGTAGGATGACATTGGTGATCAAGAAGAGGAGGATGAGTGTGAGGGCAGCACCAAGGATCAAATGGTGGAAATTGAAAAAGGGTAATTGTGAGGTGATGTTCAGGGAAGAGTTAAGACAGGCACTGGGTGGCAGAGAAGAGTTATCGAATAGCTGGGTAACTACAGCAGAGCTAGTAAGAGAGATGGCTAGAAAGGTGCTTGGTGTGACATCTGGAAAGAGGAAGGAGGACAAGGAGACCTGGTGGTGGAATGAAGTACAGGAGAGCATACAGAGAAAGAGGTTGGCAAAGAAGAAGTGGGACTGTCAAAGAGATGAAGAAAGTAGACAAGAGTATAAGGAGATGAGGTGCATGGCAAAGAGAGAATGCTAAGGATAAGGCGGATGAAGAGTTGTATAAAAGGTTGGACACTAAGGAGGGAGAAAAGGACCTGTACCGATTGGCTAGACAGGGGGACCGAGCTAGTAAAGATGTGCAGCAGGTAAGGGTGATAAAGGATAATGAGGGAAATGTACTCACAAGCGAGGAGAGTGTGTTGAGCAGATGGAAAGAGTACTTTGAGGGGTTGATGAATGAAGAGAATGAGAGGGAGTAAAGGTTGGATGATGTGCAGATAGTGAATCATGAAGTGCAGTGGATTACCAAGGAGGAAGTAAGAATAGCTACGAAGAGGATGAAGAACGGAAAGGCTGTTGGTCCAGATGACATACCTGTGGAAGCATGGAAGTGTTTAGGTGAAATGGCAGTGGAGTTTTTAACTAGATTGTTTAATGAAATCTTGGAAAGTGAGAGGATGCCTGAGGAATGGAGAAAAAGTGTTTTGGTACCGATTTTGAAGAATAAGGGTGATGTGCAGAGCTGTAGAAACTACAGAGGGATTAAACAGACCAGTCACAGCATGAAGTTATGGGAAAGAGTAGTGGAAGCTAGGTTAAGAAGGGAGGTGATGATTAGTGATCAGCAGTATGGTTTCATGCCAGGAAAGAGCACTACAGATGCGATGTTTACTCTGAGAGTGTTGATGGAGAAGTACAGAGAAGGTCAGAAGGAATTGCATTGTGTCTTTGTGGATTTAGAGAAAGCATATGACAGGGTGCCTAGAGAGGAGTTGTGGTATTGTATGAGGAAGTCGGGAGTGTCAGAAAAGTATGTAAGAGTGGTACAGGATATGTACGAGGGTAGTGTGACAGCGGTGAGGTCTGCGGTGGGAGTGACGGATGCGTTTAAGGTGGAGGTGGGATTACATCAAGGATCAGCTCTGAGCCCTTTCTTATTTGCAATGGTGATAGACAGGTTGACAGACGAGATCAGACAGGAGTCCCCGTGGACTATGATGTTTGCAGATGACATTGTGATCTGTAGTGAGAGTAGGGAACAGGTGGAGGAGACCCTGGAGAGGTGGAGATATGCTCTAGAGAGAAGAGGAATGAAGGTCAGCAGGACTAAGATAGAATATATGTGTGTGAATGAGAGGGAGGATAGAGGAATGGTGAGGATGCAGGGAGTAGAGGTGGCGAAGGTGGATGAGTTTAAGTACTTGGGAGCAACAGTTCAGAGTAATGGTGAGTGTGGAAGAGAGGTGAAGAAGAGAGTACAGGCAGGATGGAGTGGGTGGAGAAGAGTGTCAGGAGTGATTTGTGACAGACGAGTACCAGTAAGAGTGAAAGGGAAGGTCTACAAGAGAGTAGTGAGACCAGCTTTGTTATATGGGTTGGAGACAGTGGCATTGACAAAAAGGCAGGAGTCAGAGCTTGACGTGGCAGAGTTGAAGATGTTAAGATTTGCACTGGGTGTGACGAGGATGGACAGGATTAGGAATAAGTATATAAGAGGGTCAGCCCAGGTTGGAAGGTTTGGAGACAAAGCCAGAGAGGCAAGATTACGTTGGTTTGGACATGTGCTGAGGAGGGATGCAGAGTATATTGGGTAAAAGATGCTAAGGATGAAGCTGCCAGGTAACAGGAAAAGAGGGAGGCCTAAGATAAGGTTTATGGACGTGGTGAGAGAGGTGTGACAGAGCAAGATGCAGAGGACAGGAAGAAATGGAAACAGTTGATCTGCTGTGGCGACCCCTAACGGGAGCAGCCGAAAGAAGAAGAAAAGTTTTATACAGAGGTCAGGCATATTTTTATCAAACAGTGGAGAAGTTGTGGGTAGCAATTAATAAAGCACTGAAGAATTTTATCTGGGAGCGGAAGATGCAAAGAGTCAAGTGGGATAAGATGATTCTTCCTACCGAATAAGGCAGATTGGGATTACTTGATTTGAAGTGGTATTTCAGAGTTACACAGTTAAGGCTCCTATACATAGCACAAATAGAAAGCTATAATATAAAGTGGAAAGGGATGATGAAACAGGGGTGAAGCTCAAGAAAGGAGAGACTGGGATTTTGGAGGCAGATCCTTAAGAATAATAATGATAACCATTCAGAATATAATATTCATAAAGTGGCAGAAAATATTCTAAGAACTAAGCCAACACAAGAATGGAGAAAGGAGATTCTATCAAAAGGGATGACTGCAATTAGGGATACAGACAATAGGTAAGAGGGGGCAGAATTTACTGTAGAAAACTGGCAAAAGAACCAAGGTATTGGGAGCAAATAATTAGAGAGGGAAATGTAACAGAATGGGAACAGGCCAAGAATTTATTTAGATTGCAAACTAGAAATTGTCTTCCCTATCAAGGACTGATATCAGAGTACAGGCAAAAAGAAGGAAATAGGGGGATCCTAAGAGAAAGACCAGAACTGGTAGAGTTTTTAGTGGGATCTAAAACAGAAGCTGCTGTTAAAAAGGGATAATTAATACAGCATATTAAACACTGCACAATAATTGCAAGAATCAATCAGAGGAGATTAGAGAAGATTGGGAAGAGACTGGATAGGCAATTCACAAAGAAACAATGAGGGGATATATTTATGTCTCCTAAATATGCAACAAAGTCTAAAGAGTTAGGATTTTTGGTTGGAAGTGTTTATGTCGGTATTTTCATGCCTCAAGTAGAATCCAAACAATTTTTCCTCAGGTAGATAGCAATTGTTGGAGGTGTGACGGGGAAGAAAGAGGTAATTAAGAAATGTTTCTGGGAGTGTAATGAGTTGGCAGACTATAAAAAAGTACAGTTTTGTACCTACCATAAATGTAGATGTTCGAGTGCTCATACAGCTGCAGTCATAACAGATGGGTTATCCTGCTGTCAGGCGGGTCCTCGGTCGGCCGAATTCCAAAGTCTAGGTCCGGTGTCGGTTGTTGTCGCTTCTTCCCTGACATCAGTGCATCAGGGGTATAAAAGAGGCAGCCGACGCCATGTTCTTCAGTTTTTCTTGCCCTAGATGTCAGGTGCCCCCAGATGGAAGGCAAACATAATGTTATGCAAAGATGCAATGTTGATAAATCAAAAACAGTAGTTGCAAGCAAATACACCATAAAAGAATACCCCAAAAAGGTTATATGAAAAGTGTTTGTCATAAGGCCTGTCCTAAGAGGGGTTGCAGGGAGGGAAACCTGGACTGCAGCTGTATGAGCACTCGAACATCTACATTTATGGTAGGTACAAAACTGTACTATGTGCATACAGCTGCAGTCATAACAGATGGGTAGAATCCCAAAGCTAAGTAAGGGTGGTAGGCACTAAGTGGAACTAGGAGGGGCTAGGATGCCCTGCAGGACTGCTGTGGCAAAGCCCGCACTAGATTTTGAGTATAGTGGGAGGTGATAGTGCTTGGAGAAAGTGTGTACTGAACTCCAGGTGGCTGCTTCCAAAATGTCCTTGGTAGGGTCCCCCCTGAGGAAGGCTGCAGAGGTAGCTGTGGCTCTGGTGGAGTGGGATCTGATGCATGCAGGCACAGTTTTTCCATGAAATGAGTAACAAAGGCATATGCAGTGGGCTATCCATTTTGAAATTGTCTGTTTGGAAATAGCCTTTCCCTGAGCACCTACAGCATAGGATACAGAGAGTTGCTCAGACTTCCTGAATGGTTTTGTTCTGTCCAAGTAGTAACGTAGTTGTCTGTGAATGTCCAAGGAATGTAGTAGTCTTTCCCCTTTGTTTTGTGGATTAGGATAAAAGGTAGGTAAGTGGATAGTCTGATTCAAAGCTACACTGGATACTACCTTTGGCATAAAGGTAGGATTGGTTTGTAAGAAAACTCTGTCCTGATGGAAAATGATGAATGGTTGCACAGCCATGAGGGCCTGAAGCTCCGAAACCCTGCGTGCTGAGGTGATAGCCAGTACTGTAACTCTGTTGAAGAAGCTGGCTCGAAGGGAGGAAGGGTCAGCTTTTCCAGTACGTAGTTGAGGTCCCAAGCAGGGACTGGTGGTTTCCTTGGGGGTTTTATATTCTTTGCCCCTCTGAGGAACTGCTTTAAGAGAGGGTGAGAGAATAATGGAGGATCTGTGTTGTATTGTGCAAAAATGGCTGAAGCATGGATCTTGATGGAGGAGAAGGAAAGTCCATTGTTTAACATCTCAGCTAGGTACTGTAAAATTTGAGGTATATTTATTAACCAAGGATTCTGTCCCTTTTCAAGATTCCAAACATAAAATCGTTTCCATTTGGCGGAGTAAGCCTTTCTAGTCGAAGGTCTTCTGGCCTCCAAGATGACATCCTGCACCTCCTTGGATTGGAGAAACTGTTGGGAAATCAAGGAATTTTCCATGCAGCTAGATTTAGAGTTTTGAGATGGCTGTGAAGGGTTTTGTAGTTGTGCTGGGACAACAGAAGAGGGATTAGAGGCAGGATCCATGGTGGGGAATGTGTCAGGCTCTTCAGGAGCGGATACCAGTGTTGTCCTGGCCAGTCTGGAGCAATGAGAATCATTTTTGATCTCTCTGCTCTGGCTTTTAATAGTACTTTGGGCAGCAGAGGAAGAGGCGGGAAGGCATAGACTGTCAGTGTTGCCCAATTGAAGGAAAGTGCGTCCACTTTCCAGGCCTGTGGATGATAGGTCCTTGAACAAAGTTTTTTCAACTGGCAATTTCTGTGGGTAGCAAAGAGATATATGTCTGGCTGTCCCCATGCCTGAGTTATCTTTATGAAAGTTGAGGATGCAACTTCCATTCGTGTGGATCTGTCATATTTCTGCTTAGGTTGTCTGCCAGTGTGTTTTCCTTCCCTGGCAGGAATTGTGCCTACAGTTGAATTTGCAATTCCAGTGCTGTGTTCCACAGGGTCATGGCTTGCCTGCACAGGGGGTATGAATGAATTCCCTCCTGTTTGTTTATGTACCACATCACTGTGGTGTTGTCTGTCCTTATCAATAGCTGGCCTGGATGCAGTAGGTCTTTGAAGGTCATAACAGCCTTTTGCATGGCTAGCATTTCCTTTTGGTTGATGTGGAGGTGCTTCTCTTTTTGGGTCCATTTTCCCTGAATGCACTGATCTGTCATGTGTGCTCCCCAGGCGTAGTCTGAGGCATCTGTTGTGATGATTTGAGTTGCTGGAGGTACACAGAAAGGAAGACCTGTGTTTCTTTGGCAAGCTTGAGTCCACCACAAAAATTCCTTTTGAAGGCATGGAATGATTGGGATAATTGTTTCCAAGCTGTGGCTGTGTTGAGCCATAAGTTTTTCAGGTACCATTGAAGTTTCCTCATATGCAGCTTTGCACATGGGATTAGTAGGATGCAAGATGCCATGAATCCCAGAGCCTGCAGGATTTTCCTTGCAGTTAGCCTGGTGTAAGTTGCCATTTTTCTGAAGTATTGAGACAGTTGCCCTTGCTTGTCTGGCGTGAGGTAGGCCATCTGGGTGGTTGTATCCAAGCTGGCACCCAGGAAAATTATTTGTTGAGAGGGTATTAGTTTTGATTTCTTTTTGTTGACTGTGTATCCCAGGAAGTTCAACAGTTTTATTACAAACGCCAGGTGCTGCAGTAGTATGTCCTTGCTGTCTGCTTGGATCAGGCAGTCGTCCAGATATGGGTAGATTTGTATCCCTTGTAGTTTGCAGAAGGCAATTACTGATGCTAGGCATTTTGTAAACACTCTGGGTGCAGTAGATAAGCCAAAGGGCAATGCAGAGAATTGGTAATGGGTTGAACCTGCAAGAAATCTGAGGTATCTTCTGCAATCTTGTCTGATAGGGACATGCAGGTATGCCTCCTTGAGGTCCAATGTTACCAGCCAAGACTCCTTGCCAGGCATGGAAAGAAGCTGCTGTAATGTGAGCATCTTGAATTTTGGCACCTGTAGATATGTGTTTAGGATGGATAGGTCTAAGATAGGTCTCCAATCTTTGTCTTTCCTCAGTACCAGGAATAGTCTGGAATAAAACCCTTGACCTTGTTCTTTTGCAGGTACCTCTTGAATTGCTTTCATGCCTATGAGAGCTGAAACTTGTTTTTGTGCCTCTGCCCTTTGATTTTGTGGCAGGTTTGGCATGCCTCTCATTTTTGGAAGGGTGTGAAAGTGGAACCTGTAGCTTCTGTCTATAATGTCCAGAATCCATTTGTCTTTTGTAACAATATGCCAATTTTTTGAGAATAATGTCAATTTTCCACCCAAAGGTGCTGCCATTAAAGCTTTGCTTGGCAGGTGTAGGGGGAAGTCATTGTGTCTGTTTTCTAAAAGACTGTGATCTATCTTCTCCACCTCTTGGGGTTGGTGCTTGCCACTGTCTGGCTCTGAAGGATCCTTGAGGTTGCCCTCTGCCCCTTAGGTGCCTGTATCTGCCCCTTTGAGGTCTGTCCATGGCTGGAAAGGACCAATTTTTTGAAGGCCAGTTTCTGCTGAAGCGTGGAGGCTGTACCTGCAGGAAATCTTTCACTGTTTGCAATGATTTCGCTTTTTCCTCCATTTTCTTTAGCACCTCCTCAGCTTTAACACCAAACAATACATCTTTTTGAAGAGGTGCATCTAATAATTTAGCTTTGACATGATCTGGTAAGGTTTGCTCTTTGAGCCAAGCATGCCTACGTATAACAGACCCCGTAACAGCAGCTCTACATGAGGCCTCTAAAGCATCAAAACCACACTGCAAGGTATGTTTTCCCACTTGCTCTGCACCATGCAACAAATCCTGCAACTCTTTTAAACCTGGTTGTTCTGGTTATGTCATCTTGCTTTTCAGCTAAGATATCAAAAACTGTTGATACTTTAACATATGGAACTGACAGTTTAATTCCCTCATGGTTAAAGTGGCCGAGGTGTACACCTTTTTCCCCCACCTATCTAAAGCTCTAGAATCTCTCTCTGAAGGTAATGGATTTTTAGCAGTAGAGGCCTTAATTCCCTTGGGACCCTGTGAAATTGTTTCTGAGTCAGCAGTATGGCTTTTATATAGGAACTGGTGAGAATCAGGAACCCGGTAATACCTGTCTGGTTTAACAGGAGCTGGAGGCAAAGAATCAGGATTAAGGCTGGCTTCTGTGTACACATCATCCAATATATCTAAAACAGGAGGGATAGCCAGAGGCCTATGCTGGGGGAGCAGAAGAAATTCCCTGAGCCTTTTCTTGGAATCTGAATAATCTTGGCCTTCCCAGTGAAAGTGTTCCCTCAATGTATGCAGGGTTTCCCCAAAAGAGAAGTCCTCAGGGGGGGAGACCGAGGGAATAAACTCCTCAGCATCAGAGTCTTTGAATGGAGAATAGGCATAATCCTGGTCTTCAGATAGTTCTGAGGTAACAGAAGCTTGATCTGAGGAAGGGTAGTCTTCCTCTAATCTGGGCCTTTTGTAAGAGGGGGGATGAGAACCCCTGATAAGAGTAATCAAATCCTCAGCCATTTTAAGCATCTGTTTTTTAGGCATGGTGCCTTGAGAGGGCATCTGAAGAACCTGTTTTTTGGATTTCATGGCTGCTTTAGATTTAGTGAAAGCTTTAATAGAGAAGGAGGAAGGCCTGAAGACCCCTTGAGAAATGGCAGGCCTTTCTAAATTCTGAGTATCCCCGCCAGGAGTGGCGTCGGGATCTGTAGTAGGAATGAGGGCCGAGGAGCCTGCGACCTCGGGTACTGAAGACACCGGTAATGCTTTGTCATTGGTACTCAGAGGCTGCGTAGGCGCCTTGCTGAGTACCAGAGAACCGGCAGTCGGCCTTAGCGTGGTTTCAGTAGGTGGTGCGGACCTCGTGTGTCGGTCCTTATCTTTGCGTTTTTTGCTCAAAACTGGAGTCGGAGTATCCGACGACATAATATAATTAAATTTTTTGACAAAAAAGTGAAGGGCGAACTCCGCCCGATGCTTAATAGTGCGCTTATTGAATCTAGCACAAAAACGGCAGGCCGAGACATCGTGGTCTGGGCCTAAGCAAGGTATACAGAAAGAGTGGAAATCCTTATGCGGTATTTGCTTCCCACATGAAATGCAATTATTAACTTTGTCTGACATCGGTCTGAGGCAAGAAAAGTTTCCCCAACGGGGTACTTAGCTTTCAAGAAGACTTCGGCTGAAATACTTTTGTAAATCTCAGGAGCTGGCCGACCGGCACTTGCAAACTGCTTCTGCTTCGGGCACCGCGTAGCAAGAAAGACTGAAGAAAATGGCGTCAGCTGCCTCTTTTATACCCCTGACGCACTGACATCAGGGAAGAAGTGACAACAACCGACGCCGGACCTAGACTTTGGAATTCGGCTGACCTAGGACCCGCCTGATGGCAGGATAACCCATCTGTTATGACTGCAGCTGTATGCATGATGAACATCTCCCTGCAGACTATTCTATCAGAAATACTAGGTCAGCAAATTGGTATAACTAAGGAAATGATTTTATGAGGTATGACACAGAATCAGAATTGCCTAGACATAGTAAAGGCTTGCTGAATTTAATTATGGTGACTGCCAAAAAAAGCAAATACTAGAAAAAGGAACTAAAAGTCTAAACCAACTGTACTACAAGTTGTGAATATAGTAACAAAGGGAAAAAAACTGGAAATGTGATCTTTAGAAAAAGGTAGGGGCAAATAACATAGAAAAATTTGGAATTGCTGGAACAATACATGCAGAATAACATTTTGGAGGCAGAATGAAGTTTAAAAGAAGGCAGGATTTGAATCAGCTATGTAATGTTTGACTGACAATGACTGGCTAGATTGTAAGTGATGTATAATGTTTGCAACTAGAATATGTCAATATAGTTTATTTTCATTTATATAAATGTAGGATTTCCTATGTCATAAGCAAATTTAATAAAAATGTTTCTTGTTTAAAAAAAAAAAAATGATGATCCAAGAAGTAAAGACTTTCACTCTTGTCCCTTTGGGACAAATTGTATGTCTCCCTGTTGTAACATGAGATGCGTGGGGGGACATGGCAAGGTGCTTTTTCTCTACATGTAAGCTTGAAATCCCTTTGCTAAGATTTTGTCAAATTCTAGACATCATCCATTTCCAATGATGCCTGATACTCATTTGCCTATGTAAATTTTCTCCATTCCTCCAGAATCTTCTTCCCAAATTTGGAAGGTTTGGCGGCTAGAATGGCAAAAAGAGGTTGGGTTTGTATAAAAAGAAATTATGTACTTACCATAATGTTCCATCTTTGTTGTTGCCTTTCATTTGTTCTTCAACCTGTAGGTTCAGATCCGAGGATCGGATCTGACTCAGCCGTATACTAAAGCTCTAGGATCTGAAATCTGAGCTCCTTCCCTACCCATAATGCTCTTCTCTCCCCTCATCCCCTCAGATTGAGTTTGCTGTACAAACATATGCATTATCTTTACTTATAAGCTGTGTATATCACACAAAGGCAGAGGAAGCAAGAAAAGAGTATTTCAGGAGCTCAAACAGGAAAGAAGTAATTATATATATATATATATATATATATAGATATATATATATATATATATATATCTCCGCTATGTCCTACAAAAAAGGGTAAAACGATAGGGGGATGGAGGGAGGGAAGGTTGAAGAACAAACAAAAGCAACAACTCAGAAGGAATGTTATAAGTACATAACTTCTTTATCTGAAATTGTTGCTTTCATTTGTTCTTCAACCTGTGGGACAGAGTCCCCAGCTATAGAAATCTTGGGAGGCCCTCATGGAAGCATATTCCGGAGCACAGCAGAATGAAAGGAGACCCTGTTTCTGGAAATAATGTTTAACTTATAATGAGATATAAAGGTATGAGGGTTTGACCCTGTAGCAGCTGCACAAATCTAGGAAGTTTTGACCAAAAGGTTGATGAAGTGGACACAGACATAGTGGAGTATGCCTTAATCCGACAAGGTAAAGAAATTCCCTTAATGGAATACACAAGTGCAATGCAGGTCATGATCCAACTGGCCAGAGTCACCTTGGAAACTAGTTTTCCCAATCTGGTGTTTGAAAAGGATGCGGAAAGCTGATCAGACTTTCTGAAATGTTTAGTTCTGTCCAAGTAAAAGCGTAGCTGTCTATGTGCATCCAGTATATGAAGCTGGTACTCTCCTTTGTTTTGGAAATTAGGAAAAAATACCGGGAGATTAATAACCTGATTTTTATTTATTTATTTAATTTTATTTATTTTACATTTGTTTACCGGGAAAATCCAACTGAGAAGAGCCCATTTTCAGTGAATGTTGGGGAGAAAAGCTCCACATACTTAAAATTACATAAATAAAGAAACAAAGTTGAAACAGCTACAAAAACATAATAAGATACATGTTAATAAAGGTTTGTGTTGCATAGTAAAAAATATTAGTTCAGAACTTTACAAGTTTAGGGATATAAATTAATTATAAGTTAAATAAGCATCCAGTTACAGTAGTACAGTTGAACAATAACAATAGTGTGTGACAATCCTAGAGTCATAAGGTTGGTATAAAGATGCATAAGGGGAAATAGCTGTTTAGAAATTAGCCTGCACTATAACATGAGCAGAGCCATAAGTCAGCTAAGTGTTTATTTAGTAGTGTTTTAAACTGGGTTAAATTGGAGGTAGTTCTTATGTGGTGTGGAAGTGAGTTCCAGTGTTTAGAGATATGACACGAATAAAGTGAGCGTTCTGCAGAATTATTAGCTTTTATAACTTGTAATAATGTTTTATTTGTAGAACGAAGTGTAGGTAAATTGGTATATGGCTGAACTAAGTTTAGGAGTGAGGGAGTTTTGTCAGGATGGTAAAGACGTTTGTGAGTAGTTATTAGCTGGTTATATAACAGAAGCTGTGGTAGTTCAAGCCAGGAGAGATTTTTGAGAGCTAGGCAGTGGTGTGTCCTATGTATGGAGTCAGTGTCAAATCTTGTTATTTTATTATATGTTCATAGGTAGGTACTAGGCTATCAGCCCTATGGCCTATACAAGCCAAGCCAAAAAGGTACCCTGGCTTTTGCCACCCCAAAAAATTATTTTCCTGTGCCACTGTCGAGAAGAGCCACAGAAGTGATCCCCGGGGTGAATTTCCTATTTCCCATCCAATCATCAATATTTTTATAGGTTCATAGGTACGTACTATAGCATATCTCCAATTTGTTGAAGTCTGACTTTTTTATATTAGAAAGTATGGTTGATTCATAGAGAAGGGTTGATAAAAGGTGGGTTCTGGCAGTAGCTACCTGTTAGAAATGTTTTGCTTCTATAAAGAGTCCCCATTTTTTGTGTACTTTTTTGATTGTTTGAGATATACGAGTATCAAATCTCAATTTATTATCATTTGTAACACCAAGCAATTTGGTTTGAGGATCAGGAGTTATTCTTGTGTTATCTAGAGCAGTAATATGAAAGGTGTAGAGGTGTTCTGTGAGTTCGCTTGGATGGAAGATCGTAAGTTTGGTTTTATTGGGATTGAGGATAAGTTGTGAGTTAGTTAGCCATATTTCAATATGAGTGAAGGACTTTTGTGTTGTATCATGTAATTGTTGGATGGTTGGTGCTGCACATATAAGGGTGGAGTCATCAGCATATTGTATTACTGATGCTAGTGGAGTGGAAGTATGAAGATCACTTGTAAATAAACTAAAGAGAAGAGGTCCAAGAATGGATCCCTGTGGAACACCAAGTGTGACTTGGAGTAGAGGGAAAAGGTCTTGCAACCATTTCACTGCCTGAGATTGGCCGGTTAGATAACTTTGGAACCATGAAAGGACAGAGGGGCTAAGATTTAAGTTTTTTGAGAACAGAAAGTAGTTTACTATGGGAAACAGTGTCGAAAGCTTTAGACATATCTAGGAAAACAGCTAAAACTATATTTCCTTCATTCCTAAAGTAGTTAATGGTGTTGGTAAAGCTAAGCAGGGGAATAGTAGTACTATGGTGGGGTCTGAATCCATGTTGGGTAGTTTCCAGGAGATTGTTGACTGTGAGATAATGTGGAAGTTAAAAGTGAACACACTTTTCTAGGATTTTAGAGATAGGAGATAGTATGGCAATGGGTCTGTAGTTACTGAGCTTAGCTGATTGGTTACCTTTATGTAGGGGAATTATGTGAGAGATTTTTCATATAGAAGGAACTTAATGTTCAGCAATAGATCTGTTGATTAGTATTGATATGGAATAGGAGATACCTTCTGCTATTTTGAGAAATTCTGCTGGGAGAATGTCTACTGCTAAGGTAGTAGGTTTGAGTTTTTCCGGAATATAAAACAACACAAACCAGTATAAAACACAAAAAAGGCAGTTCAAAGAACCAAGACTGATGCAATGTGCTGTTAAGCACTTTTCATTTACTAAATGGTAAACTTCATCAGACAATTACACAATACATTAAACATTATTTAAATACTAAAAAAAGGCGCCAAAAAACAATCAATGATGTCACCAAATTAATTGATCGGATTACACTTAATAAAAATACTTAAAATATACATTACCCCCAAATTATATACATATTTATTAAGTGCACTAATATTATAAAATCTCATTTAATGAATTTTAAATATAAAAACTTTGCCTGAATTTTTAAAAACAATATATTATATACAATTATTATAATATATTATGATGTACCATCATCTATTTAAAGCTTTTAATTTTAATATGGTGCTAATGTTGCATATATCATTCAATCCTGGTCAAGCATAAGAAAATAAATTCAATTGCCAACTTAGTTCGGCTTTATCTAACATAAGTTCCCAAGGTCCACCTCTTTCAGGCACTTTTATTTGCTGTAACACTGAGAACTTAAATTCATGATGTATACATTCATGCACATGCCTAGCAAGCGCATTATTGGCATTTCCTTTTCTTATTGCATATGTATGTTTATATATTCTTTCTTTTAGCATACGAGTGGTTCTGCCTACATAACAAGCTGGACATTGTTGACATAAGGCTATGTATACCAACCCTTTAGATTTACAATTGTGTTTTCCATTAACAGTATATATTTTACCTTTTATTTTTATAGAATGGCCTTCATGAATGTACCTGCAATATTTTCAACACATCCAGTTATATCTTCGCTATTTGGATCATATTTTTATCCTATGCCAAGGGGACCATGGTGTTTTAAGTAAGGTCATGGAGTATATTAATAGCACAACATAGTTACAATTCACACATGAAGTTGGGCACAATGGAATTAACTATTTAGATGTTAATTTAATTAAGGATAAACAAAATGAAAGGTATATAGCCAAAATTTATAGAAAACCAACATATTCAAATTAATTTCTATGCTTTACTAGTGTCCATGCAATTGGCAACAAGAAGGCTGTAGTTAAGGGACAATTTGTCAGGGCAGCCAAGATGGTAACTGTAGATCTGGATTTTGAAAATGAATGTAACAACTTGATAGATATGTTTTCTAAGAGGCTATCCTACTGGCATGTTGTATGAATTGCATAAAGAAGTTAAAATTAAGAGATCTAATGGCCATTTTTCACCAATATTAGGATATAGTGGGAAGCATCTACTTGCTAATAAAATAGAAAAAACTGTAAACACCATGGTATTATTCATAACACCATATAATATCCATTTTCAGGAGATTAAAATGATTATGTTAAAAAATTGGATGGTAGTACAGGAGGACGTACAAATTATTGCTAAACTGGAGCAAGGATTTAAAATGGTAGCAAAAAAAGGCACTAGTTTAAATGTTTTGCTGGAAAGCAATAAGCTAAGTCATACAGTTAGGACGCAGCAAGGCAGTATGAGTAAGTGTGGTAGGTGCAATTATTGCAGGTACATTCATGAAGGCCATTCTACAAAAATAAAAGGTAAAATGTATACTACTAATGGAAAACACAGTTGTAACTCTAAAGGGTTGGTATACATAGCCTTATGTCAACAATGTCCAGCTTTTTATGTAGGCAGAACCACCTGTATGCGAAAAGAAAGAATATATGAGCATACATATGCAATAAGAAAAGGAAATGCCAATAATGCACTTGCTAGGCATGTGCATGAATGTATACATCATGAATTTAAGTTCTCAGTGTTACAGCAAATAAAAGTGCCTGAAAGAGGTGGACCTTGGGAACTTATGTTAGATAAAGCCGAATTAAGTTGGCAAATGAATTTATTTTCTTATGCTTGGTCAGGATTGAATGATATATGCAACATTAGCACCATATTAAAATTAAAAGTTTTAAATAGATGATGGTACATCATAATATATTATAATAATTGTATATAATATATTGTGTTTAAAAATTCAGGCAAAGTTTGTATATTTAAAATTAATTAATTGAGATTTTATAATATTAGTGCAGTTAATATAGATGTATATAATTTGGGGGTAATGTTGTACATTTTAAGTATTTTTATTAAGTATAATCCGATCAATTAATTTGGTGACATCACTGTTTTTTGACACATTTTTTAGTATTTAAATGTTTACTGTATTGTGTAATTGTCTGATGAAGTTCAGTTTACCATTTAGTAAATGAAAAGTGCTTAACAGCACGTTGTATCAGTCTCAGTTCTTTGAACTGCCTTTTTTAGGTTTCCGTTTTTTTAGGAGTTTTTCTATAATTTTGGTGGAGATGGCTTGAAATAAGAAGGTGCCCTGGTTACTATTAAAAGAAGAAGAAGGAAATGGTTCATGTTGGCTATGTATCTGTTTAGCTACAGCTAGAATGCTACTGGTAAAATACAGGTTGAAATTTTCATCAATGGACAAAAGTTTATTTGGAATATTGGGGGAGGGTATTGTGGTTTGGCCTGGATGGAGGATTTTTTTTTAATTGTTGTCCAGAATTTTTGTGGATTTCTATGAAGTCTCAGTTGCATATTAGAATAGATTTTTTTGTCAGTTTTGATTTGATTTTTAACCCTGTTCCTGATTTGTATATATGCTAAGTGAGTAGACTGAATTTTGATGGATTTCCATAGGACTCAAATTTTATATCTTTTCTTGAGGAGAGATCTAGTTTCTTTTGTCAACCAAGAGGTAAAGTTAGGCTCGACTTGAACTGTTCTGGGAGGTACCAATCTGATGAGAATGTAGATAAAGGCATGGTTGAAGTAATTGACAGAGTTATCTAGGGGCAGGGTTTTGAGAGGAGCCCAATTGTACTTTTTAAATAAATCTATCAATTCTTGGGGGTTGAATTTTGTCTTGTTCCTAATTTGGCGATAAATGATTTGTTTTCTGGGGATATGATTTTGTCTGAGTAGGTAGGTGGGTAAGTGGTCACTTAGACTATATATTAGTCTCAGAAACAACCTTGGGCAGGAAGGAAGGATTGGTACATAATGTATCCCTGTCCTTGTGAAAAATTAAATATGGAGGCTTACAAGATAAAGCCTGTATTTCAGATACTCTCTAAACTGAAGTGATGGCCACTAAAAAGACAGTCTTCCAGGATAAATATTTTAAATCAACTTTAGCAGAAGGCTCACATAAAGGCACACCTAGAGCTTGCAAAACCATAGTAAGGTCCTAAGGTAGAGCGGGATCCTTAAAAGGAGGGCTAAGAAGAAATGTACCTTTTAGAAAAGCCTTGCACAACTTGGATGAGGCCAAACAGAATGAATTTTCCCCAGTGTGAAAATTGGAAATGGCTGCCAATTGCACCTTGACAGCAGAAAAGCTAACTCTATTATGAAAAACAGATGCCAGAAATTCTAATACAGCAGGAATAGGGGCTGTAAAGGGATCCAGTTGGTTTTGATGAGCCTAAATGGAGAACCTCTTCCACTTGCTATTGTATATTTTCCTAGTGGATGATTTGTGCTCTGCAATCAGAATCTTCCTAACTAGGGATGAAAGCCCGGGAGTTCTCGGCATCATTGGAAATGGAGTAACCAAGCAGTTCATTTCAGGCTCAAGAGATCTGGGTGAAGGTGTCCTGATGGGTGGGACAGAAGATCTGGAGAGGGATCCAGAGTCCACTGTGGACAAACCAGGTAAGACCAAAGGAGAGGAGAACATACTTGTCGAGGCAAAAAGGGTGCAATGAGGATTACTTTGCACTTCAACTTCTGAGCTTTTTCCAGAAATTTGGGGATGAGAAGAGGAGGATAGGCATAAAGCAGATGGGGGGGGGGTCAAGCATGGACTACAGTGTCTCTCATCGAATGTCCCTTAGGAGGGATCAAGGCAAAGAACTTGCTGCACTTAGTGCTGGGAGGAGACACAAAGAGATTGCAGCAAAGGTGACCCCATTTCTGGAACATCATATTTGCTACTGAAGTATTTAGAGAACACTCGTGAGGCATCAGAATAGTTCTACTGAGCCCTTTGGGGGAGAAAGGATGAATGGTCAACCCTGTTCAAGGTCCTCCAATTGGAGCCACCAGAGAAGAGACTGCTTGCATGCTGGTGGATGATTCAGCGCATACCAAAGGAAGGACCATTGGACCGCTAAAGTCCACTGAACTATTCTCATATGAAGGTGTACTATTGGGACAAGGTTTGTTGTGGCAGCCATGGATCCCAAGGCTCTTAGAACAAATCTTGACGGGGGAGAAGGAATATCCAAGATTTGTTTGATATGAAGTCTCAAGGTGGAGATTCTTTCTGGAGGAAGAAGAGCTAAGGAATGAGTGGTGTCCAGACGGGCTCCAATGAAATCTATTAGTTGTACTGATTGAAGGTGAGACTTTTTGAAACTGATGGAAATGCCAAAGGTTGAGGCTAGTTGGAAGAGACAGTCTCTGGCTTGTAGAAGTCAATGCCTGGTAGGAGCAGTTAGAAGCCAGTCATCCAGATATGGGAACACATGGAATCCTTGCAGTCTCAGGTGAGCTGCCACTACTGCCATGCATTTGTTGAACACCCTGGGGGCTGTGGTGAAACCAAAAGGGAGTACTCTGAACTGGTATTGACTAGCTCTCAGCTAGAAGTGGAAGAACCTTCTGGAGCATCTGTTCATCTTGATGTGATAGTATGCATCCTGAAGGTTTATAGAGCACATCCAGTTGTCCTTCTTCAGGAAGGGCAGAATGGACTGAATCATGACCATTCGAAACATTGAATTAGCTACAGACTTGTTGAGGGTTGTAAGGTCCAAAATGGGTCTGAGGTCCCCTGTTTTTCTGGGCACTAAAAAGAATCTGAAGTAAATGCATGATCTGAGCTGGTTTAGTGGGACACTTTGGATGGCTATTTTTGTGAGCAGCTTTGAAATTTCTAAGGCTGCAGCCTCCCTTTGATTGGGTGGAACATTGGGGTGGTTCTTGCTTGGAGAGGGGTTTTGGAAAAAGGGTATGGAATAACCTCTGGATATAATTTTTAACATCCAATGATCATTTGTGATGGCTTCCCAGGTTGTTGGGTGTAAAGACAAACGTCCTCTGACTTACTCCAGAGATGAACAGTTGGGCAATCCTTCAGGACTGCTGATTGGGCCTCTCCAAGAAGGTATCTTGAGCCCTTGATTCATTGGACCCCCTCTAGTGCGGGGGTGGCGTCTCTCACTAGTACCATTTCCCTCTCTGCCGGGAAGTTCTCCCTGTGAATCCTGAAAAAAGACCTTGAGAGCTTCAGAACCACAACTTTTTACTCCCATGCTAGTTCCTGGAAAAGGCTCGTTGTGGGGTAGCAAAGCGGATTTCGATGGCAGACAAGGTCTTTCTGTCTTTTTCACTTTGGGAGTGTGTGTCTTTAACAGCTGGACCAAATAGAGTCCATCTGTCGAAAGGCACATTAGTGAAAAATGCCTTGTAGGGTTCTGAGAAATCACACAGCTGTATCCAGGCATGGCATCTGATTGCAATACCTGAGCTGGCCACCCATGAGGTACCTTCTGCAGCATGAGAAATTAACCTCATGGATGTATTAGATATGGACTGCAGAGTGGCCATTCTGGAGGAAAAGGTCTTCGGTTCCTCAGCAGACATGGACCCTGGGGCAGAACTAGAGAGTTCCTTGACTAAGTCCCTCTTTAGCCTAGTTACATGTGCCAAATAATCCAGTGCTTGCAATGCGAAGGTCTCTGAAGCATTTATCCACTTACCAAACCTGTCCAAAGCCCTAGATTCCCTGTTAGGGGGATGAGCAATGGAGCTTTGTTGGGACAGCTCCTTTTGGTGACTGTTGCAACCACCCCACCATGGCATTGATGGGAACACCTTCAGTACAGTAGGGTCTGTTTAAAGGGGTTCTCAGGATCTTGTTGGGGTACTTAGGAATGGGTTCCATTGTGTCCAGCTCCTTCCATGTGGTGCAGGAAACAAGGTCAATAAGGTGATCCATGAGGGGAACACCCAAAAAGTAGATGGATCCAACCCAAAAGCTTCCAGAAACACCGAGTCCTCAGGGTTAGGGTTTTAGGCAGATCAGCCACCTTTTTGGAGAAGAATTTCCATGATGTCTTCAAAGGAGACATCTTCAGGTGGTGATCTAGGGGATCCTTCCCCTTCATTGATATCGGTGTCCTCAGTGACAGATTCCAAAGAGGAATCCAAGAACCTCCTTTTGCACTGACACTTGCAAGTGACCTCCTCGGTGTGGTGCTCTGGGTAGGTGTCAGAAGAGTCGAGATGTTCCAAAGAGGAAACACTCTGGAAGTCTTTCTGGGTAAGCTGCCCTGGAGGTGACAGAACAGATGTCTTACGCACAATATCTGCTGAGAGGGGGGCCGGGTTTCAAAGCAGGGAGAGTTGAGGCTCTTCTGGGTACAGAGAGAACCCTCTCCACAACCTCAAATGTAGAGGGAGATCAAGAACTTGAGGACAACCCTGCCAGAGCTGAAATTGTCAAAGGGAGAGCTCCACGAATCCCCACCACCCCCAGATCCAAGTGAGGAGTCAGATCTAAGCTATCAAGAGCCAAAGCCGCTAGGAGAAGAGACCGCTCTGAAAATTTCATAGCTGACATCAACCCCTTGGACCCAATGCCGAAGCTACAGCTCCAAGAACCACTCTGCTCCGAAAAGGTCAGAGCCGGGAAAGTCAGGGAAACCACTGGAGTCGAGGTAACCGTACCTGTCAGCTCTGACATATCAACTCCAGGTATCTTCAGGACTGATAACTCTGAACCCAGGGGCTGGATGGCAGAAGGAGATACTGGAGCAAAGGCAGGATGTGGCTCACAGATCCAGAGGGGGATGGAGAGGGAAAAATCACCAGCTGTATTTGTGCCTTGAAAAACTTCACCATCATACTGTCTACTTTGGCTTCAGACAGACTATGGGAAGACCTAGCAGAAGAAGCAACAGATGGTGGTCTGGAGGCATGTCTTGAAGACTGAGGAATGTGAGACTTAGGCCTCAAGGCAACCGACTCTGGGGGAAAGACTCTATTACAATCATCGTTGAGTTAGCCAGATCAAAAGATTTGGATGATTTAAGAGGCAGTTTCCCAACTTGGTAGGATCTATTTGGGGGCTGTTTGTGTTCCTTGTGTTTTTTAGAGGGGGGATGAGCCCCTGAAGTAGAAGGTGATGCTGAGGAAGACCAGGCGAAGGAAGGAAGCCTTTTAAAATAAGCTTATTCCTCCAGTCTATTAACTGGTTGAAGCCAGCACAGATGGAGCAGGAGGAATCCAAATGAGAAAGCCCAAGACATACCACACATTCAGAGGGGGGCAATGGACAGTGGGATTTTGTGCCTACATGAGGCACATTTTTTGGATTTTGCTGGTTTGGACTCTGCCATTCTGGAGAGAAAAAAAAAATGACCAAACAACCAACAAACAAGCAAACTATAAGAACAGCAATTAGCAGAAGAAATTAACCCCCAAAGGGTAATAAATTGTTAATATATATATATATATATATATATATATATATATATATATATATATATATATATATATATCTTATATAGAAAAAGATAATTTAAGCAGAAAGTGGACAGCTGTGGAAAAATGGTTAGGGAGGAGAAAGGTAGAAAAAAAACCTTTTAAGTTCAAATTAAGAATATACTTTTTTTCCCCTAGGAAGGCAGACTAAAGAACAAATATATAAATGTTAAGAATAAATGAAAAAAAATTCTTTCTGCACTCAAAGAAAACCCCTGAGGAGCTCAGAGAATTGCAATCCCGGTGCTAGCAGAAGCACGGCAAATGAGATCTAAGGGGATGAGGGGAGACCAGAGCATTATGGGTAGGGGAGGAGCTCAGATTTCGGATCCTAGAGCTTTAGTATATGGCTGAGTCAGTTCCAATCCTCAGATCCTAACCCACAGGTTGAAGAACAAATGAAAGCAACAACCTCAGATTCACAGCTGGTCCTTAGAGGGGGCAAAGGTTTGTTATTCCTCCTTGTCTCCTTTCATAATCTTGCTATTTCTTCTCTAAAAAGGGTTTACCTGTCTGAGGCTTTCTACAGAAGGTAATTCTCATTATACATGTGTGTGCGTGTGTGTGTGTGTGTGTGTGAGTGTGAGTGTGTGGGGGGTGGAACATATGATAAACTATGTCCATTACTTTACGATTCTCTTCTAGGCACTCAAGCTCCTTAAGTAATTGTGGTCCAAAAAACAATTCTCTCTAGAATAGGGTACTAGGAAGTTAGTCTAAAACCAATGTATGGAGCCAAGTATGCCTTCTCAAAACTGTGCCAGTGGCAGCTGTCCTGGAGGCTGCAGCTGCAGAATTACAGGCACACTTAATGCAGTCTCCGTAACTTAATGGTTGTCTGGATGAGCTACCCTAATGAAGTTCTGGAATACTCCTTTGTCAAGTCATTTGCTTAATAATATGCTGTTGGAAAGTCAGAATAAGGGTATGACAGTTTAAGCCTCTTGATGATAAAGTACATGAGGTATAAGCTTTCTTACCATACCTTTCCACCAGCTTACCCTCCTTTTTACTAAGGAGGATATTTCTTCCAGGAGGAGGCTTGACCCTTTTACTGCTTCCAGTGAGACAGAATATGTGGGTCTGTTACTGGATTCGTAAAGAAATGAGTGGTGCCCCTGAACCTTGTAAAATCTACCTCACCTTTTAGAACCTGCAAGCTGTAAATCTGGATTTCAGAAATTAGCCTCAAATACATCCAAGAATGCTGCATGTACCAGGGAAGTGCACTGGCTTGGGGGGGGGGGGTCATAGCCTGGTAACTTCCAAAGCCCTCTTTTGGCCATTAAAAACTTGAGTGGCCTGCGGTATTTCCAAAAGTGATATCTTCACTATTGGTATCATAACCAAACTGGAAGAACATCAAAGATCTACAATTTAGGTAGTCATCCTCCTTCTGGTTCTGTGGCTTCCAATGTCAACAGTCTAGCATATAATACCTGCCAGCTTTGCGGGTTTATGAAGCCCAGGGCCAAAGAGAACAAATCAGGTGCAGATATCAATAAAGCCAGAATGTTGTCTGGCTGAGGCTTCTTAGGTTCCAACCTCTGACATATGATGGAATGTCACAATTTAGACAGGTTGACCTTTACTGTCATCCACTATTAGCAGAGAAGCTCTCTTTCCCTACTAAATAATAATATATCTCTTAAAGGGCAGTATAGCGACACAGAAATTGGAGAGGAATGCATTACACACTGCCTGGATAGACTTACCCAGGCCGTCAAACATGAGGCCTCCAGAGTGTCTTAATCAGACGTAGGTGATTCCATAGACAATGGGCCCAGAGGCTGAATGAGGTCAACCTCATTACCAGCAATCTTGGACTGGAAGAGGGCTGGAGTATTCTAAGACTCTTCAGGCATAGACAAAATTTTTGAAGTTAGACACCTAAAGGACTGCTATCATACATCATCTAATAACAACAGATGAACACCGCTCTCTGGTTTTGATAATTTGAGGTCTAAATTCTTTGCAGGTGTCAAACGAGGTGACAGTGGGGTTGAAGCCTGAACAATAGGCACACATGCCTGTCCTTAAAATTAATTTCTTTTGCAAGCACACTTAATTTGCTTTACTGTCTTCCTCAAACCTCCAAATAGGGGTGTACAGTCATGAACAGACAACCAAAAAAGCTGAAGCTTAACTAAGAAAAACAAAAGTTAAGTACTCATCATAGTTGTCTCTTTCAGTCCTTCTTCAATATATGGGTTTTGGATCAGAGTCGGATACAACTTTGGTCACTTTCAAGCTTTTGGATCTGGTGCTTAGGTTCCTCCCCTTACCCAAAATCCATAGTGTTAAAGTACAGTTGTGTACACTTACCATAAATGTAGATGTTCGAGTGTATTCACTGTTGCAGTCATTACATTTGGGTAATCTGCTGGCAGGTTGCCCTCAGTCGGCCTGATTAACAATGTCTTGGGTCCTGCATTGGTTGCTGTCCCTTCTTCCATGACATCAGGTCGTCAGGGGTATAAAACATGCAGCCGATGCCATTACATCAGTTTTTCTTGCCCCAGATATCAGGTGCCCCCCAAATGGGGAGCATAATATATAAGAAATTAAAAACACAAAAGTATACCTCCAAACAAAAGCAAATACACCAAAAAGGCTTTTAAGCATAGTTAAAGAAAGTAGAGGTTTAGTAAGAGAAAAAACAGGGGGCTGGAGGGAGGGTAACCAGGACTGCAACAGTGAATACACTCGAACATCTACATTTATGGTAAGTGTACACAACTGTACAATGTTCTTCGTGTTTCACTGTTGCAGTCATTACATTTGGGTAGATTCCCAAAGCTATGATTGGGAGGATGGATTTATACAGCATTAGGACCAGCTATAAGGCCCTGCAAAACAGCAGTGGCAAAGCCAGCTCTGGATTTAGAGAAAATTGGTAAGTGATAATGCTTGGTGAAAGTATGAACTGAACTCCAGGTAGCAGCTTCTAGAATATCCCTGGTAGGAACACCTCTGAGAAAGGCTCTAGAAGTAGATGCAGCCCTGGTGAAATGAGATCTGATCCCCTGGGGGATAGGTTTTCCATGGTGCTTATAGCAGAAATGAATACAATGGCTTATCCATTTAGAAATGGTTTGCTTTGAAATAGCCTTCCCCTCTGCCCCTGCAGCAAATGCTACCAACAGTTGTTCAGATTTTCTTCAAGATTTAGTCCTGTCCAAGTAGAATCTAAGTTGTCTGTGTACATCCAATGAATGCAGAATCTGCTCCCCCTTTTTCCGAGGATTGGGAAAGAAAGTTGGCAAATGAATGGACTGATTAAGAGCCACACTGTATACCACCTTGGGCATGAAGGATGGATTGGCCCTGAGTGACACCCTGTCCACATGAAAGGTGATGAAAGGCTCCACTGCCATAAGGGCCTGTAATTCAGATATCCTTCTAGCTGAAGTGATTGCTAAAAGGAAGGCTGTTTTCCAGGAAAGAAATTTTAAGTCTGCAGTAGCAGCTGGCTCGAAAGGAGGTAGAGTTAGTTTCTCCAATACAAAGTTAAGGTCACAGGCAGGGGTTGGAGCTCTCCTGGGTGGTCTCAAGTTTTTGGCCCCTCTGAGATACTGCTTTAGCAGAGCATGAGAGAAGAGGGGGGGGGGTTCTGTGTTGTAATGAGCTGAAATGGCTGAGGCATGGATTTTTATGGAAGAAAATGACAGGCCCTTGTGAAGCATCTCAGTTAAGTATTGCAAAATCTGAGGTACATTGGGCATTGCTGTGCTCATCCCTTGAGACTGATTCCATGCACAGAATCTTTTCCATTTGTCAGCATAAGATTTTCTAGTACTATGTCTTCTCGCCTGCAAAATGACATCCATCACAGGTTTGCTGAGGGATGCTAAGGGGGAATTTAAATGATTACCCAAGCTCCAAGATTCAATGTTTGGAGCTGAGGGTGCAAAATTTGGTTCTCCTGCTGAGACAGTAAGGAAGTTGCCTGAGGCAGGTGCTATGGGGAAATTTGTGACACACTGCGCAGGAGTGGATACCAGTGCTGGCGAGGTCAGTCTGGAGCATTCAAAATAATTTTTGGTTTGTCCTGTTTGACTTTTAGTAGAACTTTGGAGAGCAAAGGCAGAGGCATAGACTGATAGGTTTTTCCAGCTGAAGGACAGAGCATCCACTTTCCAGGCTTTTTTGTGAGGAGTTCTTGTGCAAAATTTGTCCAACTGGTAGTTCTGGGGTGAGGCAAAAAGATCTATGTCTGGGCTCCCCCATTTGAGTGTCAACATGTTGAAAATCCGTGGTTCCAGTTTCCATTCGTGTGGGTCCATGAAATTTCTGCTTAGTTCGTCTGCCAGAATATTCAGTTTTCCTGGCAGGAATTGGGTTTGTAGTTGTACTTGGTAGCTCAAGGCTCTGTTCCACAATGCCATGGCTAGTCTGCAGAGGGGGTAGGAATGTATACCCCCTGCTTGTTTATGTACCACATAACCGTGGTGTTGTCCGTCTTTACCATTAGTTGTCCTGGATGAAGGTAGTCCTTGAAGGCTGTCAGCGCATTCTGTACAGCTAGCATTTCTTTTTGATGGATATGAAGGTGCATTTGATTTGGGCTCCATTTGCCCTGAATGCACTTCCCTGCCAGATGGGCCCCCCCCATGCATAGTCTGATGCATCTGTAGTTAGGGTTTGGGTAGCAGAGAGTGGTATGAATGGCAGTCCCTTGTTTTGGTGGCAGGCCTTTGCCCACCATAGGAACTCTAGGTGCAGGCAAGGTATGATAGGAATCATTGTTTCCAGGCTGGGACAATGTTGACTCCATAAACCTTTTAAGTACCACTGAAGTTTCCTCATATGCAGTCTTGCATATGGAAGTAGAAAAATGCAGGAGGCCATGAACCCCAAGGCTTGTAGTATTTGTCTTGCAGATAGCAGGGTTTTGTGGCCACCTGTTTGAAGTAAGTCAGCAAATGAATTTGTTTTTCTGGCGTAAGGAAAGCCATCTGGGCAGCTGTATTCAAGCTTGCACCCAGGAATGTAATTTTTTGAGAGGGTACCAGTTGTGATTTCTTTTCATTTATGGTGTACCCTAGACAAGTTAGAACCCTTTTTACAAATGCCAGATGTTTTAGAAGACTGGCCTGGTTTTCTGCCCAAATTAGACAATCATCCAGGTATGGATATATTTGAATATTTCTTTGCCTGCAAAATGCAATTACTGGAACCAGGCACTTTGTGAATACCCTGGGTGCAGTAGACAAGCCAAAGGGCAGAGCAGAGAACTGATAATGCAAGTAGCCTGCTTTGAAGCGTAGGTATCTTCTGCAAGATTCCCTGATTGGGATATGCAGGTAAGCCACTTTTAAATCTAGAGTTGCCAACCAGGCATCCTTGCCTAGCAACACTCGAACATCTACATTTATGGTAAGTGTACACAACTGTACAATGTTCTTCGTGTTTCACTGTTGCAGTCATTACATTTGGGTAGATTCCCAAAGCTATGGTTGGGAGGATGGATTTATACAGCATTTGGACCAGCTATAAGGCCCTGCAAAACAGCAGTGGCAAAGCCAGCTCTGGATTTAGAGAAAATTGGTAAGTGATAATGCTTGGTGAAAGTATGAACTGAACTCCAGGTAGCAGCTTCTAGAATATCCCTGGTAGGAACACCTCTGAGAAAGGCTGTAGAAGTAGATGCAGCCCTGGTGAAATGAGATCTGATCCCCTGGGGGATAGATTTTCCATGGTGCTTATAGCAGAAATGAATACAATGGCTTATCCATTTAGAAATGGTTTGCTTTGAAATAGCCTTCCCCTCTGCCCCTGCAGCAAATGCTACCAACAGTTGTTCAGATTTTCTTCAAGATTTAGTCCTGTCCAAGTAGAATCTAAGTTGTCTGTGTACATCCAATGAATGCAGAATCTGCTCCCCCTTTTTCCGAGGATTGGGAAAGAAAGTTGGCAAATGAATGGACTGATTAAGAGCCATACTGTATACCACCTTGGGCATGAAGGATGGATTGGCCCTGAGTGACACCCTGTCCACATGCAAGATGATGAAAGGCTCCACTGCCATAAGGGCCTGTAATTCAGATATCCTTCTAGCTGAAGTGATTGCTAAAAGGAAGGCTGTTTTCCAGGAAAGAAATTTTAAGTCTGCAGTAGCAGCTGGCTCGAAAGGAGGTAGAGTTAGTTTCTCCAATACAAAGTTAAGGTCCCAGGCAGGGGTTGGAGCTCTCCTGGGTGGTCTCAAGTTTTTGGCCCCTCTGAGATACTGCTTTAGCAGAGCATGAGAGAAGAGGGGGGGGGGTTCTGTGTTGTAATGAGCTGAAATGGCTGAGGCATGGATTTTTATGGAAGAAAATGACAGGCCCTTGTGAAGCATCTCGGTTAAGTATTGCAAAATCTGAGGTAAATTGGGCATTGCTGTGCTCATCCCTTGAGACTGATTCCATGCACAGAATCTTTTCCATTTGTCAGCATAAGATTTTCTAGTCCTACGTCTTCTCGCCTGCAAAATGACATCCATCACAGGTTTGCTGAGGGATGCTAAGGGGGAATTTAAATGATTACCCAAGCTCCAAGATTCAATGTTTGGAGCTGAGGGTGCAAAATTTGGTTCTGCTGCTGAGACAGTAAGGAAGTTGCCTAAGGCAGGTGCTATGGGGAAATTTGTGACACACTGCGCAGGAGTGGATACCAGTGCTGGTGAGGTCAGTCTGGAGCATTCAAAATAATTTTTGGTTTGTCCTGTTTGACTTTTAGTAGAACTTTGGAGAGCAAAGGCAGAGGCATAGACTGATAGGTTTTTCCAGCTGAAGGACAGAGCATCCACTTTCCAGGCTTTTTTGTGAGGAGTTCTTGTGCAAAATTTGTCCAACTGGTAGTTCTGGGGTGAGGCAAAAAGATCTATGTCTGGGCTCCCCCATTTGAGTGTCAACATGTTGAAAATCCGTGGTTCCAGTTTCCATTCGTGTGGGTCCATGAAATTTCTGCTTAGTTCGTCTGCCAGAATATTCAGTTTTCCTGGCAGGAATTGAGTTTGTAGTTGTACTTGGTAGCTCAAGGCTCTGTTCCACAATGCCATGGCTAGTCTGCAGAGGGGGTAGGAATGTATACCCCCTGCTTGTTTATGTACCAC
This sequence comes from Protopterus annectens, assembly GCF_019279795.1. Lineage (NCBI taxonomy): Eukaryota > Metazoa > Chordata > Ceratodontiformes > Protopteridae > Protopterus > Protopterus annectens. Next base: position 1,228,621,359 of record NC_056747.1, on the reverse strand, counting down.
ATAACCGTGGTGTTGTCCGTCTTTACCATTAGTTGTCCTGGATGAAGGTAGTCCTTGAAGGCTGTCAGCGCATTCTGTACAGCTAGCATTTCTTTTTGATGGATATGAAGGTGCATTTGATTTGGGCTCCATTTGCCCTGAATGCACTTCCCTGCCAGATGAGCCCCCCATGCATAGTCTGATGCATCTGTAGTTAGGGTTTGGGTAGCAGAGAGTGGTATGAATGGCAGTCCCTTGTTTTGGTGGCAGGCCTTTGCCCACCATAGGAACTCTAGGCGCAGGCAAGGTATGATAGGAATCATTGTTTCCAGGCTGGGACAATGTTGACTCCATAAACCTTTTAAGTACCACTGAAGTTTCCTCATATGCAGTCTTGCATATGGAAGTAGAAAAATGCAGGAGGCCATGAACCCCAAGGCTTGCAGTATTTGTCTTGCAGATAGCAGGGTTTTGTGGCCACCTGTTTGAAGTAAGTCAGCAAATGAATTTGTTTTTCTGGCGTAAGGAAAGCCATCTGGGCAGTTGTATTCAAGCTTGCACCCAGGAATGTAATTTTTTGAGAGGGTACCAGTTGTGATTTCTTTTCGTTTATGGTGTACCCTAGACAAGTTAGAACCCTTTTTACAAACGCCAGATGTTTTAGAAGACTGGCCTGGTTTTCTGCCCGAATTAGACAATCATCCAGGTATGGATATATTTGAATATTTCTTTGCCTGCAAAATGCAATTACTGGAACCAGGCACTTTGTGAATACCCTGGGTGCAGTAGACAAGCCAAAGGGCAGAGCAGAGAACTGATAATGCAAGTAGCCTGCTTTGAAGCGTAGGTATCTTCTGCAAGATTCCCTGATTGGCATATGCAGGTAAGCCACTTTTAAATCTAGAGTTGCCAACCAGGCATCCTTGCCTAGCATAGGAAGTAACTGGTGAAGAGTCAGCATCTTGAATTTTGGAATGTCCAGAAAGGTGTTTAGAGTACACAGGTCCAGAACCGGATGCCATGATTTGTCTTTTCTGGGTACCGGGAATGGTCTGGAATAGAAACCTTGTCCCTTTTCCTCTTCTGGTACTAGTTGAATAGCCCCCATGTGTAGGAGGGAAAGAACTTGTTTCTGAGCCTCTGCCCACTGATTTGGGAGCAGGTCTGGCCACCCGTTTGGAGTTGGCAATGTGTGGAAATTAAATCTGTATCCCTGGGACACTATATTTAAAACCCATTTGTCCTGGGTTATAAGTTGCCAGTTTTTTGCATGAAGAGCCAGTTTTCCCCCCAGAGGGGCGGCTAAGAGGTAAGTGCTTGGTAATTTTAAAGGAAAGTCATTGAGACTGTTTACCATAGGGTGTTGTCTTGTTATTTCCAGATTTGGAAGTGGAAGCACCCCATTGCTTAGTTCTGAAAGTCCCTTGGGACTGAAACCTGGTGCTTTTGGAATGTCTGGGTTTGGCTGGAGTGACTCTGGAAGGAGCTGGAAAGGACCAGTTCTTAGTAGGTCAGTGCCTACTAAATCTTGGAGGTTGTACTTGTAAGAAATCTTTCATAGTTTGCATAGATTTAGCTTTATCTTCCATCTTTTTTAGAACTTCTTCAGCCTTATTGCCAAACAGACGATCCTGCTGCAAAAGGAGCTTCCATCAGTTTTGCTTTAACATGATCAGGCAGAGATTGGTCCTTAAGCCAAGCATGCCTTCTAAGCACAGACCCAGTAACAGCAGCCCTGCAAGAGGCCTCCAGAGAATCAAAACCACATTGCAAAGTATGCTTTCCAACTTGTTCAGCTGAATGTAATAAATCCTGTAAATCCTTATTTTCCACACAGTAAGAAATCAACATCATTTTCTATTTAAGTAGTCCCATGATATGCTGTTGATATTTTAGCATATGGAATTGACAGTTTAAAGCCCTGATTGCCAAGGTTGCAGAAGTATAAACTTTTTTACCCCATCTGTCCAGCGCCCTGGAGTCTCTATCAGAAGGGGTAGGATTTTTATCAGTAGAAACCTTAATGCCCTTGGGCCCCTGAGAAAAGGTTTCAGGGTCCGCAACAGGATTTTTGAAAAGGAATTTGTGGGACTCAGGAACCCTGTAATATCTGTCTGGTTTACTAAGGGCTGGAGGCAGGGAATCAGGGGCCATACTGGATTCCAAAAACACATCATCAACAATGTCTAGTACAAGAATTATAGCCAAAGGCCTATGCTGGGGAAGAAGAAAATCCCTAAGCCTCTTTTTGGATTCAGAAAAATCCTGACTTTAAAAGAAGAAATGCTCCCTTAAGGTATGTAAAGTTTCCCCAAAAGAAAAATCCTCAGGGAGAGAAGCAGAGGAAATGGAATCCTCTGCATCAGAATCCTCATAAGTAGGTATGGACAAATCCAGATCATTATAAGAGTCAGAAGAAACAGAGTCCTGTTCAGAAGATTCACAGTCAAGTTCAGCCTGGGTGTCAGTTTTTTAGACATAGATCGAGGTTTAGGCCTTAGTATTGAAGGTGGATTCGGTTTAATACGCAAGTCTGTAGGCCTGAACACACCCTCAGAAGCTGGTGCCTGCAAAGCGGCTCCGAATCCATCCAAGGTAGAGACATCCATGGGGTCTATAGGTGAAGCATCTAGCAGCATACGCAGCAGCGAATGGGTCTCAGTAGAGGCCTGCGAATGAGAAGTAGCGGACATCAGGGGCTGCAAAAGCGCCTCACTGAGTACCGGCAAACTAGTGACTGGCATAGGAGAAGCATCGTCAGCAGTTTTGGACCTAAACGGCCTGTCTCTGTCTTTTTCATTACATTTTTTTGGTATTCCGGTAGTCGGATAGCTAACCGACATTTCTGGATAATTAAACTGAGAACCAAAATATTTAGAAGCAAAAATGTACCAACAACGGATAGTGCGCTGATTAAATAAAGCACAAAACCGACAGCAAGGTATTTCATGGTCAGAGCCTAGGCAAAGAAAATAGTACAAATGTAAAACCTTATGAAGTATTTGCTTCCCACAAGTAATACAATTATTAACTTTTACTGACATCAGTAAGAAGCAAGAAAAAGTTTCCCCAACTGGGTACTTAGCTTTTAGTTGAAGACTTCAGTTCTGAAACTTGAAAACGAAAATTTCAGGAGTCAGCCGACCAGCACTTGCGAACTGCTTCTGCTTCGGGCACCGCACGGCAAGAAAGACTGATGTAATGGTGTTGGCTGCATGTTTTATACCCCTGATGACCTGACATCATGGAAGGGACAGCAACCGACGCAGGACCCAAGACTTTGTTAATCAGGCCGACTGAGGGCAACCTGCCAGCAGATTACCCAAATGTAATGACTGCAACAGTGAAACACGAAGAACATCTGAAATACTTCAAATTCAGTTTGACCCCAGGAAAAATGGCAAGAATACAGAGTCTAAGATAGAGGTAAGAAAAAATGAAACAGCTGAAAACTAGGTCTTGGTAAGGAACCTATAAGAACCAAGGCTAGGTCAACCAAAGATGTCCAGAAACAAGAATATCAAATGCTACAAAGCACATGAAAGTGGGTAGGTGGTTGGGGAGTTTAGGGGTGACAGAAACAGACAACACAGTCTATCATTATGGTGAATACATAACTCTTATATCTGATGTCTATTCTCTCCATTCCTCAGTGTATAGGACAAAGTCCCGAGCTTATGGGAAGGATGGGAAGCATAGATGAACTGAAAGAGGGTCTTCATCTGGATTGTATGGCCAATTTATAATGTGAAATGAAGATGTGAACCTTGGACCAGGTGGCAGCTGCACAGATGTCATCAACAGGTACTCAGGAAAAGAATGCTATCAATGAAGTGACAGGTCTAATAGAGTGGGCTTTTGTGGGAACAGGCAAGGACAGTCTCAGCTGTCTGTAAACATAAGAAATGCACTCAAACAACCAAGAGAAGAGTGGTGAACATCTAGAAAGTGTTATGTGTATTTCTGTGTTTGAAAATTTTGCAAAAAAACACAGCATTATGGATTGGTTGACACAGGTTTCAAATGCCACCTTTGGAAGAAAAGAAAGGCTGGTTCTCAGATTTGCTCTATCTTTGTGAAAAACAAATATGGTAGTTTTGCAGACAAGGCATGGAGCTCAATAATTCTCCTAGCAAAATAACAGCAACTAAGAAAATTGTTTTCCATGGCAAAAATTTTAAATCGGCTTTGGCAGCCAGTTTAAAAGGAGGAATAGTTATGGCTTGCAGTCAAATAGTAATATCCCAAGAAGAAACTGGATCTTTCTAAGTAGAGGTTGTAATAGAAAGGTTGCTCTAAGAAAGGCTTTAGATAGTCTTAAAGATGCAATGGGCATGTGATTCTCTCAAAAGTAAAAGGAAAAATATGGCTGCTAATTGTATTTTGATAGTAGAATACCTGACTCCATTCTGTAAAAGGTCTGCCAACAATTGCAAAATTGCTGGGGGGCTGAAAATGGATCAAGATTGTTCTCAACTGCATATGCCTTACTTCATGTCATTAACGTTTGGAGACTAAAATCAGTAACCTGGAAACTGACAAATGTGGGATTACAAAGCAATAATTATATTTGTGAAACAGGACAAAAGAAAATCTGGAAATATTGAACTTGTTTGGACTTTGTTAAACTTGTAGGGGACTCTAAAGCATATGCCCTACTTATTTCATTAATGTTTGGAAAAACACTCAGGAGAGGGGAAGAGGAGGGAGAGAGTTAATTGTAAGTAAAACACATTTTTTTCATAAGAGTATTACTTAAATGGTGCATGCTTTTCTATGCATACTATAAAGTTTTTTCAGTTATGTTTACGTGTAATGGGGATACTAATGTAAATATGTGCTTCTATTTATTCTTTTTGTTTCCTTCTCCGTTCTCTCTTTCTCCTTGTTTAGTTTTAAGAAATGTAAGCACTGCAATATAAAAAAGAGGGATCTGTTAAAAGAGCATGACAAAAGAAAAATAAAGTGGGCTTTTTCTCATTCTTGCATAGGGGAATGACTGTGTTAGCTTTATACAGTAACAATCTTTGACAGAAAGTAAGTAAATGAAAAAGAATATTCAATATTATAAGGTCTTTTTTCTAGTAAACAGTCCTGTGTCTGGTTCTCTTATCACTAGCAGACAATCTGACAAAGAGGAATGGCTTGGAGAAATGTTTTTTGAAGGCATTCAAGTGTTTCCCAGCTGACAGAGCTAAAAAGAAAAGGCAAAATCAGACAGCACCTAATAGAATCACAGGCTCTACCATGCATCTTGGCATGAATAAGCTTTCTTTTTGTTTAGCTCGGGTCTATGTGTGGCTGTCGGTTTGGAACTTATGTTCCTATTAAGGGGGTAAAACGTCCAATATTTGAAGATGTACATAGCTTTGTGTGTTATTATTAAGTTAGTATATTTGGGGGGGCACTGGGTGTGTCAGTGTATTTTTATTTGTGGGTTTTCAATAAAAAAGAAGTTATGTTCTTACCATAACATTCCATGTGTGTTGTTCATCTCGACCTTTATTCTCACTTATGGGTCGGATCCATCTCGGCCTTTCCAACAGTTCAAAGTCTTCAGTAAAGCTTGTGGGCCTCCTTCCCCATCCATAATACAGTTCCCCAACTACCTCACATCTTGTCTGCCCTCTCAGAAAGTAAATAATGAATATAGCAACTATGGGTCTATTTCCTGGATAATGTCCATATCTCTGAGGCTATGGAGATCCCAAAAACTATGTCCACTAGGTCTCGCAAGAGTTCTTGAAGGGGGCATGAGGGTGTGTTGTGAGAATAAAGGTCGAGATGGACAACACACATGGAATGTTATGGTAAGAACATAAGTTCTTTATGTGTTGTTGTCAATCTTGCCTTTATTCTCACTGATGGGACCGGGTCCCAAGCAACATAATTCCTGGGTGGCACATGGAAGAATATTCCTCAGAACCACAGAACCAAAGGAAGCCGTATTCCTGGAGGTCAAATCCACTTTGTAATGAGTAATAAAAGTATGCGGCTTAGCCCATGTTGCTGCAGCACAGATACTGTCTTGTGAAAGGCTACTGAAGTTGCAACTGATCTAGTGGAGTGTGTTCTGACAGGAAAGGAAAGAAGTTTGCTTTTTGGGGAGTAGATGTAAGATATACAAAGGGCAAGCCATAGACTGGTAACCTTTTTCTGGTCTCAGAGTAAGACACAAAAAGTTGATCCAACTTCCTAAATTGTGAAGTCCTGTGCAAGTAGAAATGCAATTGTCTATGAACATCCAAAATATGTAGACAGTATTTGTCTTTGTTTTGGTAATTAGATAAGAAAACAGGTAACTCAATAGTTTGGTTTAGATTGCTTTCCAACACAACCTTGGGGAGAAAGGAATGGTTAGTATGTAATGACACTCTATCCTTATGAAAAAATTAAATATGGGTGTTTGGACAAAAGAGCCTGTAATTCTGATACTTTTCTAACTGAGGTGATAGCCACCAAGAAAACTGTTTCCCGAGATAGGAATTTTAAATTGCATGTTGCTGAAGGTTCAAAAGGAGAGCATATGATATTCGTTAAAATGAAGTTAAGGTCCCAGGGTGGAGCTGGGTTCTTATATAGAGGTCTGATCATTGCTGTTCTCTTTAAGAAAGCTCTGCAGAGTCTGTGTGATATAAGAGAAGAACCATTTTCTCCTACATGATAATTTGAAATTGCAGCTAACTGGACTTTAATAGTAGATGCAGCCGCACCTTCATGAAACAGTTTTGCTAGGCATTCCAATACAGAATGAATGAGCACAGAAAACAGATCTACCTGGTAATCAGTCTCCCAGATAACAAATCTATTCCATTTACTCTTATATCTCTTACGTGTGGAAGTTTTACGGGAAGACAGCAGGATATGCTTTATTGGAGATGACAGATGGGGAAACCTGGCAATCAAGGGAATTGGAGCAGCCAAGCTGTCAACTTGAGTTTGTGAAAGCTGGGATGTGCCATTCCTGATGGATGCATGAGTAAATCTGGAACTGGGTCCAGAACCCATGGTTTGTCCCGGAGATGAGGCTGTAGAAAGGGAAACCAGATTTGAAGAGACCAGTAGGGTGCAATGAGGATCATCGTGGTCTCCAACAGACTTGTTTTTTGCAGCAGTTTGGGAATCAGAGGAATTGGAAGGAAAGCATATAGGAGCCCCAGGGGCCAATCATGAACAAGAGCATCCCTCGCTGACTTCCCCTCTGGAGGGATTAGGGCAAAGTAGCTGCTGCACTTGGTGTTCGTGAAACACGCAAAAAGGTCATAACAAGGCTGGCCACATTTCCGGAAAATTTCTTCCACTACTACTTCGCTGAGGGACCATTCATGTGGCCACAATATGGCTCTGCTCAGCTTCTTCACAATCATGAAGGAGATTCTTGGGTTATGCGTTGCAGTTAGAAAACGATTGGAGAACATTGCCCATTGCCAAACCCTTAGAGCTCCTCGACAAAGGGGATAAGATCTGGCTTCCCCCTGCTTGTTTATGTACCAGACCACTGACATATTGTCTGATTGGATTGCTATGGTTCCTAGAGAGAGTGTCTTGAAATGCCTGCAACGCCAAAAGCACTGCTCTCATCTCTAAGATGTTTATATACAAGTGAGCCTCGTGTTCTTGCCAGGTTCCTTGGGCAGTCTTTCCCAGATAATGCCCTCCCATCTGGGAAGCATCCATGGTCACCATGGCTTGGGGTTGAGGGAAAATAAAGAGACAGCCCTGAGATACTGATGGAGAGTGACTCCACCACTTGAGATCCTTCTTGCAAGACCCGGTTATAAGAATTTTGTCAGACATTGGAAGGTCTAGAATCAACCATTTTGTGGAAAGCAACCACTGGAGAATCCTCAATGTTTAGGCATGCTAGAGGGATGAGTACAACAGATGCTGCCATCTTTCCCAAAGTCAGAAGTATTTGCTTCACAGTGGTTCGCTTTTTTTGATAAGTTGCCAGACATGTAGGTGGGTGTCGAGTACTCTGTCTAGTGGTTGTCTCAGTATAAGGTTGACTGTATTTATTTCTCACCTATAAAGGTTAAACTTTGAGATGGCTCTAAAGAGGATTTGTCATAATTAATGGTAATACTCAGTTTGGAGGAAAGCTGAAGTACATAATATCCCTGGCTTGTAGCAAAAGAAGCCTGGTCTGGGAGGTTATGAGCCAGTTGTCCAAATATGGGAACACCTGGATTCTGGCATCTGAGGTGTGTCACTACCACTGCCATGCATTTGGTGAACACTCTGGGGGCTGTAGTGAGACCAAAGGGCAAAGCTGAAAACTTGAAATGACTCCCAGCCGGAAGCACAGGTACCTTCTGGATCGTCTTTCCATCTTGATATGGTAGTACACATCCTGAAGGTCTATAGAGCACATCCAGTTGTCTTTTTTAAGAAATGGAATTATAGACTGCAGTGTTAGCACCCAGAACTTGGTTTTCTTCACCGATTTGTTCAGTTCGCTGAGATCCAATACTGGTCTCCAGTCCCATTGTTTTCTTTGGAACCAAAAAGAATCTTGAGTAAGTTCCGGATCCTCTCTGGTCTGCAGGGACTTCTTGGATGACTCTTTTCTTTAGCAACTTTTGAATTGCTAATGTTGCTTCTTTCTGTTCACTGGGTGGTACATCTGGAATAAACTTGTTTGTGGGAATGAGGCAGGAAGAGGGAATTACATAACCCCTGAAAATTATGTCTTGTACCCATTTGTCGTCAGTGATGATCTGCCAGGTTTCGTGGTGCAAAGACAACCGACCCCTTACTGCCTCCAGAGGTGAACAGTCGGGTACTCCAGGAGTGCTGAAAGGGTCTAGAGAAAGATTCTGCGGACCCCCTCTGCCATGTGGATGGTGTCTTCCATTATTGTTCCCCTCTCTGCCTCTGGGCAAACTACTATCCTGTGTGTCCTGGTAAGACTGCTGAGATTTCCTGAACCACATTTTCCCACTACCCCTCTGACCTTTCGGATATGGTCTAGTGGGTGTAGAAAAACAGACTCCGATGGCAGACAAGTCTTACCCTCTTTGATCACACCGAGTTAGTGTTTCCTTAACTTCTGGCACAAAAAGAGATGAGCCATCGAAGGGAGCATTAACAAAGGAAGACTTAACTCATTACATTCGAGTGATGACTCCAGGTGCATCTGCAGTTAACTCCTACTGACGCCTCTAGGCATCAGTATTGCTTATTCCATGCTATATACAAGGTTTTATAAGATTTTACCTTAAAGCTTACACAATGGCAAACTCAACTGCATTAATATTTGACCTGTGTCTAGTGCAGGTAAATAGATATTAACTATTGTTTTTATGATATTAATTAATGCAGATATAATTTTCAAATTTTTTTAATTTTTCAACAACCAAGTAACACACACACAGAACTCCTTAGCCTCGTATGAAAGCTCTCAGCTAGATGAATAAAATGCTGCTGACAGCATGTACGTAACTTTGAGTGTTTGCTGGGATACTGTAAGTTGTTTACAAAATATTACAAATATAATAGTTACTGTGTTTACTGTGACTTATAAAATTTGGTTTAAGACCTAGAACCTAAAGAATACTACCACTATAAAAAATACTTTGTGCTGACGAGTTTGCCATTTATAGTTCTTTCATAACCCCAGAGATATGAACATTTGTTTGAAATGTGAGGACATAATTTGATTCTGTCAAAATGCTTAGGCTCTGCCCACTGGAAGTTAGAGTGCAGACTTCCTGAGCTCCATTGGAGTGAATGAGTTAAAGGGCTCCGCGAAATCACAAAGGCGCATCCAAGCCTGCGTCCTTATAGAGATGCCTGAACCTGCTGCCCTACTCGCTCCATCTGATGCATAAGAAATGAGCCTCATAGACAAGTTAACAATTGAACTGAGAGTAGCCAGCTGTGCACTGATCTTATCTGCCACTGCATCAGCTACAGCTCCTTGGCGAGAGTCTGATAACTCTTTCAACAGGTCTCTGTAATCTGGTGAAGTGCGTAAGATAATTCAGCAATCTCAATGCAAAAGCTGCTGAAGGAAAGACACACTTGCTGTATCTATCCATAGTCCTAGAATCCTTATTTGGAAGATGGATAGCGGAACTAGTTTCAGAAAGTTCCTTCTTTGTCGCCACTGCCATGACCATGGCATCTACTGCTACAAGTTTTGTAAGGAAAATTTGATCCTTGGGGGCTGTGATGCACTTATTTAGCCTCCTAGGAGTGGGCTCTATGGAGTCTGGGGTCGCCCAAGCCTTTCAAGATATTAATTGCACAAGCCCATTGAATGTCGGAATCACCCAGGACGTTGAAGGGTGGGATTGGTACACCAGCTCCTCAGTAGAAGGGCAGGGACTGCCAATTGCCTTTGCCTGTGTTTCAGGATTTCCAGAATGTCTCCAAAGGGGACATCTCCAGGAGGTGATAGTGGGGACCCTTCTGCTTCAGTGAGGTCAGTATCCAAAGTGACCAACTCCTGTGGTGAGTTCAGGTGCTTCCTCTTGCATGTCCTCTTCTTTGGAATTTCTTCAGTTTCAGAAGAGGGGGACAGCCTGAGGCCTTATGTCCCTGTGGTCCTATGGATGAGGGTGAGGAGGAATAGACACCTGTGCTGAAGAGGGAGGAAGCTCCGATGGAAACTGTGTCTGAGACTGAGGGGCAGTCATAACCCTCCTCATAACCTTGAAGGCAGACTGCCCTTGCTCCGAGGAACTCCCTGGGCTCGATAACAAGGATGTTGGACTCGAAAGAGGTCTTGGAGCCAGCGACAGAAGCTCCGAGGAAGAGGTAGGAGTCGAACCCATCCAAGCCCAGGCCCCCAGAGACAGTGTTGGATCAGAAGTGGCCCAAATCTGCTCTATGGACCTGGATAGTGAACACTGGCTCCCAGAGGTTTCAAACACTTGGGGTGGACATCAGATCCGAAGAACCAATAGGTGGTCTCGGATCCAATGCAGACATTAGTTGGATATCAGAGTCTTCCAGCTCTGAGGCCGAGAGAGACACCTCAAAGGAGGAGTAGGTGTTGCTGGGGTAATGTGAGCCTGATTCAGCTCCTTTGGGTTCGGATCCAAAAGAAGCTTGGCCAAGGCAGGTGTCTTGATAAGCCTCTGCACCACTCTATCCACATCTTCATCCGAGAAGCTCTTGGTAGACCTTGTGCACAGTGTCGGGGATCTAGATTTAGCAATTAAAGAGGATGGGAGACGAGTTGAAATCAGCTCCGATAATGAAACTCAGAAGGCACTGGAGACTTTGGAGCTGACTCTGTGAAGTACTTCGGATCGGAAGGTTTGGAGCGATCCAAGGAGGTCCCTGGCTCAGTAGTGGTTGTCTACTCCATAGAAGCTGACAGAGCAGACAACTTTGGTTGTTTAGCTTTCAGCTCTGACGAAGTTTTCGGTGCAGGAGATGATCATTTACCTGACCTCTCCAATTTATCAGATTTAGGAGAAGAGGGATCAGACATGATAGCCTCAACCCCTTCAATTTCAATTTATTTTTGCATTCTAACAATGCCATTCAATTAAAGGCGTGATAAACAGCACATGACTCTTGTAAATGAAGAAGCCCCAAATAGTAAATGCACAAAGTGTGTGAATCACTGAGGGGCATCTTCTTGGTGCATTTTTTCACATTTTTAAAGCCCAAAGGCTTACCTTTCTTTTGCGACATAATAGAAGGCAGCCTAACAAAACACTAAATAATACAGAACAATTATCTAATATCAAAATCCAACTCTTTAAACTAGTTAAACTATTTTAAACTATTCAAACTAACAACAACAAGGCTAGAAAAAGAAAAGGAAGTCCTCTAATTTAAACAGACTTCAAGATCAAGAAGTGTGGGAGGAAGGGGAGGAGGGAAATGGAAGTCCTGTAATTTAAACAGACTTCAAGATCAAGAAGTGTGGGAGGAGGGAAGTAGAAGTCCTGTAATTTAAACAGACTTCAAGATCAAGAAGTGTGGGAGGAAGGGGAGGAGGGAAGTGGAAAGTCCTCTAACTTAAACAGACTTTATGTAAAGAATAGTAGACCATTCTCTAACTTAAACGAATGGACCCAATAAAGGAAAAACTCAAAACAATGCATTCCAACTGAAGGGAAAGGGGGAAACGGTTTGTAGGTAAAAGCACTACTATGGCCAGGGACGGGCACTACTAAATGGAAAAACACTAGCGAAAGATAAAATACAGAAAGATAAGAAAAAATACAGGTGCTAAAGGCAAAAAAATTGTAAAAGGCTTAGCCCACAGCTTGCTTGAAGAACCTTCTCGCAGTGTGGCAGACAAGATATGAGGTAGTTGGAGAACTGCATTATGGGTAGGGAAGGTGGCCCATGAGCTTTGATGAAAACTTCGAAGTAGACACTTACCAAAAATGCTATTATACATAAAAGGTGGGGAATAATAATCCCTCGAAAATATGATTATTTCTACAATGTCTTGGCTATGCTACAGGAGACACACTTAAGAAGTGAACATGTAAATTTGATAAAGAAAGGTTTTCAGGATAGTTATTCAGCAGAACGCCTGGGACAAAGGAAGACAGGCATTCTGCTGAATAACTATCCAGCAGATTGCCTGGGATAAAGGAAGACATGCATACTTATATTAACTGCAAGAGGAGCTCCAAAAGAAATAGAAGAGGAAAAAAGGACAATAATGGCAGATTTGTAGTACTAAAGGGCTACTGGCATATATTTATATAATAGAGCTAAAGAAAATTCTGGGAGAAATAATCAGCTTTCAGCAAGGAATATTACTTATGGGTGGGGACTGGGGGTGTGGAGGGCCCAGAAAGGGAAATATAACAAAGGAGGGTAGATTTTTAAACACATTTATGAAAATATTTGGCATAGAAGATGTGAATTCAGTACTAGGAGTTCAGAGTGAATTTACATATTTCCCGTGATGCAAAAACTGGGCTAGGCTAGGCTAGACAGAATTTACATTTCACAGGAACATATGCATTTAATTGAAGGTCTTGATACACACCCAATAACTATTTCAGATCATGCATCGATAATAACTAAAATAAAAACACAAGGTAATGAAATAAAGATGGGACACTTGTGCTTTCCCACCTATCTGTTGAAAAAGAGGAATGGGTAGTGGAAATTATTCAGGAGAAGATAGAAATGTCTGAAAATATAGGTAGGGAGTGGGATAAAATTAAAATGGAATTTAAAACTAGGGTGGAAATAAAAGAAAGGGAGATATGGTTAGGAAGTGACAAGAATTATTTAGGACTGACAAATATTAAAGTACTGCAAAATAGGGGGAATCTCACAGAACAAGAAGAGGAGAGGAGAAAAGTACAGTTTTGTACCTACCATAAATGTAGATGTTCGAGTGTTCACACTGCTGCAGTCATCACACTTGGGTTATCTGCCATCAGGCGGTCCCGCAGCCGGCCTGAGTTCCAAAGTCTTGGTCTGGCATCGGTTGTGGTCGCTTCTTCCCTGACGTCAGTGCGACAGGGGTATAAAAGAGGCAGCCGACGCCATTTTCTTCGTTTTTTCTTGCCCCAGATGTCAGGTGCCCCCAAATAGGAAGGCAATACATAATCCTAAGTAAAATACATAAGTAGAAAACAATAGCTACAGCTGTAAGCAAATACACCACATAGAAATGCATCATATAGATTGTATAAAAAGGGAGGTATAGATAAAACCCAGGTAAGAAGAGGGGATGGTGGGAGGGTAACCTGGACTGCAGCAGTGTGAACACTCGAACATCTACATTTATGGTAGGTACAAAACTGTACTATGTTCATCGTGTTACACTGCTGTAGTCATCACACTTGGGTTCAATCCCAAAGCTAAGGCTGGGCAGTTGATACTAAACAGGGTTTGGAGAAGCTAGTAGGCCCTGCAGAACTGCAGTGGCAAAGCCAGCTCTGGTTTTTGAGTATAGAGGTAAGTGGTAATGCTTGGTGAAGTTGCAGCCTCCAAAATATCCTTGGTTGGTACCCCTCTGAGGAAGGCTGTTGATGTTGCTGTAGCCCTGGTGGAGTGGGGCTTAATGTTACCAGGTACAGGTTTCCCATGGTGTGTGTAGCAGAAATGGATACAGTGTCCTATCCATTTTGAAATGGTTTGTTTTGAGATAGCCTTTCCTTGTGATCCTGCAGCATAGGATACAAAGAGTTGGTCAGATTTTCTGAAAGCCTTAGTTTTATCCAAGTAGAAACGTAATTGCCTGTGAATGTCCAAAGAGTGTAGGAGCCTTTCCCCTTTATTCTGGGGGTTTGGATAAAAGGTGGGTAAATGAATGGTTTGGTTTAGAGCCACACTGGATACCACCTTTGGCATAAAGGAAGGGTTAGTTCGAAAACAGACTCTGTCTTGATGAAAAATGATGAAAGGCTCCACTGCCATTAGGGCCTGTAGCTCTGAGACTCTTCATGCTGAAGTTATTGCTAGCAGCAGGGCAGTTTTCCATAATAAAAATTGTAAATCGGCTGAAAAAGCTGGTTCAAAGGGCGGTAGTGTAAGTTTTTCCAAAACAAAATTGAGGTCCCAAGTTGGTGTTGGTGCTCTCCGGGGCAGTCTTATGTTCTTAGCCCCTCTGAGGTACTGTCTTAGTAATGGATGTGAAAATAGAGGAGGATCCATGTTGTAATGAGCTGAAATAGCTGAAGCGTGGATCTTAATAGATGAAAAGGAAAAGCCTTTGTGCAATATTTGGGACTAGGGGATTTTGGCCTTTAGCCTGGTTCCAGGCGCAGAATCTTTTCCATTTGTCTGAGTAGGTTTTCCTGGTGCTGGGTCCCCTGGCCTCCAGAATGACATCCATAACAGCTTTAGAGAGAAGTGTTGACTGGTTGTTTTGGTAATCTGCCATGCAGCCAGATTTAAAGTCTTGAGCTGGCTGTGTAGAATCTGATTGTTTTGCTGAGTCAGCAGGTGAGGAATTTGAGGTAAAATCCATGGTGGGCCTTGAGCCATGTTCCTTAATATTGGATACCAGTATTGGCGTGGCCAGTCTGGAGCAATGAGTATCATTTGTGGCCTCTCTAATCTGGCTTTCAGGAGCACCTTTGCCAGAAGAGGCAGTGGAGGAAAGGCATACACTGTTAATGTTTTCCAACTGAATGAGAGGGCATCCACTTTCCAAGCTAGTGTGTGGTATGTCCTTGTGCAAAATTTCCGTAGTTGGTAGTTTTGGGGGGAGGCAAACAGATCTATGTCTGGGCTCCCCCATTTTTGAGTTATCATTGTGAATACTTGTGGATCTAGTTTCCACTCATGAGAATCCATGATATTTCTGCTTAGTTTGTCTGCCAATGAATTTTTCTTTCCTGGCAGGAATTGTGCTTGTAGTTGAACTTGGTAGGTCAGTGCTGTGTTCCACAAGGTCATTGCTTGCCTGCATAGGGGGTAGGAATGTGTGCCCCCTTGTTTGTTTATGCACCATATCACTGTGGTGTTGTCCGTCTTTATTAGAAGTTGTCCTGGATGTAGGAGGTCCTTGAAAGCTGTTAGGGCATTTTTGTACAACTAGCATCTCTTTCTGATTGATGTGGAGATGCATTTGATCTGCAGACCATTTGCCCTGAATACACTGTCCTGCCATGTGTGCTCCCCAGGCATAATCCGATGCATCTGTTGTTATTGTTTGCCTTGCTGTGGGTAAGGTGAAAGGCTGACCCTTGAGGTGACATGCCTGAGCCCACCATAGAAACTCCTGTTGAAGGCAGGGAATGAGCGGTATTATTGTTTCCAAGCTGTGGCTGTGTTGAGTCCAAACGCTTTTCAGGTACCATTGTAATTTCCTCATATGCAGTTTGGCATATGGAATTAGTAGTATGCAAGATGCCATGAATCCCAAGGCCGGCAGAATTTTTCTTGCAGGGAGTTGGGTCTTTGTTGCCATCATTTTGAAGTATTGAGTCAGTTGTCCTTGCTTGTCTGGCATGAGACAAGCCATCTGGGCCACTGTATTTAAGCTGGCATCCAGGAATATTATGTCTTGTGAGGGCACTAGTTTTGACTTCTTTTCGTTTACTGTGTACCCTAGGCAACTTAGTAGATTTTTTTACAAACACCAGATGTTTTAAAATAATGTCCTTGCTTTCTGCTTGAATAAGGCAGTCGTCCAGGTATGGATATATTTGAATTCCTCTTTGTCTGCAGTATGCAATTACTGGTGCCAGGCATTTTGTGAAAACCCTGGGCGCAGTAGATAAGCCAAAGGGCAGTGCAGAGAATTGGTAATGAGTTGAACCTGCTATAAATCGGAGGTATCTTCTGCAATTTTGTCTGATAGGGACATGCAGGTATGCCTCCTTGAGGTCCAATGTTACTAGCCAAGCCTTCTTGCCCAGCATGGGAAGAAGTTGCTGTAGTGAGAGCATCTTGAATTTGGGTACTTCCAGGTAGGTGTTTAGAATTGAAAGGTCCAGAATGGGTCTCCAGGCTTTGTCCTTTCGGGGAACCAGAAAGAGTCTTGAGTAAAATCCTTGTCCTTGCTCCTGTGTAGGAACCTGTTGAATGGCTCTCATGTCCATGAGTGCTGTAATTTGTCTTTGAGCCTCTGCCCATTGATTTGGTGGTAGGTTTGGCATTACTTTTATCCTTGGTAAAGTGTGAGAGTGGAACCTGTATCCTTGAGATACAATATTTAGGACCCATTTGTCTTTTGTAATGATGTGCCAATTGCCTGCAAAAAGTGTAAGTTTTCCTCCCAAGGGAGCTGCCAAGAGGAATTTGTTTGGCAGTCTGAGGGGTAAGTCATTGTGATTGTCTTCTGAAAGTTTGAGACCTGTCTTCTCCTCCTTTCTGGGTTGTGGCACCACATTGTCGAGGCTTGTAAGAGCCTTGTGGCTGACATCTGCCCCTTGGGCATCTGTGTTTGCCCCTCTGTGGTCTGTCAGAAGTTGGAAAGGACCAGTTTTTGGTTGGCCAATTTCTGCTGAAACGAGGGGGTTGAACCTGTAAAAAATCCTTGACCGTCTGCATAGATTTTGCCTTATCCTCCATTTTCTTTAAAACCTCTTCTGCTTTCACACCAAATAAAACATCCTGCTGTAAAGGTGCATCCAATAACTTTGCTTTAACATGATCAGGTAAAGTTTGTTCTTTTAACCAAGCATGCCTACGAATGACAGACCCTGTTACTGCTGCTCTACACGAAGCTTCCAATGAATCAAATCCACATTGCAAAGTATGTTTTCCCACTTGTTCTGCTGCATGCAACAAATCTTGCATTTCCTTGTAATCAGGCTGCTCTGTATGTGTGATCATTTTTTATTTTAATTGAGACATCAAATATTGTTGATATTTCAGCATGTGAAACTGGCAATTTAAGGCCCTCGTAGCTAGAGTATCTGAGGTATATACTTTCTTTCCCCATCTGTCTAGTGCTCTAGAATCCCTTTCAGAGGGTACAGGATTTTTAGCAATAGAGGCCTTAACCCCTTTGGGACCCTGGGAAATGGTTTCTGGGTCAGCAACAGGGCTTTTATATAGGAACAGGGACTCTGTAGTATCTGTCTGGTTTGGCTGGTGCAGGAGGTAATGAATCTGGGTTAAGGCTAGATTCTGAATAAACATCATCCACAATGTCTAACACAGGTGGAATAGCAAGGGGTCTGTGCTGAGGTAGTAAAGGGAACTCTCGGAGCCTTTTCTTAGAATCAGAGAAATCCTGGCCTTCCCAGTGGAAATGTTCCCTCACGGTATGTAAAGTTTCCCCAAAAGAGTAGTCTTCTGGGGAGATGCTGAAGAAATAGACTCTTCAGCATCAGAGTCTTCATAAGGGGGAAAAGAGTATTCCTGTTCCTCAGAAGAATCTGAGGAAATGGAAACCTGGTCAGACGAAGCGTAGTCCTCCTCCTGTCTAGGCCTTTTGTCAGGAGGGGGATGGGAACCCCTGATTAGGGTAATTAAGTCTTCAGCCACCTTAAGCATCTGTTTCTTAGGCATGGGGCCTTGTACTGGAGACTGCTGTACAGGCTTCCTTACTTTTAAAGGAGTTTTCAGCTTTGCATAGGATTTCATAGTAAGTGTAGTCGGTCTGAAGACACCTTCAGCAACTGAAGGCCTTTCAACTACACCGGAATCCCCTTCAGCCATTGAGTCGGAAGGGCCTAAAGATAAAGGCTCTGGAGGCCCAGCAATTTCCGCTTGGGAGTCAGATGCAGCCTGGGGTTCTAAATCAGCAGTCGTTAGGGGCTGCGTAGGCGCCTTTCTGAAAACCGGAGAACCGGCGACTGGCCTAGCAGAGGCCTCGGTGTCTGGTTTGGGTCTCGGCTGCCTGTCCTTATCTTTGCACTTTTTATGCATCCCGGTCATCAGTTGCTCCGACGGCATGGTGTAATTAAATTTTCTACCAAAATAATGTTGGGCGAAATCAAACCAACGTTTAATAGTTCGTTTGTTAAACCTAGTACAAAACTGACAACCTGTGACTTTGTGGTCTGAGCCTAGGCAAGGAATACAATAAGAATGAAAATCCTTATGAGGTATTTGCTTCCCACAAGAAATGCAATTATTAACTTTTTCTGACATCGGTCTGAGGCAAGAAAAGATTCCCCAACGGGGTACTTAGCTTTGTTGAAAAAACTGTCAGGAACCACCACGATACTGCATATAAAAAAGATTTAATGAAAACGAGTGCTTTCACGCACCACTATGGCGTGCTTCATCAGGTTACAATAACTAGGTAAAAAAACATCCATTTTATACTAAAATACTAACAATTAAGCAATTAAATCATTAAATAAACAAACTAATTAAATAGTTTAAAAAGACAGCTCTGAATATGTGCTAGGCTTTTAAAATAATACTTTTTTCATTTCACATAGAAATATAAATATAATGCCTCTAAATAAATACAATGAAGTAACTACCTATGTTTTCTAAGGTAAATAAATTTTTTATCAACACTATGATAAAATTAACATAAATTCCATAGAAATAGCTAAAACTAATATAACATATGGCAACACAAAACCAAAATAAAATAAAATAAAATCATAATGTTGCCTTCTTCTCTGATGGTGCAATACATACCATTCTATTAGATATTATAGAAAAGTATCTTATAAGAATAATAATAATAAAAAATATTAACAATAGAATGTAAAGCAATTAAATATAAGCTGGATATAAGTGGAATGTATGAAAATTGACAATGATTACAATGTGATGCAATGTGATGAAAAGGTAAATGTAATACTGTCTTTTAGTAATAGTTATATAGAATAATAAAAATAATAAATAAATAAACTATAATTATCTACCCCCTAATAAAGCTGGTCTAATACTGAGTGCTTGGTTCAGGCCTGGTTCAACATGTGACCTAAGATTGAAAATCCATTTCAATTCATGAAGTTCGAGGGACCCAGTGTTGTCTCCTTCTCTTATGTTGTTATACACCATTTGGATAACCCTAAACTTAAAATGATGTTTAGGAAACTGATGGCAGTGTTTAGCCAAAGCATTGTTGAGATTCTCCTTCCTTATGTCATAAACATGATTATACATACGTTCCCTCAACCTCCTTGATGTCATCCCTACATAGTATGCATCGCATAGCTCACAAGTGGCTAGATAAATGACATTTTTCGAATCACATGTCGCATAGAAGGTCGGTGTGAATGTTAAAGCCAGACCTGGTACTACAAATGTTTGATTTTTAGATATAAACCTGCACATGTTACATTTGGTGCAGGAGTAAGTTCCCTTCTTATATAACGCTCTGATATCCAACTTGGAGACATCCATTTTATCATTACATAATAATCTTTTAAGATTCAAGCTGTTACTAAATCTAAACGTGGGCTTATTGCCCACTATCTGTGCTATAATGGGATCAAGTAAGAGAATTTTCCAATTATTCTTAACAACATTGGTGACATGATGTATATCATTAGTATACTTGATATTAAATGCTAAGCATGCTTCCTTATCATTTATATTTCTTAGACAACCACCTCTTTTGCTATTTGTGGGAGACTCTAATATAGATGATGTTAAATCATTAACTAAGCCAGAGGGATAACCTCTGTTAGTAAAACAAGTCTTTTGATATTCAATCTGATTATGTAAATCATCTTCTTTACTACATAAGCGAGATGTTCTAATTATCTGTTCCCTTAACCACATTACGAAATATATAGCGAGGATGCATGCTATCGAAATGGAGGATAGCATTCCTCCAGCAAGGCTTTCTATATATGGTTGTAGTGATGTTATTCATGTCATCCTTATTAATAGTAATATCCAAAAAACTGATGCTAGTACATGACTGTTCAAAGGTAAATTTTAGGAAAGAGGTGGTAGATTCCATGTAAGCGACAAACTCATGTAGGGAATTCAAAGCATTATTCCAAAATAAAAGAATGTCGTCTACAAAACGTCTGTATAAAATAATGTTTTTAAAACTATCATTGTTAAAAATGAACCTTTTCTCCCATTGATGTATGACCAGGTTTGCATATGCATTGGCACAGGGAGTGCCCATGGCTACTCCCCATGTCTGTGCATATGTGTGGTCCTGAAACAAAAAAACATTGTTGTTTAATACTACATCTAGGAGGCTGCAAATTAACATCTGACTAGCATTAAAGTGTTCCATTACTGTGCAGGAACTCCCTAATAGCTTCCAAGCCATAATCATTTGGAATACTTGTGAATAGATTTTTGATATCTAGTGTACCTAGTAAAGTGTTCCTATGTATGTTGCTACTAGTGGAACCCAATTTTAAATCATGCAGTAATCCATAGGAATCTTTCAGTATAGTGGGTATTGCTTTAACCAAAGGACCCAATTTGGATTGTATATAAATGGATGCACTTTCCGTTACCCATTGCGTACCAGATACTATTGGGCACAAAGGGGGAGGTAACACCCCTTTGTGCATCTTTGGGAGACCCTTAATTATGGGTATTAAGGGAGATTCAATTACTAAAAAATTGTATAGTTCCTTGTCTATACAGCGGCACATAAGAAGATCGTAAAAGACGTCATGTACTTCTCTCACTATTGAAACAACTGCTGTCTTGTCTATACGCTTATAGGCAGTGTCATTATCTAGCATCTTTTGCATTAAATCAGTATAAAAAGGGGTTTCCATTACGACTACCCCTCCACCTTTGTCAGCTGGTTTGAATGTAATCCCATTATTGTTACGTAAGATATCAAGACTTGATTTCAAGTTAGCATTCAAGTTATGATATGTCCCCTTATGTTTTTTCTCTTTATAATAAATGTAAAAATC
This sequence comes from Protopterus annectens, assembly GCF_019279795.1. NCBI lineage: Eukaryota > Metazoa > Chordata > Ceratodontiformes > Protopteridae > Protopterus > Protopterus annectens. The sequence goes on along the minus strand of NC_056747.1, from coordinate 1,228,600,174 downwards.
ATGCTCACATGAGCGTACAAAGCAATCAACCGTATTAGGTATGGGGGGCAAGAATAAACTTTTGCTTTTACATACATTAATGGTGTTCACAGAGTCTTTTCTGGTAGGATCAAAAAACAGTACCTTAAGAGAGAGTGTCCTGGCAAAAAGATGCAAATTTATGAGCGTGTCTGAAAGTTTACTTCCCTGGGACGGGATAAACGATAGGCCTTTATTAAGGAGAGTTTGTTCATCTGCTGTCAACTCATACGATGTGAGATTAAAGAACAATGCACTCAACTCCTGGTCTTTCATCTTGGTTCGGGTGTCTCGCCTGAAAATTTTCTTTTCCCCCGACCCCGACTCTCCGAGAGCGTAAGTGCCCTGGATTTGTATGGAAGCGGGAGAAGTAAAAAAGAAGAGTTGGATGAAGTGGTGATTATGGCAGTTTTGCCAAGTTTTGGTCTCGCTCCCGGTGCAACAGTGGGTTTCAGTCCTTGTTGGTTGCATGGAGGAGTGGAATCAGAAGATGGTATTGGATCAATGGGAGTGCCGCCAGAAGATGTCGTCATGACGTTGGGCTCACTCAAACTTCGTGTATACTCAATAGGTTCTGTGTTAAGGTTCGTTAAAGCGGTAGTATCATTATTAGCTGGTTCTGTTCCATTTCTGTTATACCTCGGCCAAATAAATATCTGTCCCAATTGAAAGTCTTGATGATCGCGTCTAAGTTTTCTAAGTTTAGTTTGCTCAAGTTTATTACTGTATAGTGCAACTTGCCTAAGCATGTTGCTAAGCTTAGACGCATATGGTTCACCTTTATATAAATGTAATATGCTCTTATGTTCATTCTCTACATTAGTGACGAGTTCCAGTTCAATTGGGGTAAAATAGTCTATGAGTAATTTAATGTATTGAGTGCCAAAGTCGATGTTTAACTGTTGCCATCTCCGTAATAAGTCCGGATGGCTATCGCCATAACTCGGCATACATAGTACACGCATTCCACGGGGAACTACCTTAAAATGGAAACACGCCTCCAAATGTCTTCTTTGCCATATGAGCCGGTGGACCTTATATAAATCATTCTCTAATGATCTTAGAGAATTATAAAAATCTTGTAAATTCTCTGTGTTGTTAGAAACAACATATGCAGGATTAAGCTGAAAATCCATACTCAGCAAAGGTTTCTCCTGCTGATGGAAGAAGGGGTACTTAGCTTTATTAAAGACTTCGGTCTGAAATTCGATTTGAAAATCTCAGGAGTCGGCCGACCGGCACTTGCAAACTGCTTCTGCTTCGGGCACCGCACGGCAAGAAAGACTGAAGAAAATGGCGTCGGCTGCCTCTTTTATACCCCTGTCGCACTGACGTCAGGGAAGAAGTGACTGCAACCGACGCCGGACCAAGACTTTGGAACTCAGGCCGGCTGCGGGACTGCCTGACGGCAGATAACCCAAGTGTGATGACTGCAGCAGTGTAACATGATGAACATCTACAGAATGCTAAACAGTGAATAACGGATTACCTTGATAATATGCATGACTTTACAAAGATTGCTGTTAAGCAACTGTTTTTGGATAATAACTCTAGAGCACAAAAGCTTTTAGCACATAGACAACAGAAAGCAGAAAGGGCTGTCACCAAACTTAGGGAGCCTATTACGAAGAAGATAACTATGGATCCTGCAAAAGTATTAGAAATATTTAGGAAATTCTATGAAAGTCTGTATAAAGCAGATAAATATGGAAATCAAGAAACGATATAAATGCAAATGTTTATGGAAGAATTAAATATGCCAAGACTAGAGGGAGAGAAGGTTCAATTACTAACAGGATAGGAGAAGATGAGATAAAAATGATGATGTATAACCAATCTACAGGAAATTCCCCAGGATTAGATGGTATTCCTGTGGAAGTTTGGAAGCTAGGATGGAAAAAAAAAAACTGATGAAGATCTGGAAGGTTTTGTTTAACAGTATTTTAAGAGAAGGAGAAGTACAAACATTACCGGAAGAAAGCAGTAGTAGCTCTATCCATCAGATCCAGGTTCATACAGGCCCATTTCAATACTAAATCATGATTATAAAGTGTTTATGTCTACAATAGCTAAACGAATGGCAAAAGTGATGCCAAAATTGATAGATATGAATCAATGTAGTTTTGTGGAGGGGAGCCAAATATTTGACAACATAAGGAGAACAGTGATGATTCAGAGGGAGGAAGAATGTAAGAAAACTGCTGCTGGTGGGTCTTGATGCAGAGAAAGCATTTGACAGAGTATGCTGGGATTTTATGAGCAGAGCAATAGAAGCATTTGCATTCTCTGATGAAATTATAAGGTTGACTAGTAGGAATATATATTAAGGATTGGAAGCAAACATTAAAGTGTGTGGGTTCCTCTCTGATAATCTCTACTTGAGCAGAGGAACCAGGCAGGGGTGTCCTCTCTCCCCTTTGTTACTTGCATTATATTTAGAGCCACTGGCAAAGAAAATAAGGGACTCAGAAATTCAAGGACATAACTGATATGGTAGTCAAGAAAAACTGGCTCTATTTGCAGATGACTTTATTTTATACCTGACAAAACCACACAGAGGCATTGCAGTATTGTGGAACATAATGTGACAGTTTCAAATCTTTTCAGGATACAAAATTAATGAAGCAAAAAGAAAAGCAACAGTAGTAAATTATGTACCCACATATGAACTGGTTCAGCAATATCCATATTTATGGGGACATGATAAAATGAAATATTTAGGGTTATGGATTAAAAATGATACTGGTGTGGCAGCTAAGGATATGTGGGAAGAGACTAAACAAAAACAGAGAAAATGGAAGCTCTGCTATATGGACATTGATAGTAAGATACAAGCAGTTAAAATGTTTTAGTCCCCTTTAGTCTTATACACAGGTTAGGCATATTTTTATCAACCAGAGAAGGTGTGTATAGCAATTAATAAAGAGTTACAGGATTTTACCTGGGAGGAGAAGACAGCACAACTCAAGTAGGATAAGCTTATTTTTCCAATAGAACAAGGCAGACTGGGATTACCCAAGTTAAAGGGGTATTTCAAAGCAATACAGTTAGGCTCCTATACATAGCACAAGCAGAAAACTATAATTCAAAGTGGAAAGAGATGATCATGAAATGGGAGGGGGGGGGCTCAAGTAACAAGGAGAGACGGATTTTGAATGAAGACCTTTAAGGAGAACAGCAATAATCATACAGAACATTATATTCATAAAGTAGCAGAAGAATTAAGCCAACAAGGGAATGGAGAAAGGAGATTCTGCTGATAGGGATTACTGTAATTAGGCAAACAGACAATAGGCAAAGGGGGCGTGAATTTATTGGAGAAAACTGTAAAGGAACCACGGTACTGGGAGCAAATAACTAGAGAGAGGGGAAGGTAACAGAATGGGAAGATACCAAGAACTTATTTGGACTTCAGGCTAAAGATTGCCTTCCATATCAAGGATTGATATCAGAGTATAGGCAAAGAGAAAGAAATAGGGGGATCCTAAATGAAAAGACCAGCACTGGTAAAGTTTTTAGTAGAATCTAGAACAGAAGTTGAGGTTAAGAAAGGAATAATTAGTAGAGCACATAAAATATTGCATCACTATAAGAATCAATCAGAGGAGGTTAGGAAGGACTGGGAAGAGAGATTAGATAAGCAATTAACAAAGAAACAATGGGGGATATGGGCATATCTCCCAAATATTCAACAAAATCTAGAAGATTTCAGATCTCTGCCTGTAAGTGCTTACATACGTATTTCTATATCCCAAGCAGAATTCAAAGAATTTTTCCTCAGGTAGACAGCAAATGTTGGAGGTATGATGGGGCAGAAAGGTAGGCAACTTTGAAAATATTTTCGGGGAATGTAATGAGTTTGTAGACTTTAAAGATTCCCTGCAAACTGCTCTGTTGGAGATGCTGGGTAAGCAAGTTGGAGTGACTAGGGAAATGATTTTTGAGCTATGATACAAATTTGGAATTGCCTACACATAGTAAGGCCTTGTTGAGTCTAATTATGATGGCTGCCAAAAAAGCAATTGCTAGGTAATGAAAATCAAAGTCTAAACCAACTTTACTAGAAGTACTGAAGATAGTAACAGAGTTAAAACAACTGTAACTGGGATCTTTAGAAAAGAGTAGGAGCAAATAACATAGGAAAAAATGTGAACTGTGGGATCAATACACACAGAGGAGGAACGAGGTTTAAAAGAAGGCAGGATTTGAATGAGCTATGTAATAGTTGACCAACAATGACTGGATAAGTTAAAAGTGATGTATAATGTTTGCAGCTACAGTTGGGTAGGCACGGTTTGGAATGTATAATGTTTGCAACTGAGATTGTGTCGCTATGGTTTATTGTCATTTATATAAATGTAACATGGCCTATTTCATACATGATAATTTAATAAAGATGTTTCTTGTTTAAAAAAAAAGATTGTTCTCAACTACTCAGAAGGAGAATTTTTTCCATTTACTTTTGTATATCTTATGAGTAGACGGTTTTTGGGAAGAAGGTAGAACATAGACTGTAGCCATCAATGGAATTGGAGAAAGCATGCGGTCAATTTGAGAAAAAGGATGTCCGGGTAAGGCAACCCTGAACGGTAAGATAACAGATCTGGAACCAAGCCCAGCACCCAGGAAGTGTACTAGATGAGACCAGAGGAAGGGAAACCACACTTACCAAGGCCAATAAGGAGCTATGAGGATGACTGTGTTCACCTTCATCAGTGCTTGACTTAAAAACTTTGGAATCAGAGGAAATTGGGGTGGGGACATAAAGGAGTCCTGGGGGCCTATTATGGGACAAAGCATCTCTCAGAGTGGAGAACTTGTTGCACTTGGTGTTGTGGGGAGATGCAAAGAGATCGCAACAAGACTGACTCCAATGGCTGAATATCAGCTCCATGGCAGCTGGATTGAGGGGACCACTTATGAAGGAGGACAAACCTGCTCAACTTACTAACACACCAGACTTGCTTGGAATATGTGATGCTATTAGAAAGTAGTGAAACTATATCGCGCATTGCCACAATCTCATGACCTCTCAATATAATGGGTAAGATCTGGTTCCTCCCTGTTTGTTGATGTACCAAACCACTATGTTGTCTGTCTGAACTGATATCAAGTCTAAAGGAAGTTTGTCCTGAAATGCCTGCAATACTACAAGAACCACTCATCTCCAATACACTGACGTGAAGTCTGGCCTCTGACTGTGACCATGTGTTTTTGTCTGTCTTTCCCAGCTTATGCCCTGCCACCCAAGTGGGAAACTCCATGGTCACCATGACTTGGGGAAGATGAAGGTTGAATGGATGTCACTTTGAAACATGCAGCTCAAACCACCATTTGATATGTGTTTGCGAGTCTTCAATAAAAATACTTGAAAGGACATGGGCTGCTGCCTTATCTTCCACTGGACTGCAAGAGTCCACTGTAGAACTTGTATGTAGTACCTGCTAGGGGAACCAGGGTAATCGATGCTGCCAGGGATCCTAAGAGATGGAGGACTGTTCTTGCTGGTGGATTCTGAAAGGACAAGACTGTTAAAGGTTTATGTCAAATGGATACAATTCTTGCCTGAGGTAGTTCTGCAAACTGAAGTCTTGTGTCCAACTGGCCTCCTTATGAATTCTAAAGATTGAATTTGACAAATTTTAGACTTTACTAGACTGAATATAATGCCCAGACCTGAGCAGAAGTGGAGCAAGGAGTCCCTGGCGAGGATATGTAGATCCGACACAGGGGCAGTAACAAGTCTTGCAGTCAGACATAAGCTGCAACTACTGCTATAAAACTGGTAATTGCCCATGGGGCTGTGGTGACACCAAAGGGCAAAGCTCTGAAGTGAAAATGACTGGCTTCCACTTGGGAGCTAAGATACTTCCTGGAGCGCCTGTCCATTTTTATGTGACAGGCCACATCCTGAACATCTAGGATACATCCAGTTGTTTTCTCTAAGAAGAGGAAGAAGGGGAAAGTACAGTTGTGTACCTACCATAAATGTAGATGTTCGAGTGTATTCACTGTTGCAGTCATTACACTAGGGTTATCCTGCTGGCAGGCTACCCACAGTCGGCCTGAATTCCAAAGTCCTGGTTCGGCATCGGTTGCTGTCGCCTCTTCCCTGACGTCAGTGCACCAGGGGTATATAAGGTGCAGCCGACACCATTTTCTTCAGTTTTTCTTGCCCCAGATGTCAGGTGCCCCCAAGAAGGTAGGCAATACATATTGCTTATAAAAACATACACTAAAATAAAACAATACCTTCATCTACAAGCAAATACACCACATAGGTTGTATAGGATAGATAAGTATAGCTAAGTCCCAGCAAAGAAAGGGGGATGGAGGAAGGGTAGCCTGGACTGCAACAGTGAATACACTCGAACATCTACATTTATGGTAGGCACACAACTGTACTATGTTCATCGTGTTTCACTGTTGCAGTCATTACACTTGGGTTGAATCCCAAAGCTGAGGTAGGGCGGCTGGGTCTAAATAGGATTTGGAGTGGCTATGAGGCCCTGCAGAACTGCAGTGGCAAAGCCTGCTCTGGATTTAGAGTAAAGATGTAAGTGATAATGCTTGGTAAAAGTGTGCACTGAGCTCCAACTTGCAGTCTCCAAAATTTCCTTGAATGGTACTCCTCTGAGAAAAGCTGCTGAAGTGGCTGCTGCCCTGGTGGAATGTGGCCTAATATTCTTAGGCACTGATTTGCCATGCTGTGCATAGCAGAAACGAATGCAGTGTCCTATCCATTTTGAAATAGTCTGCTTTGAAAGAGCCTTTCCTTGTGATCCTGCAGCATATGCTACAAACAGTTGCTCAGTTTTTCCTGAAAGTTTTTGTTTTGTCCAAGTAGAAGCGTAGCTGCCTGTGTATGTCCAAAGAATGCAGAAGTCTCTCCCCTTTATTCTGGGGATTTGGATAAAATGTTGGCAAATGAATGGTTTGGTTAAGAGCCACACTGGATACTACACCTTTGGCATAAATGTTGGTTTTGTCCTTAGAGAAACCCTTTCCGGATGAAAAATGATAAAAGGTTCCACTGCCATTAATGCCTGTAACTCTGAGGCTCTTCTTGCTGAAGTTATTACTAGGAGCAGAGCAGTTTTTCATGATAAAAATTTTATATCAGCTGTATTGGCTGGCTCTAAAGGAGGCAGTGTGAGCTTTTCCAAGACAAAGTTGAGGTCCCATGTAGGTACCGGTGCTCTCCTTGGGGATCTTATGTTTTTTGCCCCTCTGAGGTACTGTCTTAGCAGTGGATGTGAGAAAATAGGAGGTCCTGTATTGTAATGAGCTGAAATGGCCGAGGCATGGATTTTAATTGATGAGAAGGATAGGCCTTTGTCCAGCATCTCAGTTAGGTATTGTAAAATCTGAGGAATATTTGGAACAAGTGGTTCAAGTCCTTGTGCCTGGTTCCAAGCACAGAATCTCTTCCATTTTTCTGCATAAGATTTCCTGGTGCTGGGCCTCCTGGCTTCCAAAATGACATCCATAACAGCCTTAGAGAGAGGTGTGTTCTGAATGGCTATATTATTTGGCATGCAGCCAAATTTAAGGTTCTGAGTTGGCTGTGCAGGATCTGATTGTTTTGTTGAGTCAGAAGATGAGGAATTTGAGGTAAAGTCCAAGCTGGCCTTGAGACAAGCTTTTTGGGATTGGGTACCAGTGCTGGCGTGGCCAGTCTGGGGCAATCAGAATCATTTTTGGCTTCTCTTGTCTGACTTTTAGGAATACCTTGGGGAGGAGAGGCAGTGGTGGAAAGAGATAAACTGTTAGGGTTTTCCAGCTGAATGATAGAGCATCCACTTTCCATGCTTGTGAGTGATAAGTCCTTGTGCAGAATCTCTGCAGTTGGCAGTTGTGAAGGGAGGCAAAAAGATCTATGTCTGGGCATCCCCATTTCCTTGTTATCATGCTGAAGACCTGTGGATCTAGTTTCCACTCGTGAGGGTCCATGAGGTTTCTGCTTAGTTTGTCTGCCAGAGTATTTTTCTTTCCTGGCAGAAATTGTGCCTGCAGATGTACTTGATAGGTCAGTGCTGTGTTCCACAAAGTCATGGCTCGCCTGCAGAGGGGGTAGGAATGCGTGTCCCCTTGCTTGTTTATGTACCACATAACTGTAGTATTGTCCGTCTTTAGCAATAGTTGTCCTGGATGTAGTAGATCCTTGAAGGCTGTCAGGGCATTCTGTACAGCTAGCATCCCTTTTTGATTGATATGAAGATGCATTTGGTCCGCGGACCACGTGCCCTGAATACATTTTCCTGCCATGTGTGCCCCGCAGGCATAATCCGATGCATCTGTTGTTAGTGTCTGCCTGGCTGTGGGTAAAGTGAAAAGCTGTCCCTTGTTGTGGTGACAGGCTAGTGCCCACCATCGAAACTCCTGTTGCAGGCAGGGGATAAGAGTTATTATTGTTTCCAGGCTGTGGCAATGTTGAGTCCAAATACTTTTTAGATACCACTGTAGCTTCCTCATATGCAGTCTTGCATATGGAATTAGCAGGATGCAGGATGCCATGAAGCCCAAAGCCTGCAGAATTTTTCTTGCAGGTAACTGGGTCTTTGTTGCCATCATTTGAAAGTAATGAGTCAGTTGCCTTTGTTTGTCTGGCATGAGATAAGCCATCTGGGCAGTTGTATTTAAGCTTGCATCCAGGAATATTATCTCTTGAGAGGGCACTAGTTTTGATTTCTTTTTGTTTACTGTGTACCCTAGGCAAATTTGTAATCTTTTTACAAACGACAGATGCTTTAGTGGAATGTCCTTGCTCTCTGCTTGAATAAGGCAGTCGTCCAAGTAGGGATATATTTGAATTCCTTTTTGTCTGCAAAATGCAATTACTGGTGCCAGGCATTTTGTGAAGACCCTGGGCGCAGTAGATAAGCCAAAGGGCAGTGCAGAGAATTGGTAATGCATTGAGCCAGCTATGAATCTGAGAGATCTTCTGCAAGATTGTCTGATTGGGACATGCAGGTATGCCTCTTTGATGTCCAAGGTAACAATCAAGCCTTCTTGCCCAGCATGGGTAGAAGTTGCTGCAGTGTCAACATTTTGAATTTTGGAACGTCCAGGAAAGTATTTGGAATAGATAGGTCCAGTACTGGTCTCCAGGCTTTGTCCTTTCTGAGTACCAAGAAAAGTCTTGAGTAAAATCCTTGCCCCTGCTCTTGCTGTGGTACTTTTTGAATAGCCCCTCATGTCCATGAGAGCAGAAATTTGTTTTTGTGCCTCTGCCCATTGATTGTGTGGCAGGTCTGGCATACCTTTTGACCTTGGTAAGGTGTGAAACTGGAACCTGTAACCCTGAGAAACAACATTCAGAACCCATTTGTCCTGGGCGATCATGTGCCAGTTTTGTGAGAAAAGTGCTAGTTTTCCCCACAAGGTTGCTGCCAAAAGGTAAGTGTTTGGTATTTGTAGAGGAAAGTCATTGGGACTGTTTCCTATAAGGTTGTGATTTGTCTTCTCCGCCTTTGGGGGCTGAAGCACCCCATTGTTTAGGTCTGTATGAGCTGTGGGGCTGAGATCTGCCTCTTGGGCGTCTGTATCTGCCTCTTTGTGGCCTGTCTGACACTGGAAAGGACCAATTTTTAGAAGGCCAGTTCCTGCTAAATCTAGGTGGCTGAACCTGTAAGAAATCCTTTACTGTCTGCATTGATTTTGCTTTATCCTCCATTTTCTTTAACACCTCTTCTGCCTTAACACCAAACAAAGTATCATGCTGTACTGGAGCATCCAATAATTTTGCTTTAACATGATCAGGTAAACTCTGTTCTTTTAACCAAGCATGCCTTCGAATGACAGAACCTGTTACTGTGGCTCTGCAAGATGCCTCTAATGAATCAAAACCACATTGCAAAGTATGCTTTCCCACTTGTTCAGCTGCATGCAATATATCCTGCATTTCCTTGTTCTCAGGACATTCAGAGATTGTAAGCATTTTCTGTTTTAGCAAAGACATTTAGTGTTGTTGATATTTAAGCATGTGAAACTGGCAGTTTAAAGCCCTTACAGCTAAAGTAGCAGAGGTGTAAACTTTCTTCCCCCATCTGTCCAGTGCTCTAGAATCCCTATCAGAGGGAAAGTACAGTTGTGTACCTACCATAAATGTAGATGTTCGAGTGTATTCACTGTTGTAGTCATTACTCTTGGGTTATCCTGCTGGCAGGCTACCCGCAGTCGGCCAGAATTCCAAAGTCTAGGTCCGGCGTCGGTTGCTGTCGCCTCCTCCCTGACGTCAGTGCGCCAGGGGTATAAAAGTTGCAGCCGACACCATTTTCTTCAGTATGTCAGGTGCCCCCAAAAAAGTTAGGCTAAAAAATTATGCCAATAATTATGCATGCAGTAAAATAAACATTTCCTTCATCTACAAGCAAATACACCACATAGGTTGTATAAAATAGAGAAGTATAGGTAAGTCCCAGCAAAGAAAAGGGGGATGGTGGGTGGGTAAACTGGACGGCAACAGTGAATATACTCGAACATCGACATTTATGGTAGGTACACAACTGTACTGTGTTCATCATGTTTCACTGTTTCAGTCATTACTCTTGGGTTGAATCCCAAAGCTGAGGTTGGGTGGCTGGGCCTAAATAGGATTAGGAGAGGCTATAAGGCCTTGCAGAACTGCAGTGGCGAAGCCTGCTTTGGATTTAGAGTAGAGAGGTAAATGGTAGTGCTTTGTAAAAGTGTGCACTGAACTCCAAGTTGCAGCCTCTAAAATGTCTTTAGTTGGTACTCCTCTGAGAAAGGCTGCTGAAGTGGCTGCTGCCCTGGTAGAATGAGGCCTAATGCCCTTAGGCACTGCTTTGCCATGTTGCGAGTAGCAGAAATGAATACAGTGGCCTATCCATTTTGAAATAGTCTATTTTGAGATAGGCTCTCCTTGAGATCCTGCAGCATATGCCACTAAAAGTTGCTCAGTTTTTTTTGAAAGCTTTAGTTCTGTCCAAGTAGAAGCGTAGTTGTCTGTGTATGTCCAAGGAATGCAGAAGTCACTCACCCTTGTTCTGTGGGTTTGGATAAAAGGTAGGCAAATGAATGGTTTGGTTAAGGGCCACACTGGACACTACCTTAGGCATAAATGTTGGGTTCGTCCTTAGAGAAACCCTGTTTGGATGGAAAATGATGAAAGATTCCACAGCCATGAGTGCCTGTAACTCTGAAACTCATCTTGTAGAGGTTATTGCTAGGAGTAGAGCTGTTTTCCAAGATAAAAACTTTATATCAGCTGTATTGTCTGGCTCAAAAGGTGGCAGTGTGAGTTTTTCCAAGACATAATTGAGGTCCCATGCAGGTATTGGGGCTCTCCTTGGAGGTCTTATGTTTTTGGCCCCTCTGAGGTACTGTCTTCGTAATGGATGGGAAAAAATAGGAGGTTCCGTATTGTAATGAGCTGAAATGGTAGAGGCATGAATTTTTATTGATGAAAAGGATAGGCCCTTCTCCAGCATCTCAATTAGGTATTGTACAATCTGAGGAATATTTGGAACAGATGTGTCAATTCCTTGTGCCTGGTTCCAAGCACAGAATCTTTTCCATTTTCTGCATAAGATTTTCTGGTACTGGGCCTCCTGGCCTCCAAAATAACATCCATCACCGCTTTAGAGAGAGGAGTGTTTTGAATGGTTACATTATCCGCCATGCTGCCAGATTTAGGGTCCTGAGTTGGCTGTGCAGAATCTGATTGTTTTGCTGGGTCAGTAAGTGAGGAATTAGAGGCAATGTCCAGGCTGGGCCTTGAGACAAGCTTTTTAGGATTGGGTACCAGTGCTGGCATGGCTAGTCTGGGGAATCCGAATCATTCTTGGCTTCTCTTGTCTGACCTTTAGGAGTACCTTGGGGAGGAGAGGCAGAGGAGGAGAGGCATATGCTGTTATTCCAGCTGAATGACAGAGCATCCACTTTCCATGCTTGCTTGTGATAAGTCCTTGTGCAGAATTTCTGAAGTTGGCAGTTGTGAGGGGAGGCAAATAGATCTATGTCTCGGCATCCCCATTCCTTTGTTATCATGCTGAAGACTTGTGGATCCAGTTTCCACTCGTGGGGATCCGTGAGGTTTCTGCTTAGTTAGTCTGCCAGAGTATTGTTCTTTCCTGGCAGGAATTGTGCTTGCAGGTGTACTTGATAAGTCGATGCTGTGTCCCACAAAGTCATGGCTTGTCTGCATAGGGGGTAGGAATGTGTGCCTCCCTGCTTATGTACCACATGACTGTAGTATTGTCCGTCCTTATTAGTAGTTGTCCTGGATGGAGTAGATCCTTGAAAGCTGTCAGGGCATTCTGAACAGCTAGCATCTCTTTTTGATTAATATGTAGATGCATTTGGCTTGTGGACCATGTGCCCTGAATACATTTTCCTGCCATGTGTGCTCCCCAGGCATAATCTGATACATCTGTTGTTATTGACTGCCTGGCTGTGGATAGAATGAATGGCTGTCCCTTGTTGAGGTGACAGGCATGTGCCCACCATCAAAACTCCTGTTGCAGGCAAGGAATGAGGGTAAATAATGCTTCCAGGCTTTGACAATGTTGAGTCCAGACACTTTTTAGGTACCATTGAAGTTTCCTCATATGCAGTCTGGCATATGGAATTAGCAGAATGCAGGATGCTATGAAGCCCGAAGCCTGCAGATTTTTTCTTGCAGATAACTTGGTCTTTGATGCCAACATTTTGAAGTAAGAAGTTAGTTGCCTTTGTTTGTCTGGCATGAGATAAGCCATCTGGGCAATTGTATTTAGGCTTGCACCCAGGAATATTATCTCTTGAGAGTGTACTAGTTTTGATTTATTTTCGTTTACTGTGTACCCTATGCAAATTAATAATCTTTTTATGAACACCAGATGCTTTAGTAGAGTGTCCTTGTTCTCTCCTTGTATAAGGCAGTCGTCCAAGTAAGGATATATTTGAATTCCTCTTTGTCTGCAAAATGCAATTACTGGTGCCAGGCATTTTGTGAAGACCCTGGGCGCAGTAGATAAGCCAAAGGGCAGAGCAGAGAATTGGTAATTGGTAGTGCATTGAGCCAGCTATGAATCTGAGGTATCTTCTGCAAGACTGTCTGATTGGGATATGCAGGTATGCCTCTTTTAGGTCCAAAGTTACAAGCCAAGCCTTCTTGCCCAGCATGGGCAGAAGCTGCTGCAGAGTTAACATTTTGAATTTTGGAACGTCCAGAAATGTGTTTAGAAAAGACAGGTCCAGTATTGGTCTCCAGGCTTTGTCCTTTCTGGGTACAAAGAAAAGTCTTGAGTAAAATCTTTGTCCCTGCTCTTGTTGTGTACTTGCTGAATGGCCCTCATGTTCATAAGGGAAGAAACTTGTTTTTGTGCCTCTGCCCATTGATTGTGTGGCAGGTTTGGCATACCTCTTTCTTTTGGCAGGATGTGAAAGTGGAACCTGTAGCCCTAGGACACTATATTCAATATCCATTTGTCCTGGGTGATCATTTGCCAATTTTGAAAGAAAAGTGCTAGTTTTCCCCCTAAGGGGGCTGCAAGAAGATAAGTGCTTGGTGCTGGCAGAGGCAAGTCATTGGGACTGCTTCCTGTATGGCTGTGCTTTGTCTTCTCCACTTTTGGAGGTAGAAGCGCCCCACTGTTTAGGCCTGTATGAGCCCTGGGGCTGGGATCTGCCTCGGGGACATCTGTATCTGCATCTTTGTGGCCTGTCCAACACGAGAAAGGACCAATTCTTTGTAGGCCAATTCCTGCTAAATCTTGGTGGCTGAACCTGTAAAAATTCCTTTACTGTTTGCAAAGATTTCGCTTTGTCCTCCATTTTCTTCAAAACCTCCTCTGCTTTAACACCAAATAAAGTATCATGCTGTAATGGAGCATCTAATAATTTTGCTTTAACATGATCAGGCAGATTTTGTTCTTTTAACCAAGCATGCCTCCTAATGACAGAACCCGTAACTACGGCCCTGAAGGAGGCCTCCAGAGAATCAAAACCACATTGCAAAGTATGCTTTCCCACTTGTTCAGTTGCATGCAATAAATCCTGCATTTCCTTATTTTCTGCACAATCAGAATTGGCCAACATTTTCTGTTTTAACAGTGGCATTAAGTATTGCTGATATTTAATCATATGAAATTGACAATTTAAAGCCCTCACAGCCAAAGTAGCAGAAGTGTAAACCTTTTTTCCCCCATCTGTCTAGTGCCCTTGAATCCCTCTCAGAAGGGATAGAGTTTTTTGCAGTAGTGGCCTTAACCCCTTTGGAACCCTGAGAAATAGTTTATGGGTCAGCAGCAGGGTTTTTATAAATAAATTTATGTGAATCTGGAACCCTGTGGTATCTGTCTGGTTTAACAGGAGCTGGAGGTAAGGAGTCTGGAGATAGGCCGGACTATGAAAATACATCTTCTACAATGTCTAGCACAATGGGAATAGCAAGAGGTCTGTGCTGAGGAAGTAAAAGAAAATCTCTAAGCCTTTTCTTTGATTCTGAGTAATCTTGGCTCTCCCAGTGGAAGTGCTCCCTCATGGTATGCAGGGTTTCCCCAAAAGAATAATTCTCAGGAGGAGAGGCTGAAGGAATGGATTCTTCAGCATCTGAATCCTCACAGGGAGGAAGAGAGTATTCCTGTACAGAAGAGGAGTCAGAGGAAATGGAAACCTGATCTGAAGAGTCATAGTCTGTCTCTTGCCTAGGCCTCTTATCAGGAGGGGGATGGGAACCCCTGATCAAGGTAATAAGGTCTTCGGCCACTTTGAGCATCTGTTTCTTAGGCATGGACGTTTGTCCTGGAGAATGCTGTACTTGTTTCTTTGTCTTTAAAGCTGCTTTAGTCTTTGCTTTAGAAGCTGAAGTAGGCTTTACATATAGCTGTGTAGGTCTGAAAACACCCTCAGAAGCCGATGCCTGCTCAGCGGCTCCAGACCCATCTGAGGGAATGATTTCCGAGTGTCCAATACCTTGAGTATCCAGAGGCCTAGCTGGCTCCACGTGGGAGTCGTCAGTGGCCTGTGGCTCTGAGGTAGTAGGTGTCAGGGGCTGCGAAAGCGCCTCACTGAGAACCGGCGACAGGCTTAGCGGAAGCCTCGTCGTCGGTTTTGGATCTCGGATGCCTGTCCTTCTCTTTTTCCTTGCGTTTTTTTTAGAAACTCTGGTCGTCGGCTGTTCCGACGGCATTACATAATTGAATTTTCGGCCAAAGTAATGAAAAGCAAAATCAAACAGATGCTTAATAGTGTGTTGGTTGAATCTAGCACAAAACCGACAGCTAGCAACGTTATGATCAGGGCCTAGGCAAGGAATAAAGTAAGAATGAAAATCCTTATGAGGTATTTGCTTCCCACAAGAAATACAATTGTTAACTTTTTCTGACATCGGTCTGGAGCAAGAAAAAAGTTTCCCCAATGGGGTACTTAGCTTTAATGAAGACTTCGGATCTGAAATTCGTTTGTGAAAATCTCAGTAGTCGGCCAACCGGCACTTGCGAACTGCTTTTGCTTCGGGCACTGAGCGGCAAGAAAGACTGAAGAAAATGGCATTGGCTGCATCTTATATACCCCTGGCGCACTGACGTCAGGGAAGAGGCAACAGTAACCAATGCCGGACCAGGACTTTGGAATTCAGGCCGACTGCGGGTAGCTTGCCAGCAGGATAACCCATAGTGTAATGACTGCAACAGTGAAACACGATGAACATCAGACCATATCATGACCATCTATTTTCTTTACAAAACTGTTTAAGTAACATAGATCCAAATTTGGCCTATGGTCCCCATTTTCTTTGGTGCTAAAAAGAATCTTGAGTAAATTCTGGATGATCTTTGGTCTGGTGAGACCTCTTGGATGACTTGGTTGTTTAGAAGCTTATTTCTAAAGCTGCTGCTTCCCTTTGAGAGGGTGGAATGTTGAAAAGTCTTTTGGAGGCTAATGGTGTGAAAGGGAATGAAGTCTCCTCTGGTAATTATCCTTTACACCTATTTGTCTTGAGTGATGGACCTCCAGGTTGCTAGATGCAGGGATGGATACCCCCAACTGTTTCCAGAATGCATCAGTCAGGCAACTGCTCAGGAGCACTGACAAGGTTTCTCACAGAAGGGACCTTTGAAGACTTGATTCTAAGGGCCACCTCAGCCCCTAAGGCGACATTCATTGTAACAGTTTCCTCCTCTGCCATGAGGGGATCTCTCTCTCTGTTTGTGTCAGGTGAAAACGCCTGCAATTTGTGGTACCAAATTTTCTTGCTTCCTTTTTGATTCATTGGTACCGCAAGTTACAAGCATTTTCACCTTACTGGGATACTCTGGTGAAGACTAAAGCACAGGTGGTCTGCTCCATAGGAGCTAGTATGAGACATCTGGTCAATGGCTACCCCGAAGGAACAATAACAGTATGATCCAGACAACGGGAGATCCTTTGGGGGAGGGATGGATCCCAGCTTGAATGGATAGTCTTCTCTCCCTGGAGTGAAAGTACTCTCTTAAAAACTGAGCCTGAAATGGGTCCAGGGAGTAGAGTCCTAGAAGCCGAACCCTGGAAGGAGGCTCAACCTGCCACACCATATGGCTAGTATCAGAGGCTGATGTCTGCCTGGGACTATCTAACACTGAAACCCAGAGAATGAGGAATGGGTCCAAGGACCTCGGATCTGAGCCTGCCCCTCATGATGGATCGGCACACCCACCTTTTGTTTCAAAAGCAGCGAGAGCTGACTGAATCAGACAACTCATTGGTGTCAAGGAACTAAGCCTAGGCTCTGATGCAGACTTGGCCCAGCAGAAAGATGGACACAAGGACCCCGATCAGAAAGGTCAGATCAGAGAATGTGCAACTACTGAGTGCATGGAAGACATTGCTCCCTAGGCCCCAGTGTAGGCCAGAGCTGGGAGGACCCCCAATTGGATCGCCTTATCGCATTGTCCATGTCAGCTTCAGTTAAGCTCCTGGAAGACTTGGCTGACTGGAAGGATGAAGCGGCAGAGGAAGCTCTCCTGTGGTAGTACCACTTCTCTTGTAAGACTCCGGAGAAAATCTTAGTGGAGTATTGATCTGATAAGTATTGGATCAGAGAAGAGCGTTGGCCCTGAGTGTTTCAGTAATTTTGACGCCGGATTCCAGGAAGATTAATGATCTGAAGACCTCTTCATTGAGAGAGAAGACCTCTCCTTTTGTCTGTCTTCCTTTTTTTTTTTTTCCTTTGGTTTTTCAGTGGATTTTTTGGAAGAAGAAACGGAAGGTTTTGAGGAACCAGAATGGGCTGAGAAAAGCTCTTTCTGAAGCAGTTTGCTCCTTCTCTCAATGATGACTCACTGGTCAAAACCATCACACACAGACAGATCTGAAAAGTCCAAACAATAAACAAATCTGTCATATGCATCTGAAACCAGCTGTTTTAACCAACATCTTGTAAAAAGATGACTAGCAAGAAGAAGAAAAAGACGTTAAGTACTCAGCATAACTTTCCATCTGTTTGTCCATTTTCATTCTTCCTCAGCTGATGGGTTTGGACCCAACTTGGCTGTTGCAAAAGCTTGTGACAACACAGAACTCTTGAGCTTCTCCATTACCCAGAATGCACCAACCTCAATTACCTCAGATCTTATCTGCTGGCTACAGCATAAAGAAATAATTCTTATACTAATAGACATAAATGTAAACATAGGAAAAGGATAGACAAGGCTATATCTGGAGCTTTATAATGCTTGCAGTATACACAAATTTTCATATCCACTCACTCTTCTAGAAAAAACAAAAGGATGGGGGTTGGTGAGTGGGGAGTTGAGGAAGAATGAAAATGGACAAGACAGATGGAACATTATATTGAGTACATAACTTCTTTATCTGATGTCAATCTGCATTCTGTCCTCAACTGATGGGACAGAGTCTCCAGCTACCTAAATCCCAGGGTGGACTCAAGGAAGGATATTCCTAAGCACCATTGAGCCAAATGATGCTCTACCTCTGGATACCAAATCCAATTTGTAATGAGTGATAAAGGTGTGGAGGAAGCCCAAGTTGCTACTGCACATACTTCATCCATGGAAACTCATGAATGAAAAACTGAGGAAGTTGCAATGGACCTGGTTGGATGAACAGGAATTTGCTTTGGTAAAGGGATATCCAGTTTGTTGTAAACAAAAAAGATGCAGCCAGTAAGCAGTCTGGCTAGAGTGACTTTGGACACTGGTTTACCCAGTTTCACATCAGCAAATGAAACAAATAACTGATCTGTAGTTCTGATGTCCTTTGTTCCATGTAAATAGAAATGCAGTTGCCTATGAACATCTAATAAATATAACATTCACCCTTGTTTGAATAATTTCAAAAGCAAACTGGTAAACTGATGGACTGGTTAATGTTAGACTCCGATACTATTTTGGGCAAAAAAAGATGCATTAGTTTGTAATGTAACTTTATCTTTATGAAAAATTAGATAAATTTGTCTGGCAGAAGGAATGACCACCAAAAACAAAGTTTTCCAAGAAAGAAATTTACGATTGCAGTCATGTGCAAGTTCAAAGGATGGATGGACCAAGGCTTGCAGTACCAGATTTAGACCCTATGGAGGAGTAGGATCTTTAAAAGGAGGTCTTAACAGAAGTGTGCCTTGTAAAAAGGCTTTACAAAGTTTATGAGAAGAGAGTAAGGAACCATCATATCCAACATGGAAATTAGAAATTGCTGCCAACTGAACTTTAATGTTGAAGAACTGGCTCCTTGATTAAAAGGTAGTGTTAAGAATTCAGGAATGCTATTAATCAGGGCAGAAAAGGGTTCCATATCATTTTGAAGTGCCCAGTGTACAAATCTTTTCCATTTACTAGCATAAAGTTTCCTTGTAGATGGTTTAAGGGAAGATAAAATCTGGCTGACAGGTGACAAGAGCATAAGTTGTTTGGCTATTACTGTAAATGGAGAAACCAAGCTGTCATATTGAGATTGGAGAGGTCTGGATGTATCATGCCTGTCTGGTGAGAGACAGCAGATCTGGAGTTGGGTCCAGAATCGAGGGTTGATGAATTAAACGAGGCCACAGGAAGGGGAACCAAATCTGTTGAGGCCAATAAGGTGCAATGAGGATAACTTTGCTCTTCAACCTGGCAGCTCTCTGTAGGAACTCTGGGATCAAAGGAATTGGGGGATATAAATAAAGCAGATGGGGGCCAATCGTGGATAACAGCATCCCTTAGTGATTCCTCCTGTGGGGTGATTAGGGTAAAGTAGCTGCTGCACTTGTTCAGGAGAGATGCAAAGAGATTGCAGCAAGGTTGGATGCACTGTCAGAAAATAAATTCTGCCACGTTCTTGTTGTGGGACCACTCGTGAGGTAGTAGTATGTATCTGCTCAGTTTGTCTGCTAACACAGTGGACTTTCCCGAAATGTGTGTTGTTACAAGAAAGCAGTTGGAAGAGATTGCCAAACCCTGAGCGCTTCTCGACACAGGGGGTAAGATCTGTTTCTTCCTTGTTTGCTGATATACCAATCCAGTGACATGTTGCCTGTTTGAATTGCAATCATTCTTGAAGGGAGAGTATTCTGAAAGGCCTGCAATGCTAAAAGTACTGCTCTCAACTCTAGGACATTCATATGTAAAATTGGCCTCTTCTGGGGACCATGTGTCTGGGACTGTTTTTCCCAGGTAATGACCCCCCAGCTGGGAAGCATCCATGGTCACAATGACCTTGGGCGGAGAGGGGTCAAATAAATGGCCTTGTAGAATGTGGTCTGACTGAATCCACCACATTAGATCCATCTTGCATTTATTGGTGATTTGTATCAGAACAGATAAAGGAAGATGAAGTACTGACCATTGTGAGGCCAGCATCCATTGAAGAATTCTCATGTGAAATCTGGCTAAGGGTAGTAATGTTATTGCTGCTGCCATTGATCCCAAAGCCTTAAGGACCAAGCAGGCTGAGATTCTGGCACTGCAAACTATCTTTTTCACTTGTGATCTTACTGTCTGAACTCTGAAGAGGGGAAGTGAAACTATAGTTGATTTTATGTCAAGCAGTGCTCCTATGAACTCTAGACTTTAACTTGGTTCTAAATGAGACTTTTTGTAGTTTATGGTTATTCCTAGTAGGGCACATGTCTGCATCACTTTTTCTCTTGCCATAATGAGCTGATGCCTGGTTGGGGCAGAGATAAGCCAATTGTCTAAGTATGGAAACACTTGGACTTCCTGCAGTCTCAACTGAGCTGTTACTACCACCATGTATTTGAACACCCTGGGGGCTCTGCTGAGACCAAAGGGTGGAACCCTGAACTCGTAGTGACTGGCTTCCAGCTGGAAGTTTAAGAACCTTTCGGATTGCCTATTCATCTTTATATGATAGCATGCATCCTGAAACTCTACTGAGCACATCCAATTGTGTTTTCCAAAAAAGGAAGAATGGACTGAACCATGACCATCCAGAACATGGTCTGAACAGGTCTCCAGTCCCATGTTTTCTTTGGCACTAAAAAGAACCTTCAGTAAGTTCCAGATTCTATCTGGTCTTGGGGGACCTCTTGGATGACTCTTTTCTAGCAGATTTTGAATTCCTGCTTGTTCCCTCTGACTGGGTGGAACATCAGGGAATTTTCTTGAATTAAAAGGACAAAGGGAAAACGGTAATATATAACCTCTGGAAATGATCCTCTGCACCCAAATATCTGTTGTAATTTCTATCCAGGCTCTCTAGTGCAGGGACAAATGATCCCCGATTGCCTCCAGATTGGGACAATCGGACCTCCTTTCAGGAGTGCTAAGAGGGTTTATCAAAGAACAATTCTCTGGACCCTTGGTTCTGTGGGCTGGCTTGGCCATGACGGTGGCATCTACTGTTTGAGTTCCCCGCTCTGCCTCTGGGGGAACTTCCTCCATGTCCTGGAATGATCCTTGGGATTTTTTGAACCACATTTTACCACCGCCTTGATGATTCCTTGAAAAGGGCCTTTGAGGGGTGGAAAAGTATACAGCCATGTTAGAAATGGTCTTTCTATCCTTCTCACACCTGGACAATGTGTCTTTAACCTTGAGGCCAAAAAGAGACGTGCTGTCAAAAGGAGCAGTGAGAAACAAGGATTTAAAGGGCTCCACAAAATCATATGAGCACATCCAGGCATGTCTCCTAATGGAAACGCCTGAACCCGCTGCCCTTGAGGTTTCTTCTGCACATTAGAAATGAGCCTCATGGAAGAGTTGGATATTGACTGCAAGGTAGCCAACTGAGAGGTGACAGATGCTTTCACCTCTTCAAAAATGGATCCTGAGAGGGTGTCATACAGCTCCTTAATCAGGTACCTCTGTAGTCTTGTAAAATGTGCCAAATAGTTCTGTAATTTTAAAGCAAAGATTGCTGAAGCATAGACATGCTTCCCGAATCTATCCATCAGACGGCACTCCTTGTTGGGAGGATGAACAGAGAAACTTTCTTCTGTGAGTTCCTACTCAGTGGTTGACACCATAACCATGGCTTCAACAGGCACTCCCTCAGACCAAAACTGTTCATCCTCTGCAGTTGTCATTATTTTATTGGGCTTCCTGGGAAATGGCTCAGTGGTGTCTGGATCCGTTCATGCCTACCGAGAGATCAAGTTAATGAGCTTGTTGGTAGGCAGGGTCACCCAGGAGGTAGCTGGGACGGTAACAAACACCTCCAGAAGTACAGATTCCTCCAATGAAGGTTTGCTGGGCTTCCAGTCACCTCTCTGTTTCAGGATTTCTAAAATGGCTCAGAATGAGACATTAACAGGAGGTGAACGTGAGGACCCTTCACCCTCATAAAAATCTGTATCTTTGGTGACAAATTCAGTGGAATTTAAATGCTTCCTCTTGCATGTTTTCTTCTTAGGGATCTCCTCAGTGGGGTACTCTGGGGAGGTGTCAGAATTTTGTTAACGGCTGTCCCTGTAGAGAGAAGAGTTATGACCCCAGATGCAGAGATGGTACAGATGTAGAAAGGGGATCTGAGGGGGTAGGTGCCATCTGAGTCCAGGGGTGCAGACAGGGCTCTCTCCATGACCACAAAGGCAGACCGCCCTGGTGAGGGACAGCACCCAGGATCCGAGAAGGTAAGTCTCTGATCCATGGTCCCACCCAACCCCACAGTCATCCCGACACTGAAGTCAGAGCCGAACTGACCATTGCCAAGGCTCCAAGGCACAGAGATGGCTCCAAAACCTTTGTAGTCAACTGAAGCATCTCGGACCTGACAAGGTAGAATCAGCTCAGACAGCTCTCTGGATCTGACTGAACCAAAGAGCTCAGATTAAGTCTTGGATCTGAGGATAAAGGATGTTTGGATCCAAAGCAAATGGGCCTTGACAACTTAGATCCAAGGGCTCAGAGACCTTGAAAAGAGTCAGAAGAGGAGCTGGCAATGGTGGAGTAGTAGATGTATTCATCTCCTGACCCAATGGGGTAGGAGCCGAAAGGATAACTGACTGGCTCTGCGACAAATTTTTTCTCACTAACCTCTCCATATCTTCTTCTATAAGGCTTCTGGAAGAGTAAGTGGATAGCCCTGAAGGAGATCTTGACCTCTCTAAGAAAGGGGAAAGAACCCTGGAGGGAACTGGGCCCAATGAGGGAGAGTATCTTGTTTTTGGTAAAATTACTACATCAGCAGGTCTTTTGTCAGATCTGAGGAGGTCTGATCTGAGGTATCTTTAAATTTTGAGCTTTTTGGATCTGAAGATGTAGTCAGATGCGAGGACTGTTTCTTCATATTTCTCAAATTCGAGGATGAAGTTGGATCCGAAGTTTTAGGCCTTTTCTTTTTTGGATGTGAGGAAAATGATGGATCCAAAAAAGATCTTTTCAAGAACTTCTCCAAAACCTTAGAAGAGGCAGTTGAGGTGCTTGGAGAAGTGGAAGACACTTTTGTAGATTTTTCTATTGTATCTCCAGATACGGCCTCTCTAAAGGAAGCTGGAAGCAATCCCTTCAGTATTAATTTGTTATTGTGTTTAACCAGGGCCCTTGGGTTGAATGCATAACAAATGGAACAATTTTCTTGGAGATGGAGGAGTCCAAGAAAGAACAGGCCAAGTGTGTGAGCACCAGAAAAATGAATTTTCTAACCACATTTACTACATTTCTTAAAGCCTGACAGTTTTTTCTCATTTTCAGACATCTTAATATCAAAACTCTTACAGTTTCCACTAACTACTAGGATAATAACAACAAGAATAAACACACTCCAAAAAACTGTAAAAAAATTAAAGTTACAGTGTCAAAGTCTAACTTGAACTTTAACCTGTCAACTTTAAACTGTCAGTTAACTCAAAGCAGACAACTTTCTACTTCAGAACACTAAAGTCAAAAAACCCAGAAAGGATTATAAAGTTTTTTTCTTTTTTTTAAAGCGAAAAGGGAAAGAAGAAGAAAATATGAAACTACCTACAAAGGTAGATAAGAGCTAAACCGAGCATAGAAGATAAGGAAAAACACAAAGGGAGAAAAATACTATCAACAGTATCCTATGGTGTATGCTAGCACTGAGTGACAGAAAAAGACAATTGGAAAACAAGAAAATTAGCATAAAAAAAGCACTTATCAAACTTTAAGCTCAGGAGTCTTAACAACCACGTCTTTTGCTGGAGATGGCAAACGAGATCTGAGATAATTGGATTGGTGTATTCTGGGTTAAGGGAGAAGCACGAGAGTTATGTTGCCACAAGCATTTGCAACAGCCATGTAGGATCCGATGGTTTGGATCCGAACTCATCAGTTGAGGACAGAATGAAAACTGACAACATCAAATCAAACTATTAACTTAAAATATATATAGCAAGCTTTTTTCCCTTTTGTTTTCTGTTGTTGTTTACAAAGGAAAGAAGAAAAAATCTACAAGGAGTTTAATGTCCAACATGAAGAAAAAGAATAAGGTTCAGGGGAGGAGGTAAAAAGTAAATTATTCTATCAGAAAGATTAAACGATAATGCATATATTAAAAGTACATAAAGAACTTAAAAAGTAGGAAAATGTGTAAACTTATAACAGACTTAGCTCCTAAGCACCACAATTTTGTCATATGTTTATGGTGGCAAATGAGATCTGGGGTATTTTAGTTAACACTAGGGATTAAGGGTAAGGTGAAGGGTCTGAGTACTGGATCCAAAAGACTGAAAGTGGCTGAAGTTGGATCACACTTTGATCCAAAACCCCTACCCTGTGGAAAGAAAGTAAGGAAAAGACATCAGATTGATAGGTACTTTCCTTCATGTTCAACTGTATAAATAAACTTACCATAAAATACAGTTGTGTAAAATCTTACCATAACAGTAAATGTCCTTCTCTTCACTGTTGCAGTACTCTTAACCAAAGGGATTCCCTGCCAAGGGATACTTTTTGATGCAGAAGGCTGTGGGTTCTACTTCCACAATATGCAGACAGATCACAAATACTGTACTGTGTTGTACTTTAAAGGGAGTGGATGCTGCAGTCCTATGAATGTCCTCCTTTGGATGAGTTATCTATTAACAATGTTCTTATCAGTTTGGCATCCATTTTCCATTGCAAAATTACTAGCGTGTCTTTTTTTAATGTAGCATAGGTAGTTTATTCTTCAAGGGCAAGAGGCACTTTATTTGTACACAAAACAATGAAATATAACGTTGTTTGCTAGCAGCAACCTCTTCATTAGTTACAGACCCCTTTAATGTGGAATTATTTAGATGACTTACTTCTGCAGAGATTTTGCATAGTCACTAATATTGTTGGATTGTAATGACAAAAGTTTGAGTGGCCTTTTATGGTTGAAATTTTCTGAAATGGGTTGTTTAGTCATTATTGGTTCATACATTTAGTTTCATTGCTTACTAGAAGACTGTTCCAAACTACAAATTTAAAACACATTCTAACAAGTGGTGCTCTGTTATACAAGGAATATAATTTAATACAAATCAGGTTAATAGAATCAGGAAGGTGAATCAAAGAATGCATACATGTATGCTTGCTCACAGGATGCAGAAGATCAAAATGGGGGAAGAGACCAGTCACCAATGGTGTTCCCCAGGGTTCAGTGCTGAGACTTTTTCTGTTTGGCATATACATCTCAAAAGTAGAAGGAAATACCAAAGGGCTTTGGCCAACTATGCCTGAGATGACTGCAAGCTAGGAGCAGTTATGGAATCCCCAAATGACTTAGCCATCATGCAGGAAGGTTTGTCTCAAACAATAACTGGTGCCAGAATCATGAATTGAAACTAAATGCCAAAAAATACATTATTGTGTCCTTTGGGAAGTCATCTACTCCAGGGAACTGCCAAACTGACAATGCCCCCTGAGAACTGACCCAGTTGTTTGGCATTTGGGAACTTGTGTGTACAGTGATTTAACTTTTGACCAACATGTCATAAGAAAGTCTTTCTATATTGCACAGCTTATAAACAAATTGATTTTGACTAGATCTAGAGATGTTATTGTCTCCCTTTACAAAGCCCTCATTAGGTCAATCATTTTTGTATAATGCCCACTTTGGCATGTATCTGTCCGACTCATGCAACATCCCTAGATCTAGTCAAAATCAGTTTTAGTAAGGATAGAAGCCCTAAATAATAGGTCGTGCGTGGACCACCTCAAAGATTTATCACTATACTCAGTATCCTACAGAATGCTTAGAGGTGACATGTCTGGTATACAAGGCATCCTCCGACCTAATACAGATGGACCTATTGAACATCAGCAAGTCAAATGGTATCAGAAATACTCAGTTCAGGTATCTAAAGTGAATGTTGTGGAGAGATGGATATATATCAGAGAGGCTACCACTGTTCCAGAACAGACTATCCATTCATGTAAAACAAAGCTCATCCCTGTCCACATTCAAATGCAACTTGGATCTAAGGATGGGTAATAGAAAATGTACTCCAGGATTGCCCCTCATGCCACTAATGGATAGAGGCAGTTCCTAAATGCTGCATCCCCTACACAGTTCCCCCTCAAATTATCTATAGTATGATCACATTTATTCTCACAAGGGCTAATATACAATTATCACCCATGGGATAGGTAAGACGAATCAGGAAATGTTAATTCAAGCACCAAAAGATACATTGGCTAAGCTTAAAATGTCCTTCAAGTGAACCTATGTTGTGATAGTAAATAGTTTTTAAAAATTGCCCTTTTTAGGTCACTGTGTCCCTCTCCCCTTCCGCCCACCCCCAGTCTTCAACAGCTTCCAGCGTCTCTGCCCCCCCCCTCAAGGCAGAGGGCATAAAGGTGACATATATACAGGGGGAGGAGAAGTATGGGATGCAGCGAATACTGCAAAAGTGAAGAGAAGGATGTCTACTGTTATGTTAACATTTTACACAACTGTACTATGTCATTCCATATCACTGTTGCAGTATTCTTCACCAGAGGGAGAGTACAATAGCTCAAGAGGAAACTTGTGAGGAGGAAAGCCCAGAAGAGCCCTCAAGAAAACCCATGCAGGACAGCTCTGGCAAAGCCAGCTCTTGCTTTGGAAACAACATCCAATTTGTAATGCTTAGTGAAACTATGGACAGAGGTCCAAGTAGTATTCTCAGGGATGGAATTGGTACCCAATACTTTGAAAAAAGCACCACAGGAAGGCACAGCCCTGGTAGAATGAGCCTTTAGAGAAGCAGAAAGACATTTTCCATAAAAAGAGTAACAATAAGGAATGGCCTTAGAGATCCATGAGAATATTGTTTGCTTAGAAACAGCCAAACCCAAAGATCTAAGATGAAAGGAAATAAAAAAGTTGTTCAGACTTGCCATGGCCTTAGTCTTAGTTAAATATTTGAGCTGCCTATGCAAATCCAAGGTGTGAAAAGTCTTCTCACTAGTGGACTGCGGAGAAGAAAAAAGGGAGGGCAAATTAATAGACTGATTAAGAGACAATTTGTTAACCACCCTGGCATAAAAGCAGGATTAGTACGAAGAGACACCCTGTCCCTATGAAAAAAACAAAAAGGAGAAACAGCCATAAGAGCCTGGAGGTCAGATACTATCTCAGCTGAAGTTAGGGCCAAAGGAACAGTCTTCCATGTACAATATTAAAAGGAAGCTGAAGCTGCAGGCTCAAAAGGAGCCTGAGTCAATTTTTCAAGTACAAAATTGAAGTTCTAGGATGTCGGAATAGGCTTCCTGAGAGGCTTCATATGAAGGATGCCTTTAAGAAGCTATGTGCCCTCAAACCTGAAGGCCAGTGGAAAAGTTAATAGCAGGCAAGCAGAAATAACAGAGAGGTGAGCATAAACAGAAGAATATGCTAAACATCCGGCCAGTATATCAGATCATGGAGCAATTCATACAAATAAAAGAAAACAAAAGTGGATTCCAGTTACGAGCAAGGGACCAAACAGAAAATCTCTTCCGTTTGGACACACAGGACTTCCTAGTAGTGGGTTTCCTGGTTTCCTGCAGAGCCTAAAGCATGTCCTCAGGAAAACAAGTGCCTAAAAGGGATCAAAAGCCTGTCACCCACAATGTCAATTGATGAGTGGACAAGTGAGGATGGATCAGATATCTCTTGTTTTGTGTGAGTAGGTTCAACCTGTGAGGTAACTTATGGTGACTGCTCCTGGCTAGGTGAAGAAGGGTGAAACAATGCTGTCTGGGCCAAAAGGGAGTCACCAATAAGATTATGGGGACTCCTGCTCTATCTTAAACAGGCACCTCGGAATCAGAGGAAGGGGAGGGAAAGCATAGAAAAATATCCACTTCCAAGAAAAAGATAGTGCATCCATCTTCCAAGCCGGAGGACTTGGAACTTTTGCACAAAGTTATTTGTTCAAAGGGGAGGCCAAAACATCTACCCGAGGTGCATCCCACTGATGGACAATGTGCAGAAACATTATCTCTATGAAGCATCCGTTTGTGAGCCTGTGTATTTGGACTTGCTCAATGAGTCTGCCACTACATTTTACTCAGAAAGAATGTGTACAGTCTGAAGAGTCACTTGATACTGGACAGCTAGATCTAAAACTTGAAGAGCCAGTCTGCAAAGAAGGTGTCCCTCTTGCTTATTGATACACCACATCACTGTAGTATTGTCTGTGACGATTATGAGAGGCACTTGAAGAAAGAGGGAGTGAAAAGTTTGAAGGGCAAAAAGGAGAGCTCTCATCTCCTTTATATTGATGTGGTCTGACCTCTGATGAGAAGGCCAGAGACGCTACAGTTGTGTACACTTACCATAAATGTAGATGTTCGAGTGTATTCACTGTTGCAGTCACCACATTTGGGTTATCTGCTTGCATTAGCCCTCAGTCGGCCTGATTATCAAAGTCTTGGGTCCTGTGTCGGTTGCGGTCTCATCTTCCATGACGTCAGGTAGTCAGGGGTATAAAGCATGCAGCCGATGCCATTACATCAGTTTTTCTTAGCCCAGATCAGGTGCCCCCCTAATGGGAAGCAATTATATATATATGTATGTGTATGTATATATATATATATATATATATATATATATATATATATATATATATATATACATATATATATATATATATATATATATATATATATATATATATATGTACACACAAGGTTACACCTCCAACAAAAAAGCAAATACACCAAAAAGCTTTAAGCATAGTAAACAAGAATAGAGGTATAGCCAAAAGAAGTCAGGGGGCTGGAGGGAGGCCAACAGTGAATACACTCATCTATATTTATGGTAAGTGTACACAACTGTACTATGTTCTTCGTGTTTCACTGTTGCAGTCATCACATTTGGGTAGATTCCCAAAGCTAAGGATGGGAGGAGGTAATTAGATAGCATTAGGACCAGCTATAAGGCCCTGCAAGACTGCAGTGGCAAAGCCAGTTCTGGATTTAGAGAAAATTGGCAAATGGTAATACTTGGTGAAAGTATGTACAGAACTCCAGGTAGCAGCTTCTAGGATGTAGAAACAAAAAAGAAACGGCTGCAGGTAAAACCAAGGTGCAAAAAAATAAGTAAAAATATAAACACAATGCACCAAGGTAATACACAATAACGTTTAATAAAAACAAAAAGTAAAAGACAGAGGTAAGCGCTTTCTGATGAAGCAACTATTGTTGCAAAAGCACTCACCTCTGTCTCTTACTTTTTGTTTTTAATTAAACATTATTGTGTGTTACCTTGGTGCATTGTGTTTAGCTTCTAGGATGTCCCTGGTAGGGACACCTCTGACAAAGGCTGTAGAGGTAGATGCAGCCCTGGTTGAATGTGGTCTCATATCCCTGTGGGATAGGTTTTCCATGGTGCTTATAGCAGAAATGAATGCAATGGCCTATCCATTTAGAAAAGGTTTGCTTTGAAACGACCTTCCCCTCTGCCCCTGCAGCAAATGCCACCAGCAGCTGTTCAGATTTCCTGAGAGGTTTAGTCCTGTTCAAGTAAAATCTAAGTTGTCTGTGCACATCTAAGGAGTGTAGTATATGTTCCCCTTTGTTCTGTGGATTAGAAAAGAAGGTTGGCAAATGAATGGACTGATTAACAACCACATTACCTTGGGCATGAAGGAGGGCTTGGTCCTGAGGGACACCCTGTCTGCATGAAAGACGATGAAAGGCTCCACTGTCATAAGGGCCTGTAGAGGTTTAGTCCTGTTCAAGTAAAATCTAAGTTGTCTGTGCACATCTAAGGAGTGTAGTATATGTTCCCCTAACTTCAGCTTGGCAAGCTAAGAACTTGGTTATATTCAACTGGACGTATAAGAGAATTTAAGTACCTTTTTATGCACTTTTACTTTTAAAAAATACAGTATTTAAATTGATTTAAACTGTGTATGAAGGAGTGTTGAAGGAATTTTAACTGGTTATTCTGCTCTTCAGTAACTTGAACTAAAAGCTAGTGTTGGCTGAATTTTGTTATTTGCTAGTAATTACAGGTGTGGGGGTAGCCACAGTCAGTGATTTCCTGTCCTTGCATATTTAAACTGGTGCATGTGAAATAATTCCTGCTTTAAAACTTCAGCTTGGCAAGCTAAGAACTTGGTTATATTCAACTGGACGTATAAGAGAATTTAAGTACCTTTTATGCACTTTTACTTTTAAAAATACAGTATTTAAATTGATTTAAACTGTGTATGAAGGAGTGTTGAAGGAATTTTTAACTGGTTATTCTGCTCTTCAGTAACTTGAACTAAAAGCTAGTGTTGGCTGAATTTTGTTATTTGCTAGTAATTACAGGTGTGGGGGTAGCCACAGTCAGTGATTTCCTGTCCTTGCATATTTAAACTGGTGCATGTGAAATAATTCCTGCTTTAAAACTTCAGCTTGGCAAGCTAAGAACTTGGTTATATTCAACTGGACGTATAAGAGAATTTAAGTACCTTTTATGCACTTTTTTAAAAAATACAGTATTTAAATTGATTTAAACTGTGTATGAAGGAGTGTTGAAGGAATTTTTAACTGGTTATTCTGCTCTTCAGTTATTCCCACCCACCCGCTCTGTTTTTGTTTTGGTGTTAATCTTAGTGGCATTGAAACTGCCCGCCCCTCAGCCTGCCTCTGGGCCCATCTCATTTGCTCACTCAACTGAGTGCAGTGAGATCATATTCTGATTTCAGGCACTCCTACTGTGTACAAAGAGAGCATCTGGGAAATAGAAAAAAAAAAAAAAAAAAATTAAGCTTATTTCCTGCCTTTCTTGTTAAGTGGTACAGACTATTTGTAGGCTTCTGAGCCCCCAAGCCCTTCTGTGTTTGAGGGAAGCCTTCTAGCTTGTTTTTTTTCTTGTAACTAGCCAGTTTTCTAGTTTCAGCACTCAAATCTGTTTCTTTGATCTCAGCACTTGTTCAGAAAAAAAAAAAAAAAAAAAATTTCATCTGCTTTTACTGTACTTGTGTTTTTACCTACTTCTTTTTACTTTTGCATCATCTTAAAATACTCAATTGTATTTATTACTGCTTGGTGTAACTCATTCTAAGCCTTTTGGTTTAAACACTTGGGCTTCGGACCAGTTAGTTGTTTTGCACTGAGAGGTTTGTGGTCTGCACTGTTGTGGCAGAACAGGTAGCTTACATCCTTCTAGGTTGAGAACTGCTGATTGAGGGCTCAGTGTCTGTTATTCTAAAAGTGTATTAATTCTGGTTTAAGCACTTGGGCTTTCAAGCCAGTTATTTTACATTAAGAGGGTTCGTGGTCTGCACTCTTGTGGGAGGAGAGGCTGGACTCTGCCCTTCTGAGCTGGGAATTTCTGGTTAAAGGCTTATAGTGCATGCATATCTGAACTGTTTCTTACTGAAGTTGGTGCGCCTTGTTTGCTGTGGCATAGACTGGATTCGGGCCTGCTGGATCTAGCTTTGTTTGTGTAACTTGAGCACTAATCCAGACATTCTCTAAAGTATTCAATGGTATTTATTACTGCTTGGTTGTAACTTGATTAAAGTGTAGCTATCAATCAAGTCTTTTGGATTAAGCACTTGGGCTTCAGACCAGTTGTTTTACATTAGGAAGGTTTGTGGCAAGCACTGTGGTGGCAGGACAGGCAGCTTTCATCCTTCTAAGTTGGGAACTGCTGATTGAGAGCCCAGTGTCCAAGTGCATTAGTTCTGGTTTAGGCACTTGGGCTTCAGGCCAGTTATTTTACATTAAGAAGGTTCGTGGACTGCACTCTTGTGGGAGAAGAGGCTGGACTCTGCCCTTCTGAGCTGGGAATTTTCTGGTTAAAGGTTTATAGTGCCTGAATATTTGAACTGTATCTTACTGAAATTGGTTCACCTTGTTTGCTCTATCATAGACTAGATCCAGGCCTACTGAATCTAGCTTTGTTTATATACTTGTTGTTTGTTTGCTTGTTATTTCCCTGGAAGCTAATTCACCTAATACGCAACTTCTCAGCTTCTGTGGATCACTAGTGATATCTGCATTGCTTACTGTACTTATTTCCTTGTTTCACTTGAAAGAAAGTTACTGTTTGTCGTTTTGCATTTAGTTACTTGTATCACATTGCACTCAAGTTACCTGGCACTTGCTCACTAAAGCAATTATATAAGTCAGCACTAAAAATTAAAAGCACTACACCCTCACTCCCCACTGGCCCTTGTTTTCAATTAAGGATTTCCCAATATTATTCTAGCATGTCCAAAGGTCTGTTGTCAATCTCCTCTCCGGTCCAGCTGGTGAATCTGGGAATCTTGAGGCAATGTTATAACTGCCTCATGTACACAGACAACCCTCTCCTCCTCCCACATAACACAAATACTTGCAGAGATGCAGCTATTTAGCCAAACTGGAGGCTGAGCTCTCTCAACTCAGGACTGGCAAGACCAGACAGGAGGAGAAGGCAACTACACACACCACAAAACCAGCCTCACATAATGCTACCACTCCACTGAATCAAACACATAAACACACAAAGACATACTCGGAGGCTCTGAGTAAAATTTACCTAAACAGCAGAGGCCTCCAAAGCAGACACCCAAACAACTGCTACCTCAAGACACCCCAAAAGCAACACATAAACCACAAAAGCAGTGTGCAAAGCAGTCACAGCCCTTAAGGCCAAATACAACACCAAACATACTTGTCATAGGTGACTCCATAGTCAGACACACTGACGTCCCACTCACCAGGCTGAACAAGGAGAGGGTCACAGTAAGCTGCCTATCGGGCGCTAGAATCCGCCACATAACACAAGCACTGGGTCACTCCACAGCAAGTACAAATATGACACAGTCATTGTCCATGCTGGTGTGAACGACCTGAGACGCACCTCCCTGGACTGCATGAAAAGAGACATAGAGGAGCTCTCTGATTATGTAGCCCAGGCAGGTATGACCCTAACCCTGAGCAGTATCCTTCCTTCACCAAGAATGATGCCACAATATAGAGACAAGATGATCAGCTTTAACAATTGGCTTAATGTCTGGTGTCATTCAAAGGGGATCCAGTGTCTGTCTGCCTGGGATGACATGCTTGACAAGCCACGCTGCTTCAAGGGACGGCTTGCACCTGTCACCCTGGGATTCCGGATATTGGCTAAGGCTCTTGCCACCCCATAGTGCCTTTTTAGGCAAGGCTCAAATTCTAAACCTACCACCCTAGAAAACAAAAATGGGAAGAAATTGAGGGTAATGCTGCTCAATGCCAGAAGTCTAAATCTCAAAATGCACGCACTCGAGGCCCTTCTCAGTATGGAGAACATCGATGTCTGTGCTGTAACTGAAACCTGGTTCAAGGCTCCTGAGAGCACCCGGCACTATTAGGTTTTACCTCATATCATGCGTTCCGGCCCCAAAACCCGGACCACTCCACAAAAGGAGGGTGTATCCATATTCATAAAGGATACTCACACCTCCAGGTTGGTGGCAACGCATGAAGCTTCGAAACCATCCAGGTGCAACTAACAATAGGCAAAACTGCTCTACAAATTGTAGCATGCTACAGGCCACCCTCTCAAACTCAGGAACCCCACACAGCCTTCCTGAAGACACTGGAGGGTATAAATGTATCTCCAAACACCATCATATTGGGTGACTTCAACTACCCGAATATAGACTGGGAACATTACTCAAGCCCTAACTTTCTAGCCCAACGGTTCCTGGAGTTCATAAATTCAAATGCCATGGAACAGCTAGTCACTGTTCCCACGAGAGGAGAAAATATACTAGATCTCATTGTCACAAACATGGGGACAAAATGCTCCACACCGAAGTATATCCCTCATTGGTGAGATCTGATCATAAACTAATCTCACTGGAAATCCACATCCCGCCCCACCCCAAACAAAAGACCATAGTGAAGAACTTCTCTAAAGCAAACTTCACACTACTCAAGACTGGTGTGGTATCCTTCAAGGCCCCTGAGTCAGAGGAAACCACAACCCAAGCTGGAAGCCCTTACAAATGCCTTCTATGAACACCTCCAGGACTGCATGGATCAGGCAATCCCAAATAAAACCAAGACTCTTTCCACAAAGGGCAAACGTCCAGTCTGGTGGACCCCAGCCATTAACAAACTTTACAATAAGAGGAGAAAGCTATTACATGATAGAACAAAATCCATAAAAGGGAAGTCACCCCTGATCATTATTAGTAAAAATTACGAGCACTCATAAAATCAACTAAGGCCAATTTTGAGAGAAAAATTGCCATGGATTCAAAGGACAATCATAAGGCCTTTTTCAGCTATGTTAGGAACCTGGGTGGAAACTCACAGATATGCTCAGAATTAGTCCAAAATGATACAAAATCACTGAACCCACAGACATTGCCAACATACTGGCAGACAGGTTCAGTGCAAACTTCACCCCTCTCCCCTAAAGGAGAGATAACTATCCCAGCCGAGTGTAGCCTCCCGGACATCTCAAATGCGCAGGTGAAAGCTGCTCTCTCTAAAGCTAAAAACACAGCATCAATGGGACCGGATGGTGTCCCCGGCTGTGTGCTACGAGCTAAATGAGGAATTAAACCCGCACATAAGGCAGCTGTTTAATCTCAGCCTTACCACAGGATACGTGCCCAAGGAGTGGCGTACGGCAACTGTGGTCCCACTCCACAAAGGTGGCCTCACGGACCCTGGTAATTACCGCCCATAAGCTTAACAAGTCTAGTCTGCAAAGCTATGGAGAGGATCATAATGGAGCTCATAAACAAAGATATAGGGGACTTGCAGACATTGGACCCGACCCAGTTTGGCTTTGTCAAGGGAAGATCATGCCTTTTGAACTTGGTCGACTTCTTCGAAATAGTCACCAAGGCCATTGATGAGGGAAAGGCAGTCCATACAGCCTACCTTGACCTTGCAAAGGCTTTGACACAATACCCCACTCGGGTATTGTAGAAAAACTTACCAGCTTAAATGTAAACCCATATGTCACAAGATGGGTTGCAAACTGGCTTAAGGACAGAACCCACAGGGTTAGAGTTGCTGGCGCTGTGTCAGACTCCAAGCCGGTCACAAGTGGTGTCCCACAGGGCTCGGTCCTTGGCCCCTATTGTTTGGCATCTACTTCTCAGAAGTACAGGCCAACATGGGAGGACTTTGGCTGACAAAGTTTGCAGATGACTGCAAACTGGGCGCCATAGTGGAAAGTGCATCGGACACTGATATCCTTCAGAAGGGACTCACGGAAACAGATAGCTGGTGCCAGAGCCATGGCCTGAAGTTAAACGCCAAAAATGTATAGTCATACCCTTCGGGAAAAACAAGGTAACCCCAAGCTACCATATAGGTGGCAATCCACTAAGCACAGAAGAGGTTATCAGGGACCTGGGGACCCAGGTTGACAGTGGCCTTTCTTTGACACTCACATCGCTAAAGTGGTTAGAAAGACCTTCTACATTGCCCACCTGATCATGAAGGGATTCACATCCAGATCTAGTGAGGTCATTGTTCCCCTGTACTCTTCACTTATCAGACCAATGATAGAGTACAATGCCCCATTCGGGATGTATCTCACCCGACATCTGCAGCAATTGGAGAGACCCCAAAAGTTCCTCACCAAAAGGATAAAGGGACTCCAAAATCTGTCATATGCTGCCAGATTGAAGAAACTCCAGCTCTATTCAGTCGCATACCGTCTGCTCAGAGGTGACATGTGCCTGACATACAAGGCCATGTCCAACCCGAATTAATGGACATGCTCCACCTCAAAAATCCAAATCCACCAAAACCACTAGAGCAAGCGACTTAAACCTTAGCACGGATATAAATAGGACGTGCTGGAGGGATAGATTTATCACTCAGAGACTCCCTATGCTGTGGAATAAAATCCCGGTCCATGTGAGGCAGAGCACCTCGCTGACTCTGTTCAAGAGAAATCTAGACCTGTGGATGGGAGATCGTAGGTTTACCCCGGGAATCATCTCTGGGTCACTGCTGGACAGAGGCACAACAAACTAATGGGCACAGTATTTTTTCATATAAGGGGTGGCGTAAGCCACAATAATTTGGGCTAGGCTTATAAATGCCTTAGGGCAGATAGCCTAGTATAAACCTATGAACCTATGAACCTATGAAGTGATGGCTAAAAGAAAGGCTGTTTTCCAAGAAAGGAATTTCAATTCTGCATTTGCAGCTGGTTCAAAATGAGGTAGACTGAGTTTTTCCAATACAAAGTTAAGGTTCCAGGCTGGAACTGGGGCTCTCCTAGGTGGTCTTAAGTTTTTGGCCCCTCTGAGGAACTGCTTGAGCAGTGGATGAGAGAAGAGGGGTGGTTCTATGTTGTAAACAGCTGAAATGGCTAAGGCATGAATTTTGATGGAGGAAAAGGAAAGGCCCTTGTGAAGCATCTCAGTTAAGTATTGAAGAATCTGAAGTAAATTGAGAGCTGCTGTGCCCATCCCCTGAGTTTCAGGAAAATAATTTTTTCCATTTTTCAGCATAAGACTTTCTAGTACTAGGCCTCCTTGCCTCCAGAATGACACCAATACTTGTTTACTGAGGGATGGTAACGGAGAGATCAGGTAATTAGCCAGGCTGCCAAATTCAGGGTTTGAAGCTGAGGGTGCAGAATCTGGCCCTCCTGCTGGGACAGCAGGGTAGGGGTCTGAGGCAGGTACCATGGTGCCAGCAGTGACACATTGTGCAAGAGGGGGTACACCAGTGTTTGCGTGGCCAGTCTGGTGCAATCAGTATCATCCTTGGTTTGTCCTGTTTGATCTTTACTAGTACCTTGGAGAGGAGAGGCAGGGGAGGAAAGGCACAAACTGATAGATTTTTCCAGTTGAAGGACAGGGCATCCACTTTCCAAACCTGTTTGTGGGGAGTCCTTGTGCAGAATTTGTCCAATTGGTAGTTCTGGGGGGAGGCAAACAGGTCTATCTCTGGGCTGCCCAATTTATCAACATGTTGAATGTCTTTGGTTCCAGTTTCCACTCGTGTGGGTCCATGAGATTTCTTAGTTCATCTGCCAGTGTATTTAGCTTTCCTGGCAGGAACTGAGCCTGTAGGTGCACTTGGTAGCTCAAGGCTGTGTTCCACAGGGCCATAGCTAGTCTGCAGACAGGGTATGAGTGGGTTCCCCCCTGATTGTCTATGTACCACATAACAGTGGTGTTGTCCATCTTTACCATTAATTGTCCTGGAAGAATGTGGTCCTTGAAGGCTGTCAGAGCACTCTGTACGGCTAACATTTCTTTTTGATTGCTATGCAGGTGCATTTGACTTGGGTTCCATTTGCCCTGAATGCACATCCCTGCCAAGTGAGACCCCATGCATAGTCTGATGTGTCTGTTGTTAGGGTTTGGGTGGCAGGGGGTAGAGTGAATGGCAGTCCCTTGATTTGGTGGCAGGCCTCTGCCCACCAAAGGAACTCTATCTGTAGGCAAGGTATGATAGGAATCATTGCTTCTAGATCCTGAGAATGTTGACACCATAGACTACTTTTTAGATACCATTGTAGTTTCATCATATGCAGTCTTGCATATGGAATTAGGGGAATGCAGGAGGCCATGAACCCCAACGCTTGCAGTATTTGTCTTGCAGATAGCAGGGTCTTTTTGGCCATTAGTTTGAAGTAGGCTGTCAAATGAACTTGTTTCTCTGGCGTGAGGAAAGCCATCTAGGAAGTTGTGTTCAAGCTTGCTCCCAGAAATACAATTTTTTGGCAGGGTACAAGTTGGGATTTCTTTTCATTTATGGTGTACCACAGAGAAGTTAGCACTTTTTGTACAAACACCAGATGATTCAATAGTATGTCCTGGCTTTCAGCCTGAATTAGACAATCGTCCAGGTATGGGTATATTTGAATATTTCTTTACCTGCAAAATGCAATGATTGGAGCTAGGCACTTTGTGAATACCCTGGGTGCAGTAGATAAGCCAAAGGGCAGTGCAGAGAACTGACAGTGCATGAAGCCTGCTTTGAAGCATAGGTATCTTCTGCAAGATTCCCTGATTAGCATGTGCAGGTAGGCTTCCTTTAAATCCAGTGTTGCCAACCAGGCATCCTTGCCTAGCATAGGAAGCAACTGGTGAAGAGTTAGCATCTTGAATTTTGGGATTACCAAAAAGGTGTTTAGGATAGAGAGGTCCAGGATAGGATGCCAGGAGTTGTCTGTTCTGGGAACCAGGAAAGGTCTTGAGTAGAAACCTTGTCCCCTTTCCTCTTCTGGGACAGTATGAATAGCCCTTATACTTAAGAGAGACAGTACTTGCTTTTCAGCCTCTGCCCACTGATTTAAGGGTAGATCTGGCCAACCGTTTGGGGTTGGTAAAGTGTGGAAGTGGAATCTGTAGCCTTGGGAAACTATATTTAAAACCCATTTGTCCTGGGTAATGAGTTCCCATTTTTGCCTGCACAGCAATCTTTCCCCCTAAAGGAGCAGTCAGTTGAGAAGGGCTTGGAAGTTTTAAAGTTGTCATTGAGACAGTTTACCACAGAGGGGAGTCTTACTACTACCTGCTTTGGAAGTGGGAGCCCCCCACTGCTTAGTCCTGTGCGTACCTTGGGATTGAAGCCTAGGTGTTCTGCTGGTTCTGGGTTTGGATTGAGAAGACCTGGAAGAGGCAGGAAAGGACCAACTCTTAGAGGGCCAATGCCTACTAAATCTTGGAGGCTGCACTTGGAGGAAATCTTTAACAGTTTGCATAGATTTAGCTTTTTCCTCCATCTTTTTAAGTACTTCTTCTGCTTTGTTGCCAAACAGGCGGTCCTGGTTTAAGGGAGCATCCAGGAATTTAGCTTTAACATGATCTGGCAAAGATTGCTCCTTAAGCCAATCATGCTTTCTAAGTACAGACCCAGTGACAGCAGCCCTGCAAGATGCCTCTAGTGAATCAAAACCACATTGCAAAGTATGTTTTCCAACTTGTTCAGCAGAATGCATAAAATCCTGTAAATCTTTATTTTCAGCACAGTAAGGAATCAACATCAGTTTCTGTTTAAGCAATCCAATAATATGCTGCTGATACTTTAACATATGAAACTGGCAGTTTATCGCCATAATGGCCAAGGTTGCAGAAGTGTATACCTTCTTACCCCATCTATCCAGTGCCCTGGAATCTCTATCAGGGGGGGTAGGATTTTTGGCATTAGTAGCCTTAATGCCCTTGGGTCCCTGTGAAATGATTTCAGGATCCGCAGTAGGATTTTTAAAGAGGAACTTGTGAGAGTCAGGAACCCCGTAATATCTACCTGGTTTTCTGGGAGCAGGAGGTAAGGAGTCAGGGGCCAAGCTAGATTCCAAAAAGGCATCATCAATAATGTCCAGTACAAGGGGGATAACTAAAGGCCTATGTTGGGGCAGGAGTAAGAAATCCCTAAGCCTCTTTTTAGAATCAGAGTAATCCTGGCTTTCCCAGTGAAAATGCTCCCTAAGAGTATGCAAGTTTTCACCAAAAGAGAAATCCTCTGGAGGGGAAGCAGAGGGAATAGAGTCCTCTGCATCAGAATCCTCATAGGTAGATAAGGGTAAATCCTGGTCATCACAGGAAAAGTACAGTTGTGGACACTTACCATAAATGTAGATGTTCGAGTATATTCACTGTTGCAGTCATTACATTTGGGTAATCTGCTGGCAGGTTGCCCTTAGTCGGCCTGATTAACAATGTCTTGGGTCCTGCGTCGGTTGCTGTCCCTTCTTCCATGACGTCAGGTCATCAGGAGTATAAAACATGCAGCCAATGCCATTACATCAGTTTTTCTTGCTCCAGATGTCAGGTGCCCCCCAAATGGGGAGCAAATAAAATTAAAAACACAAAAATATACCTCCAACCAAAAGCAAATACACCAAAAAGGCTTTTAAGCATAGTAAAAGAAAGCAGAGGTACAGTAAGAGAAAAACAGGGGGCTGGAGGGAGGGTAACCAGGACTGCAACAGTGAATACACTTGAACATCTACATTTATGGTAAGTGTACACAACTGTACTATGTTCTTCGTGTTTCACTGTTGCAGTCATTACATTTGGGTAGATTCCCAAAGCTATGGGTTGGAAGGATGGATTTATACAGCATTAGGACCAGCTATAAGGCCCTGCAAGACAGCAGTGGCAAAGCCAGCTCTGGGTTTAGAGAAAATTGGTAAATGATAATGCTTGGTGAAAGTATGCACTGAACTCCAGGTGGGAGCTTCTAGAATATCCCTGGTATGAACACCTCTGAGAAAAGCTGCAGAAGTAGATGCAGCCCTGGTGGAATGAGATCTGATCCCCTGAAGGGATAGGTTTTCCATGGTGCTTATAGCAGAAATGAATGCAATGGCTTATCCATTTAGAAATGGTTTGTTTTGAAATGGCCTTCCCCTCTGCTCCAGCAGCAAATGCCACTAGCAATTGTTCAGATTTTCTTCAAAATTTAGTTCTGTCCAAGTAGAATCTAAGTTGTCTGTGCACGTCCAAGGAATGCAGAATCCGTTCCCCTTTGGACTGGTTAAGATCCACACTGGAAACCACCTTGGGCATGAAGGATGGATTGGTCCTCAGAGATACCCTGTCCGCATGAAAAATAATGAAAGGCTCCACTGCCATAAGAGCCTGTCATTCAGATATCCTTCTAGCTGAAGTGATTTCTAATAGGAAGGCTGTTTTCCAAGAAAGCAATTTTTAAATCTGCAGTAGCAGCTGGCTCGAAAGGAGGTAAAGTGAGCTTCTCCAAAACAAAGTTAAGGTCCCAGGCAGGGGTAGGAGCTCTCCTGGGTGGTCTGAAGTTCCTAGCCCCTCTGAGATACTACTTGAGCAGGGGATGAGAAAAGAGGGGTGGTTCTGTGTTATAGTGAGCTGATATTGCTGAAGCGTGGATTTTAATAGAGGAAAAAGACAGGCCCTTGTGAAGCATCTCAGTTAAGTATTGCAAAATCTGAGGTAAATTGGGTGCTGCTGTGCTCATCCCTAAAGATTGGTTCCAGGCACAGAATCGTTTCCATTTGTCAGCATAAGATTTTCTAGTACTAGGTCTTCTTGCCTCCAAGAGGACATCATCACAGGTTTGCTGAGGGATGCTAAGGGTGAATTTATGTGATTAGCCAAGCTGCAAGGTTCAATGTTGGGAGCTGAGGGTGCAGAATTTGGTTCTCCTGCTGAGACAGCAAGGAAGGTGTCTAAGGCAGGTGCCATGGAGATATTTGTGACACACTGCGTAGGAGTGGGTACCAGTGTTGGTGTGGCCAGTCTGGAGCAATCAAAATAATTTTTGGTTTGTCCTGTTTGACTTTTAGCAGAACTTTGGAGAGCAGAGGCAGGGGGGAAAGGCACAGATTAGGTTTTTCCAGCTGAAGGACAGAGCATCCACTTTCCAAGCTTTTTTGTGAGGAGTCTTGTGCAAAATTTGTCCAACTGGTAGTTCTGGGGGGAGGCAAATATATCTATGTCTGGGCTCCCCCATCTGCTTGTCAACATGTTGAAAATCCATGGTTCCAGTTTACACTCGTGTGGGTCCATGAGATTTCTGCTTAGTCCATCTGCCAGTGTATACAGTTTTCCTGGCAGGAATTGAGCTTGTAGTTGCACATGGTAGCTCAAGGCCGTGCTCCGCAATGCTTTGGCTAGTCTGCAGAGGGGGTAGGAATGTGTACCCCCTGCTTGTTTATGTACCACATAACTGTGGTGTTGTCCGACTTTACTATTAGTTGTCCTGGATGAATGTAGTCCTTGAAGGCTGGCAGAGCATTCTGTACAGCTAACA
This sequence comes from Protopterus annectens, assembly GCF_019279795.1. Classification (NCBI taxonomy): domain Eukaryota; kingdom Metazoa; phylum Chordata; order Ceratodontiformes; family Protopteridae; genus Protopterus; species Protopterus annectens. The sequence goes on along the minus strand of NC_056747.1, from coordinate 1,228,558,685 downwards.
TTTCTTTTTGATTGATATGTAGGTGCATTTTATTTGGGTTCCATTTGTCCTGAATTCACTTCCCTGCCAGGTGAGCCCCCCCATGCATAGTCTGATGCATCTGTAGTTAGGGTTGGGCGGCAGGGGGTAGTGTGTATGGCAGTCCCTTGTTTTGGTGGCAGGCCTCTGCCCACCATAGGAATTCCAGGCGTAGGCAAGGTATGAGAGGAATCATTATTTCCAGGGGTGGCAATGTTGACTCCATAGACTTTTTAAGTACCACTGAAGTTTCCTCATATGCAGTCTTGCACATGGAATTAGAATAATGCAGGAAGCCATGAACCCCAAGGCTTGCAGTATTTGTTTTGCAGATAGCTGGGGTTTTGTGGCCATTTGTTTGAAGTAAGTTACCAAATTAATTTGCTTTTCTGGCGTGAGGAAAGCCATCTGGGCTGTTGCATTCAAGCTTGCTCCCAGGAATGTAATCTGTTGAGAGGGTACCAGTAGTGATTTTTTTTGTTTATGGTGTACCCCAGACAAGTTAGAACCCTTTTTACAAATGCCAGATGATTTAGAAGTATGGCCTGGTTTTCTGCCTGAATTAGACAATAGTCCAGGTATGGATATATTTGAATATTTCTTTGCCTGCAAAATGCAATTACTGGATCCAGGCACTTTGTGAGTACCCTGGGTGCAGTAGACAAGCCAAAGGGCAGTGCAGAGAACTGATAATGCAAGTAGCCTGCTTTGAAGCGTAGGTATCTTCTGCAAGATTTTCTGATTGGGATATGCAGGTAAGCTTCTTTTAAATCTAGAGTTGCCAACCAGGCATCTTTGCCTAGCATAGGAAGTAACTGGTGAAGAGTCAGCATCTTGAATTCTGGAATGTCCAGAAAGGTGTTTAGAGTAGACACATCCAGAATTGGACACAATGATTAGTCTTTTCTGTGTACCAGGAAAAGCCTGGAATAGAAACCTTGTCCCTTTTCCTCTTCTGGTACCTCTTGAATAGCCCCCATGTTTAAGAGGGAAAGTACTTGTTTCTGAGCCTCTGCCCACTGATTTGGGGGCAGGTATGGCCACCCATTTGGTGTTGGCAATGTGTGGTAATGAAATCAGTATCCCTGGGACATTATATTTAAAACCCATTTGTCCTGGGTTATGAATTCCCAGTTTTTTGCATGAAGAGCAATCTTTCCCCTCAAAGGGCTGGCTAAAAGGTAAGTGCTTGATAATTTTATAGGAAAGTCATAGAGACTGTTTACCATAGGGGGGTGTCTTGTTATTTCCAGATTTGGAAGTGGAGGCCCCCCCCATTTCTTAGTTCTGAGAGTCTCCTGGGACTGAAACCTGGTGCTTTTGATGTGTCTGGGTTTGACTTAAGTGGATCTGGAAGGAGCTGGAAAGGACCAATTCTTAGTAGGCCAGTGCCTACTAAATCTTGGAGGTTGCGCTTGCAAGAAATCTTTTACAGTTTGCATAGATTTAGCTTTATCTTCCATCTTTTTTAGAACTTCTTCAGCCTTATTGCCAAACAGGCAGTCCTGATTTAAAGGAGCATCCAACAATTTAGTTTTAACATGATCAGGCAGAGATTGCTCCTTAAGCCAAGCATGCCTTCTAAGCACAGACCCAGTAACAGCAGCCCTGCAAGAGGCCTCTAAAGAATCAAAACCACATTGCAAAGTATGTTTTCCAACTTGTTCAGCAGAATGCAATAAACCTGTAAATATTTTCCACACAGTCAGAAATCAACATAATTTTCTGTTTAAGCAGACCAATGATATGCTGTTGATATTTTAACATATGAAATTGGCAGTTTAAAGTCCTGATTGCCAAGGCTGCAGAAGTATAAACTTTTTTACCCCATCTATCCAGCGCCCTGGAGTCTCTATCAGAATGGGTAGGATTTTTAGCAGTAGAAGCCTTAATACCCTTGGGCCCCTGAGAAATGGTTTCTGGATCCACAGTAGGACTTTTGAAAAGGAACTTGTGGGACTCAGGAACCCTGTAGTATCTGTCAGGTTTACTAAGAGCTGGAGGCAGGGAATCAGGGGCCATACTGGATTCCAAAAACACATCATTAACAATGTCTAGTACAGGAGGTATAGCCAAAGGCCTATGCTGAGGAAGAAGAAGGAAATCCCCAAGTCTCTTTTTAGATTCAGAAAATTCCTGACTTTTCCAGTGGAAATGCTCCCTTAAGGTATGTAAAGTTTCCCCAAAAGAAAAGTCGTCAGGGGGGAAGCAGAGGGAATGGAATTCTCTGCATCAGAATCCTCATAAGGAATAGACAAATCCAGGTCATTGGAAGAATTAGAAGAAACAGAGTCCTGATCTGAAGATTCATAGTCAAGCTCAGTCCTAGGCCTCTTTGAAGGGGGGGCTGATTACCCCTGATTAGAGTAATAAGATCTTCAGCCATTTCGATCATTTGTTTTTTAGGCATAGGGGCCTGAACATGTGGCCTGGGCGTCGGTTTTTTAGACATAGATCGAGATTTAGGCCTTAGTATAGAAGGTGGAGTCGGTTTAATATGCAAGTCTGTAGGCCTGAATACACCCTCAAAAGCCGGTGCCTGCACAGCGGCTCCGGATCCATCCAAGGTAGAGACATCCGCGGGTTCCATAGGTGAAGCATCTCGCAGCATACCGGACTCCGAATGGGTCTCAGTAGAGGCCTGCAAGTCAGAAGTAGTGGGTATCAGGGGCTGTGAAAGAGCCTCACTGAGTACCGGTGAACTGGCGACTGGCTTAGGAGAAGCATCATCGACAGTTTTGGACATCGATGATCTGTCTTCTCTTTTTCTTTGTGTTTTTTCAGAATTCCGGTAGTCAGATGGCTAACCGAAGTCATTTCTGGATAATTAAACAGAGAACCAAAATATTTAGAGGCAAAAATATATCGACGATGGATAATGCGCTGATTAAATAAAGCACAAAACCGATAGTAAGGTACGTCATGGTCAGGGCCTAGGCAAGGAATACAGTACAAATGAAAATTTTTATGAGGTATTTGCTTTCCGCAAGTAATGCAATTATTAACTTTTACTGACATCAGTAAGGAGCAAGAAAAAGTTTCCCCAACGGGGTACTTAGCTTTAAGTTGAAGACTTCGGTTCTGAAACTCGAAAATGAAAATTTCAGGAGTCGGCCGACTGGCACTTGCGAACTGCTTCTGCTTTGGGCACTGCATGGCAAGAAAGACTGATGTAATGGTGTCGGCTGCATGTTTTATACCCTGACGACCTGACGTCATGGAAGAAGGGACAACAACCGACGCAGGACCCAAGACTTTGTTAATCAGGCTGACTGAGGGCAACCTGCCAGCAGATTACCCAAATGTAATGACTGCAGTGAAACATGAAGGACATCAGAAAATACAGAATCCTAATCAGAAGAATCATAAGCAAATTCAGTCCTAGGTCTTTTAGAGGAGGAAGGTTGGCTTCCCCTGATTAAAGTAATAAGGTCTTTAGCTATTCTTACCATTTGTTTTTTAGGCATAGAGGCCTGAACATGCAATCTGGGCATCAGTTTTCTAGGCATGGATCGAGTTTTAGGCCTTGAAGAAGAAGATGGCGTTGGTTTAATATGCAAAGCCGGTGCCTGCACATTGGCTCTGGACCCATCCAAGATAGAGACATCTGCGGGTTCTACAGTTGACGCATCTCGCGGCATACCGGACTCCGAATGTGTCTGAGTAGAGGCCTGCGAATCTGAAGTAGTGGGTATCAGGGGCTGCAAAAGCGCCTGAGTACTGGCGACTAGCTTAGGAGAAGTGTTGTCGGCAGCTTTGGACCTCGGCAGTCTGTCTGTCTTTATCTTTACGTTTTTTCAGAATGTCGGTAGTCAGGTGGCTTACCGAAGCCATATCTGGGTAATTGAACCGAGTACCAAAATATTTAGAAGTGTAAATATACTGATGACGAATAGTTTGTTGTTTAAATAAGGCACAAAACCGACAGCGAGGTATATCGTGGTCAGGGCCTAGGCAAGGAATACAGTACGAATGAAAATCTTTATGAGGTATTTGCTTTCCACAAGAAATACAATTATTGACTTTTACTGACATCAGTTTAGAGCAAGAAAAAGTTTCCCCAATGGGGTACTTAGCTTAGTTTAAGACTTCGGTTCTGAAACTCGAAAACAAAAATTTCAGGAGTCGGCCAACAGGCACTTGTGAACTGCTTCTGCTTCAGGTACCGCACGGCAAGAAAGACTGGGGTAATGACATCGGCTGCATGCTTTATACCCATGACTACCTGACGTCATGGAAGATGAGACAGCAACCGACGCAGGAACCAAGACTTTGACAATCAGGCCAACTGAGGGCTACTGCAAGCAGATAACCCAAATGTGATGACTGAAACAGTGAAACAGAAAGAACATCCTGACCCTTGAGAGAACTGAAAGAGGCTCCCCATCCCGTGTCTGAGGCATCTGAGAAAAGTTCCTGAGAGGGGACTGGGGCCTGAAAAGGAAATTCTGGGTTGAGAGACAGCTGATGAATCCATCAATGAACCTCGAGTTTGAGGCATGGAAGAAGAGGGAATAGAAAAATCTAGTGGATTACAATGTTGAGGCCATACTGACTTTAGGAACCACTGTAGTTTTCTTATATGAAGTCTGGCAAGAGGTAGCTTAGGAATGGTGGAGGCCATGAATCCTACAGCCCTGAGGAATTCCCCGGCTGCAACTGAAACCAGAGGATGAAGGGATTGAAAAAAGGTGATTAGAGAAACAGCCTTGGGAGGAGGCACGAAAGCCAGCATAGGAATGGTCTAGAGCCTGCAACTGAGAAACGCATGACACTGAGAAGGAACCAGGACTGATTTCTGGGAGTTTATTGTAAACCCCAGGCTTTGAAAGAGCCAAACAGTACACTGGAGGTACTGAAGCAATACCTTGGGGGAGAAGCCTGAAGGAGTAGTTTGCCCAGAGAAAGAAAGATTTGAACCCTCACATCCTGCAAAAGGCAATCACAGGAACAAGACATTTGCTGAATACCCTTGGGGCAGTAGAAAGGCCAAAGGGCAAAGCACAGAACTGAAAATGAAAGGAAGAGACAGAAAATACAAAAACTTATGAAAAGGGGATGAGTTGGGATGTGAAGATAAGAATCACTGATGTCCAGGAAGACCAAGAAAGCCTGGGGAAGAAGAAAGGGAAACAGGGTTTGAAGGGATAACATTCAAAAGGAAGGGATTTTCACAAAGGTGTCGAACCAAGAAAGATCCAGAATAGGTCTCCAAGTGCCATCCTTCCTGGGAGCCACAAATATTCTGGAAAAAAAAACCCTTTCCCTCCTGGGAAGGGGGCACAGCTTGAATGGTACCCTGTGCCAAAAGGCCCTGAAGCTTTGGGAAGAAAGGAAGCTGTTCCCGAGGAGGTTGAGAGATGCCCAGAAAAGCAAGAAGAGATTTCTGTACCATGAAGTATCTCTGACAGGAAGGGACAGGGAAAGAACCTGACTCAAAAAAAGGGGAATCAAACAGTCAGATATTTATTTTTATTTATTCATTTAACATTTGTTGACCGGGAAAATCTGACTAGGAAAAAGCCTATTTTCAGCGGAGGCCAGGGGAGAAATGGTCCAGATGCACGTCTTTAGAATGTGGAAGGAAACCGGAGTACCCAGAAGAAACCCACGTGAACGCAGGGAGAACATGCAAATTCCGCACAGAAGGCACCCTAGCCGAGAATCAAACCAGAGAACCTCTTGCTGTTAGGCGATGACATTAACCACTGCACTGCCCTAAATAAAACCTGACTTGTCATGGAAAGGGGGCTTCTGAGAAGTAGAAGTCTTAGTAGACTTGCAGGAGGAACCCACCTAGAACACTTCTTACCTTTGGGAGGAACTGGCTGTCTATGAGCAAAGGCAGATTTGGATGAATAATTCTTCTAGGACTTAGGGATAGCACAGACAAAAATATGCTTCATTTCCTGCAAGGTCTTACCTTTATCCCGAAGGGACTTAAAAAAGATGAAATGTAGCAGCAGAACCAAACTGGGTCTTAATTGTCAAGAGGAACATCCAACAATTTAGCTGTAATATCATCGGGCAAAGGCTGGAGAGAAAGTGATGAGTAACATCTCAAAACAACTAAAGACAAAAGCACTAGGGGAGGTATCAGCTGCATCATAGCTATATTTAACAGTGGCAAGCTACCTGAAAAGTAGAGCCCAGTATAGAGAGGGCTGAGGCCTTCCCTTCAGAATCAGGGAGGCTAGAGATTGCTTGAGAAGCATGAGTAAGAAAGACTAAAACATACCTGGTCATATGGGTCTGATAATTAACAGCCCAAAAGCTCAAGGTGGTGGCAGTATATACCTTTTAGCTTAGCCGTTCTACAACTCTACTGTCCTTGTCTGAAGGAAGTAATTTAGTAGAACGGACACGTTTAGAGGGTTTGTCAGAAGAGACACTACAGAAGGGTCAGCAGAAGGATATCTGTACAGGAACTTACACTCATCAGGCACTTTGCAAACTCTATCAGGTTTCTTAGGGGCTGGAGGATGAGTATCTGGAGCCACAGAGGCTGCTGAAAAAGTATCTAGAAGGGTAGCCAAGACCAGATTACAACAGAGGGCTTAGGGAATTCCATCTGGAGGATAATACTTCTTTTGAATGTCAGAAACCCAAGAACAGTTCCATTTAAAATATTCCATCATACGAGAAATAGTATCCCCAAAAGAGAGCTCTTATAAGGGAGATCTGGGCTAAGAGAATCCTCTTCCTCACAGCCAGAATCCAAGGGATAAAGGATCTGAGGGTAATATGCTAAATACTCTTCCCCAGAATACAAATCCTCTTCAGAGTCATCCTCCTCTCTAGGCCTCTTGAGTGAGGTAGATGACTAAGGGGAGCAGGTACAGAAACTCCTTGGAGAGGCTTTAAGGCCATCAATGCATTAAACAACCTCTGGGTAAAATCCTGCCATTCACGCTGAGGATCTTTAGGGAAATATGCTTTTTTTTTTTAAATTTTTGCTTTACCTAGGAGGTTCACTCCATTGCCTATACTCAAAAATGTAGTAGCAATCTCCTCCCAAACAAGGATTGTGGTATCCCTCCAAAATAATCAGATGAGGTTCCACCTCAACATCTGGAACGGATATTTTCAAAGCCTCCAAGGGTGTGCGGAAAGATGAATCCATGCTGGCCGCCAATAGGGTTGCAGCAGCAGAATCTGACATAACAACTTGGCAATCCTCTGGGCTTTCACCAGCCTCGAGAGAGACGTCCAGAGGAAATGGGACAGCTGCCAAATCAGATCTGACTTTCTTGGCTGGCAGTTGACCTTTGGGATGGGACGATCCTGACATAGCACTCCACAACAACAATGTAAGAGATTGGTTCTACAGGTAAATGGACATGGAAGAGACGTGACTACGTAGGGTCTTAGGGACAAACACCTGACAGATAGAACATTGTGTATGGTTGTAAGAAGCACCCAAACAGATGAGACACTTGCTCATAATGATCCTTCTGGGAAATCTGCCTCCTACACTGACATTTTTCCTTTCTGGATGACATATAAACTCACAAAAATTAAAAAGATAAAAAGATATAAAGAAACCCCAATGGGTCACTTATCTGAAACACAGCACAGAAGGAACATTCATACCGATGATCAATGATGGAGTTAAGATTGGGGCAAAGTAGTTCTGGGATATGTACATCACCTTTATGCCCTAAGGCTTGAGTGGGAAGCATACATGTGATGTAAGACATTATAAAATTATATGGCTTTGGTATAGTGACTAGACATTGGGCTACCTTTGGCAGGGAATCTCTTTGGTAAAGAATATTGCAGCAGTGATATGGAAAGACATCAGTAGATGTTGAAATGATCACTGCTGCAATAGCCTTAACTACAGCCTTAACGCAAATTAAACGTCATGCTGCTAAACGCTAGGAGTCTAAACATGAAACTGCACTCATTGCAAGCACTCTTAACCCTGGAAAATGCTGACATTTGTGCAGTCAAAGAAACCTGGCTCAAAGCTGTGAAGAGCACTCCAGCCATACCAGGTTACTCATCCTATCATACATTCAGACCCCAAACCATGAGCAGTAAAGTAAAAGGAGGTTAAATTTCAATATATATTAAAGGCATACATCAATATATATTAAAGGCATACACACCTCCAGGCTGGTCAAACAGTATGACATACAGGAGACACTCCAGGTCCAGTTAACCGTTGACAAGACCCCTACTCAAATCATAGCTAGCTACAGGCCTCCAACTTTGACTCAAGATGCCCACTCTACCTAGCTGGACCTCTTTGAATCTATCAAGAATCAACCCTTTACCCTGCTCCCGAGTTACTTTAACTATCCAACCATAGATTGGAAGAAGTACGCATGCCAAAACACAAATGCCCACAGATTCCTTGATTTTGTCAGTGCAAATGCCTTGGACCAGCTGGTTGACATCCCCACAAGAGGTGATAATATCTTGGACTTGGCATTAACCAACATGTGTAACCACTGCAGCATTCCTACACTGTCATCCTCCCTGGTAAGATCCGACCACAAAGTGGTCACTTTCGAAGTCACCCCCCCCAGATAGGGTCAAACAAATAAAAATTCTCCAAAGCTGATTACAACCTTCTGTGGGAAGGTATAAACAGCTTCACAGCCCCCTTCCCCTCCATAGGAACTGGCACAAATGTCCAAACCTACACCAAAGTACTATACAAGCATTTATATAGCTGCATGAAATCAGGAATACTCGACAGGACAAAATCCTCCTCCTCACGGAAGAGTAAACCTGTCTAGTGGACATCTGCAATAAATAAACTCTAAAATAAAAGGAAAAAAAACTGCTGTCCAGGACCAAGAAGGAAGCAATTTCTCCTTAGCCTGAACAAGTAAATATGAGCACTAGTGAAATCCTCCAAAGAAAACTTTGAGTTCAAACTAGCCACATTTACTAAAGACAATCATAAGGCCTTCTTCACATATGTCTGCAATCTCAAAGGATGCACTCAGATCTGCTCAAAAATGGTGGTCAACGACACCACATACACAAACGCCATAGATATAGCCAACCTGCTGGCAGATAGATTTAGTGAAATCTTCACCCCCTGTCCCCCCCATCAGTAAATCAGGACATCGCCAGCACCTGCCCCCCTCTCCTTATCTCTAGGGAGCAAGTCATCATTGTCCTCTCAAAGGCAAAAATACCGCCTACATGGGACCTGATAACATCCCAGGGTGAATTCTACATGAACTCAGGCAGTAACTTGCAACACCATTAGGCACCCTATTCAACCAAAACCTGAGTATTGGCTTCATCCCAGCTGAGTGGAGGCCAGCCACTGTCATTCTGGTCCACAAAGGTGGAGCGTCCACTGATCCAGGAAATTATAGACCCATCAGCCTAACTAGCTTGATCTGCAAGGCCATGGAACAAATTATCATGGACCTCATTACAAGGACATTGGCAACCTCCAAACACTCGATCTCACACAATTTGGTTTTGTCAAGGGGAGGTCATGCCTGTTAAGTCTGGTTGAATTCTTTGAGACAGTCACCAAAGCCATGGACGAGGGGGTAGATGGTGCAAACCGCCTACCTTGACCTGGCCAAAGCCTTCGACACTATTCCCCACTCGGGTATAATAGATAAACTCTCTCAACTAGGCATCAATCCGTATGTTATCAGATGGGTAGCAAACTGTCTAACTGATAGGACCCACCTAGTCAAAATAGAGGAAGCCACCTCAAGCAGTAGACCCGTAACAAGCGGAGTACCCCAGGGATTGGTCTTGGGGCCACTTCTTTTTGGGATATACTTTTCTGAGGTGTAGGTCAAAACCAGTGGGCTATGGCTGACCAAGTCTGCAGATGACTGCAAGCTGGGCACCGTCATCAATTCTCCTAGTGATGTGGACATCCTCCAATAGGGTCTCACCTAAACAAATGACTGGTGCCAGAAATATGGCCTCAAACTGAATGCCAAAAAATGCATCATCATCCCCATTGGGGAGAGTGACATCCTCACAATTATCACATTAATAACATGGTCCTAAGCATGCAATCAGTCATGAGGGACATGGGCATCCAGGTTGATAGCAACCTGACTTTTGACCACTATATTGCCTCCACTGTACGGAAAGCTTTCTACATGGCCCACCTCATTAGAAAAGGTATCTCATCCAGGGACAAGAAGATCATAACAACACTGTATTCTTCCCTTATAAGACCCATTATTGAGTACAACGCCCCTTTTGCCATGTATCTCACAACGTACATGCAGCAGCTGGAGAGACCACAGTGGTTCTTCAACAGGAGAATCCAGGGCCTCCAACATCTACCTTACACAGACAGGCTAAAAGCCCTGTCTCTCTACTCAGTCTCATACAGACTCCTCAGAGGTGACCTCTGTCTGGCATGCAAAACAATCTCAGGCCCCGCCTTGATGGGAATGCTGCAGATCCACAAATCAAGCTCCACTCGAGTAACCTGCACACAACCTCAACCTGGTCTGTGACATCAACAGAACTTAGGGGAACAGATTTGTGTCCCAGAGACTCCCCCTTCTGTGGAATAGACTCCCTCTTCACGTCAAGCAGAGTACCTCATTACCCCTTTTTAAGAGCAACCTGGACAACTGAATGGGGAACACAAAATACATCCCTGGAATTCCACCTGTTTCCCTGCTGGACAGGGACATTGGATGCTGACTTGTCAGAACATGGGCTAAATTCTTGGCTAGGCTTGTAAGGGCCTCAGGGCCAATAGCCTAGTAACTTCTTATGATGTGTTACATCCTGCACAGAATATAACATGTTGGCCAGCTTCCAAAGCTTCAGGACACTTACACACCCAATCATTATTCAGCTCGAGTCAGATTTGGGTGCCAAGCCCTTCAGAGCTTTCATGCCAATTAAGAGATGTAAACTATGCCCCAAGAGGATATGCCTAAGTAAAGACATACGTCATGTGTACACACACACACACACACACACACACACACACACACACACACACACACACACACACACACACACACACACACGCACATCTTCTGGTGGAGAAAGCTAAAGCTGGAGTCTTTAGGGTGCCTTGTGAAGTGTGTGAAACAAGTGTCATAGATGAAGTTAATAAAGCCTGAAGGTTGAGCTTCAGTGGAATCAACCACTAACCAGATCACCCTTGCACTACTACAAGTGTGTCAGACAATTTAGCAGTCCAAAGGTAAACATCACTAAAGCATAAAAATGCCCCATAAATCAGTCCACTATCTCAGATTCCCCAGTGGAAAGGGCAGACAGTGGAACTCTGTTCTACTAGTCTTTTCCTTTTTGTAGCTGTCACCACTCATGGTGTGTAACGTTTTGTACTATCAGCGCAGTGATCAAGACTGCTACATATATTCCAGTTCTGCACAGCGTCCACATTCCTCATCAACATCCTTTTAAATGGGAAACGGAAGAGAGCTATAGATTCTAGGACTTGTCTTACACTGTGATTCTAGTCTATCGAATGCAAAAGAAAAAGACAAATCACAACATTATCCGAAGTGTTAAACTCAAGGAATCAGCAGCAGTGAAATTCAATATTCTCCGTCTCTTCCTCTTTTTTTTTTTAAGCTGGTTACATTCAGATGAAGAGGTATCAGTGAAATCCCTCGGATCCTACAACAACCAAACTACTCTCATGCAAGGGGAATGCAGGACAAACGCAGGACATAAAAAAGTGGATCTAAGGAGGATGGAAGAAGTGTCTTGACCTTAACAGGAGTAAAAACTCCGCAGGAGGGTGGCCTAATGGTTAAGGTTTTTGCCTTACAAACACAAGGTGCAGGGTTTGAGTCTCACGAGGGATAATTGGCTAGGCTTACAATGGCTCGCAAGGGCAGTTAGCCTAGTACTAACCTATGAACCTATGTATGTTGATATTTAAAGGTCCAGGATCTGATGAAAGGAAAACAGTCAAACCCCTCAGATTCAGTAATAGCCATGTCCAGCCAAAAAAGAAATACCAGGATCCGAGGGCAGCTCCAAAGTTCGGATCTGAAGATACCAGATCCGAAAAACCTGTTAACCTAGTTCTGGACAAAGCTACAAAAGAAAAATGGAAAATATTTAAACTGCAGTCCTGTATTAGAATGTATTTTCCAATTGATATAAAGTCTAACATTCAAATAAGTGTCATTATATGTTGTTGTTTGTCTTTTGGCTTTTCCCGGTAAGGGGTCACCACAGCGGAACTCCAGTCCGCTAATGATTGGCAGTAGATTTTTACGAAATGCCGAGGTGCCAACTCAACGCTCAACCTTCAACGAAGGCACGCCCATTTACGCACGCATGTCTTTCCAATGCTACCCAACTGCGGGGAAGACATGCAGACTCCACACAGAAGGCACTCCCAAGCCCAGCTGAGAATCGAATGGGAGAACCTCTTGCTGTGAGGTAATAATGCTACCGCCGTACGTGTCATTATATAATGATTTAAATCCTCAGTGAATTGCCAGAAAACCACAAAGGTTATGAAGGACATTCTGTGAAGAAGTGGACAATAAAGGTAGATCTGATGATGTCAATTTTCACTTTGTCCTCAACTCCCATCAGCCAAGGAAGAATGAAAATGGACAACACAGACAGAACGTTATGGTGAGTACATAACTAAGACTATTTTTTTTTTTTTTTTTTTTTTTTAGTACTCTGTAGAATCTGAAAACTATCTGTTTAGCATATCCAAAGACCCCTGATGCAATAATAAATGACAGCAAATGAGAACACGCTACAGGATCTCAAAAGTACAGTTGTGTACACTTACCATAAATGTAGATGTTCGAGTGTATTCACTGTTGCAGTCATTACATTTGGGTAATCTGCTGGCAGGTTGCCCTCAGTCGGCCTGATTAACAAAGTCTTGGGTCCTGCGTCAGTTGCTGTCCCTTCTTCCATGACATCAGGTCGTCAGGGGTATAAAACATGCAGCTGGCGCCATTACATCAGTTTTTCTTGCCCCAGATGTCAGGTGCCCCCCAAATGGGGAGCAAAATATATATGTATGTAGAATAAAAAACACAAAACATATACCTCCAAACAAAAACAAATACACCAAAAAGGCTTTTAAAGATAGTAACAGAAATGAGAGGTATAGTTAGAGAAAAATCAGGGGGCTGGAGGGACAGTAGCCAGGACTGCAACAGTGAATACACTCGAACATCTACATTTATGGTAAGTGTACACAACTGTACTATGTTCTTCGTGTTTCACTGTTGTAGTCATTACATTTGGGTAGAATCCCAAAGCTATGGTTGGGAGGATGGATTTATACAGCGTTAGGAGCAGCTATAAGGCCCTGCAGGACAGCAGTGGCAAAGCCTGCTCTGGATTTAGAGAAGAGAGGTAAATGCTAATGCTTGGTGAACGTAAGGACTGAGCTCCAGGAAGCAGCTTCTAGAATGTCTCTGGTAGGAACCCCTCTGAGAAAGGCTGCAGAAGTAGATGCAGCCCCGGTGGAATGAGATCTGATCCCCTTGGGGACAGGTTTACCATGGTACATATAACAGAAATGAATACAATGGCTTATCCATTTGGAAATAGTCTGCTTTGAAATAGCCTTTCCCTCTGCCCCTGCAGCAAATGCCACCAGTAATTGTTCAGATTTTCGTAGAGATTTTGTCCTGTTTAAGTAGAATCTTAGTTGTCTGTGTACATCCAATGAATGCAGAATCCGCTCACCCTTATTCTGTGGATTTGGGAAGAAAGTTGGCAGATGAATAGTCTGATTGAGGGCCACACTAGATACCACTTTAGGCATAAAGGATGGATTGGTCCTGAGAGCCACCCTGTCCGGGTAAAAAATAGTGAAAGGCTCCACTGCCATAAGAGCCTGTAGTTCTGAAATCCTTCTAGCTGAAGTAACTGCTAAAAGCAAAGCTGTTTTCCAAGAGAGAAATTTTAGGTCTACAGTAGCAGCTGGCTCAAAAGGAGGTAAGAGTGAGTTTCTCCAAAACAAAATTGAGGTCCCATGCAGAAGTTGGTGCTCTCCTGGGAGGTCTTACATTTTTGGCCCCTCTGAGGTACTGCTTTAGCAGAGGATGAGAAAAGAGGGGAGGCACTGTGTTGTAATGAGCTGAAATAGCAGAGGCATGGATTTTTATGGAAGAAAAAGACAGGCCCTTGTGAAGCATCTCAGTTACGTATTGCAGAATCTGAGGAATATTGGGTATTGCTGTGCTTGATTCCAGGCACAGAATATTTTCCATTTGTCAGCATAAGATTTTCTAGTACTAGGCCTTCTAGCCTCCAAAATGACATCCATTACAGGTTTGTTGAGAGATGTAACTGTTGAGATTAGTTGATTAGCCATGCTGCAAGATTCAGAGTTTGGAGCTGAGTGTGCAGAATTTGATAGTTCTGCTGAGACAGTAGGTAAGGTGTCTGAGGCAGGTACCACGAAGGAAGGTGCAACATATTGCACAGTAGTGGGTATCAGTGTTGACGAGGCCAGTCTGGAGCAATCAGAATCATTTTGGGTTTTTCCTGTCTGACTTTTAGTAAGATCTTGGAGAGCAGAGGTAGAGGAGGAAAGGCATAGACTGATAGGTTTTTCCAGCTGAAGGATAGGGCATCCACTTTCCAAGCTTTTTTGTGATGAATTCTTGTGCAGAATTTGTCCAACTGATAGTTTTGGGGTGAGGCAAAAAGATCTATGTCTGGGCTCCCCCATTTTCATGTCAACATGCTGAAGATTTGTGGATCCAGTTTCCATTCGTGTGGGTCCATAAGATTTCTGCTTAGTTCATCTGGCAGAGTATTTTGCTTTCCTGGCAGGAATTGAGCTTGTAGAAGTATTTGATAAGTCAAAGCCGTGTTCCACAATGCCATGGCTAGTCTGCAAAGGGGGTAGGAATGGGAACCCCCCCCCCTGCTTGTTTATGTACCACATGACTGTAGTGTTGTCTGTCTTTATCAGCAGTTGTCCTGGATGAAGATAGTCCTGGAAGGCTGTCAGAGCATTCTGTACTGCTAGCATCTATTTCTGATTGATATGTAGGTGCATTTGATTTGGGTTCCATTGGCCCTGAATGCATCTCCCTGTCAGACGCGCCCCCCAAGCATAATCTGATGCATCTGTAGTCAGGGTTTGAATGGCAGGGGGTGGAATGAATGACAGTCCCTTGTTTTGGTGGCAGGCCTCTGCCCACCATAGGAACTTTAGTTGCAGGCAAGAAATGCTAGGAATCATTGTTTCCAGGCTGTGACAATGTTGACTCCATATGCTTTTTAGGTACCACTGAAGTTTCCTCATATGCAGTCTTGCATATGGAATTAGAAGAATGCAGGAGGCCATGAACCCCAAGGCCTGCAGAATTTGTCTTGCAGATAGCTGGGTTTTTGGGCCACCTGTTTGAAGTAAGTCATCAATTGAATTTGTTTTTCTGGTGTAAGGTAAGCCATCTGGGCAGTTGTATTCAAGCTTGCACCCAGGAATGTAATTATCTGAGAGGGTACCAGTTGTGATTTCTTTTTGTTTATGGTATACCCTAGACAAGTTAGAAGCCTTTTTACAAATTCCAGATGTTTCAGAAGAGTGTCCTTGTTTTCTGCCAGAATTAGACAGTCATCCAGGTATGGATACATTTGAATATTTCTTTGCCTGCAAAATGCAATTACTGGTGCCAGGCACTTTGTGAAGACCCTGGGCGCAGTAGATAAGCCAAAGGGCAGTGCAGATAACTGGTAATGCAAATAGCCTGATTTAAACTGGAGGTATCTTCTGCAAGATTCCCTGATTGGGATATGCAGGTAAGCCTATTTTAAGTCTAGAGTTACCAACCAGGCATCCTTGCCTAGCATAGGTAGTAACTGTTGGACAGTCAACATCTTGAACTTTAGAATGTCCAGAAATGTATTTAGAATGGATAAGTCCAGAATTGGACGCCATGATTTCTCTTTTCTGGGTACCAGAAAAAGTCTTTAATAAAAACCTTGACCCTTTTCCTTTTCTGGTACTGGTTGAATAGCCCCCATATTCATGAGGGACATAACTTGTTTCTGGGCCTCTGCCCACTGATTTGGAGGCAGATCTGGCCATCCGTTTGGGATTGGCAATGTGTGGAAATGAAATCTGTATCCCTGGGATACTATATTTAAAACCCATTTGTCCTGGGTAATCAGTTACCAGTTTCGTGCATGAAGTGCCAGTTTTCCCCCCAAAGGGGCGGCCAAAAGATAAGTGCTTGGTGATTGCAGTGGAAAGTCATTGAGACTGTTTACCGTAGGAAGGTACCTTGTTACTTCCAGATTTGGAGGAGGAGGCACCCCATTGCTTTGTTCTATAAGTTCCTTGCGACTGAAACCTGGAGCCTTTGGAATGTCTGGGTTTAACCCAAGTGGCTCTAGTGGGTACTGGAAAGGCCCAGTTCTTAGTAGGCCAGTGCCTACTGAACCTGGGAGGCTGCACTTGTAGGAAATCATTCACAGTTAGCATAGATTTAGCTTTATCTTCCATCTTTTTCAAAACTTCTTCAGCCTTATTACCAAATAGACTGTCCTGTTGCAAAGGAGCATCCAACAATTTTGCTTTAACATGGTCAGGCAGATTTTGCTCCTTGAGCCAAGCATGCCTTCTTGTCACAGATCCAGTTACAGCAGCCCTGCAAGAGGCCTCCAAGGAATCAAAACTACATTGCAAGGTATGTTTTCCAACTTGATCAACTGAATGTAATAAATCCTACATCCCTATTTTCCACACAGTCAGAAATCAACATAATTTTCTGTTTAAGTAAACCCATGACATGCTGTTGATATTTAAGCATATGAAATTGACAGTTTAAAGCCCTGATTGCCAAGGCTGCAGACGTGTAAACTTTCTTACCCCCATCTATCCAGCGTCCTGGAATCTCTATCAGAAGGAGTAGGATTTTTAGCAGTAGAAGCCTTTATGCCCTTGGGACCCTGAGAAATGGTTTCAGGGTCAGCAGTAGGATTTTTAAAAAGGAATTTGTGGGAGTCAGGAACCCTGTAATATCTGTCTGGCATACTAGGAGCCAGAGGTAGGGAATCAGGAGCCATACTGGACTCTGAGAAAACATCATCAACGATGTCTAAAACAGGAGGTATAGCCAAAGGCCTATGCTGAGGAAGAAGAAGAAAATCCCCAAGTCTCTTTTTAGATTCTGAGAAATCCTGACTCTCCCAGTGAAAGTGTTCCCTTAAGGTATGCAAAGTTTCTCCAAAAGAAAAATCCTCAGAAGGAGAAGCAGAATGAATGGAATGTTCTGCATCAGAGTCCTCATAAGTGGGAATAGATAATTCCTGATCAGAAGAGGAATCAGAATAAATACAAACCTGATCTGAAGATTCATAGTCAGTGCCTTGCCTAGGCCTCTTAGCAGGAGGCCCCTGATCAAGATAATTAAATCTTCAGCCATTTTGATCATTTGTTTTTTAGGCACTGGGGCTTGTACATGTGGCCCAAGCATCAGTTTTTTAGACATAGTAGTAGTTTTTGGCTTTAGTTTTGAAGATGGCATTGGTTTAATATACAAATCTTTAGGCCTGAAAGTCTCAGAAGCCGATGCCTGCTCAGCGGCTCCGAACCCATCTAGGGTAGAGACATCCGCGGGTTCAATACTTAAAGTATCTAGCGGCATACCGGACTCCAAATGGGTCTCAGTAGAGGCCTGTGAATCAAAAATAGCGGGTAACAGGGGCTGCGAAAGCGCCTCACTGAGTACCGGCAAACTGGCGACTGGCTTAGGAGAAGCTTCATCGGTTTTGGACCTTGATGGTCTGTCTCTGTCTTTTTCTTTGCGTTTTATTTAGGCATTCCGGTAATCGGATTGTCAAACAACGACATTTCTGGATAGGTTAATCTCGAGCCAAAATATTTAGAAGCAAAGATATACCGACGTTTAATAGTGCGTTGATTAAATTTAGCACAAAACCAACAGTAAGGCACGTTGTGGTCAGGGCCTAGGCAAGGAATACAGTACAAATGAAAATCCTTAGGAGGTATTTGCTTCCCACAAGTAATACAATTATTAACTTTTACTGACATCGGTAAGGAGCAAGAAAAAGTTTCCCCAATGGGGTACTTAGCTTTTAGTTGAAGACTTCTGTTCTGAAACTCGAAAATGAAAATTTCAGGAGTCGGCCGACCGGCACTTGCAAACTGCTTCTGCTTCGGGCACCGCGTGGCAAGAAAGACTGATGTAATGGTGACGGCTGCATGTTTTATACCCCTGATGACCTGACGTCATGGAAGAAGGGACAGCAACCGACACAGAACCCAAGACTTTGTTAATCAGGCCGTATTAGGGCAACCTGCCAGCAGATTACCCAAATGTAATGACTGCAACAGTGAAACACGAAGAACATCCTCATTGGATCCAAGGAAGAGGTGGGGACCATACCACTCAGCTGTACAGAATTCCTCAGTATTTACAGGTTTTGAAGTTAAAATAATGGGGTGCCATGAATTCCTGAGTGGCCGCTTTAATTCCCTAATTCCCCCCTCTTTTTGTAAATGTTTGCTGATGTCATCAAGTGCAGGGGCATGCACAATGACGTCAGCTTCGTGAGCAGACTGCCAGCCTGTCAGATTTCTGCTTAGTGCTGGAGGGGGTTGTGTGCTGTACTGTCTGGCTGTTTGTGTTTAAATTATCGTATGGCAATGTGGTTGCAGCAATGAGAGTCAACAAACTTGCCTGGAACTCTGGAAGACTGAGAGTAGCTGACTTTTTTGTTTTAAATTAAATTAATTAGAGCAGCAACTGAGCAAGGCAAGATGATTCCAAAGTCGTTCATTCTTCATTACTACTGCAACTGTCGGACCGGTCTTTTCTTCTGAAGAGAGAAGAAATTAAGAGAAAATGTATCACCAGTTATTCCCCCTGGCTCCTCCAAGTAAAAGAAAAAAAAAAGAAAATAACAATGTTGCTTCTAAGTTCAAGCTAAGTGGTCAGAGGTAGGTGTGTGTGTGTGCGTGTGTCTGTGTTGTATTGTGTAGTGTGTAGTTACTTATTTAACATTTTTTCTAGCCTCCACATTTTCATCCTGAAACTAAGTCCGTGCTTTGCATTAACCACTGAGGCTAGCACTGCTCTGCTTCTAGCTGTGTGTGTGTGTGTGTGTGTGTGTGTGTGTGTGTGTGTGTGTATACTGTAGTAAACTATAGTGTATTAATTACACTTTTGTGACAAGAGGGAGATGTGAGACTGTCTTTATAAAAAGGCCTCCACTAACATTTTCATTGTCATTAAAGTCCGTGGTGGCTTGCTTAACCAGGTAGCACTGCTCTTCAGTCTTCACCGATAAGTTAACTAACGAAAATGCAAAGTCCGACTCTCACTCAGTCTGTGAATGCTGGCCCATGTCTTGCTGAAGGGATTGGTGCAGAGGGGAAATGTTTCATTTTTCTGCTTCTACATATTGGAGAGATACTGCTGAAGGGATTAGTGGGGTCTGGGGGGGGGGGCATTTCATTTTGGTGCTTGTACATATTGGAGACATACTGCTGTAGGTATTAGTGGGGGGTCTGGGGGACATGATTCATTCCGGTGCTTGTGCATACCTGGAGAGCTACTGCTGAAGCAATTAGTGGGGGTCTGGGCGACATGTTTAATTTTGGTGCTTGTGCGTATTTGACATGTTACTGAATGAAGGGATCGCTTCGGAAAATGTTTCATTTTGGTGCTTGACCATATATGGACAAACTACTAGAACTTTTGGTTTGTTGAAAAGTTAATGAAACAAGAGTGTCATTATGACGACCAAATAAGAGGTATGGAAACTAACAAGTGTTTTGATTTGTTCTTACTATGGTAAATGCCACAGCTTTATGGGAAGGGGATGTAACTTTTAAAATATCAATATATAATTACTACAAAACTGTAAATTATGACCCTGCTATGTTAGGAGTTGGATTAATTTGAATGCTAAATATTAACTGTGCATTGTTTATTCTTCTTGGATACCAGTAAAGAAAGTTTTCTAAAAAGATGTAATATCTGATTATGTATTCAAAGTATGTTAATATTATGCTTCCCCTGAAAAGTATTATAATGAAATTCTGTACTGTTATACATTTCAAATAACTTTAAAAAGTACATTAATTTGAAATGGTGATCCCTGAGCCTGACACAGCATTCAAACTAGAAATGTGAGGAAAGATGTAGACTAGAATAAGAAGTTATGTACCTACCATAACGTTCCATGTTAGTTGTCTTCTCTCGCCTTCTTTCTTGCTTGATGGGTTCGGAGCCGATCCCTCGGCTCCGACTCGGCACTTGCTAAGCTCGAGAGTCACTTTTACCAGCTCGAGGCAGCCCCATATCCCATGATGCAAGGCGGTAAGTACCCAGATCTCGTTTGCTGACAAAGGGCAATAGCACCAAGCATAAAATACTTCCCACAGGAAGAAAGAAAACTTACAGATGGAAGAAGGACCAGGTCTGAATGGTCTTCAGCATAACAGTTTCTGATAACAAGGTCTGTCCAGGCCAGGGGGAAGGAGGGAGGGTCGCAAGAAAGAAGGCGAGAGAAGACAACTAACATGGAACGTTATGGTAGGTACATAACTTCTTAATGTTAAGTTGTCAATCTCGCCTTCATTCTTGCTTGATGGGACCGTCCCTAGCACCTCTATCCTGGGTGGCTCAATGGAACAAACTCTTGAGGACTGTAGAGCCAAAACTGGCTCTGTCCCTGGAGGCCAAGTCCAATTTGTAATGGGAAACAAAAGTGTGAGGAGTAGCCCAAGTGGCGCTGCACAAATAGTGTCTAAAGGAAGTCTAGCTTGAAAAGCTGTAGAAGTAGCTAAGCTCCTAGTTGAATGTGCTTTAGGTTTTGAGCACAGCTGTTTTCCCCTGAGTATAAATTTCAGAGATGACCGAAGAAAGCCATCTGGACAAGGTCACTTTAGAAACAGGAAGGCCTTTTTTATTATCCGCATAGGAAACAAAAAGTTGATCAGATTTTCTAAACTTTTTTGTTCTGTCCAAATAATATCTAAGTTGACGGTGGACATCAAGATAATGTAGCTTTTGTTCAGCTCTATCTGAATAGTTAGGCAAAAATACAGGGAGATCAATGGATTGATTCAAATTGTTCTTTGAAGCGACCTTAGGTAAAAAGGTTGGGTTAGTTCTCAAAGATACTCTGTCTTTGTGAAAAACCAAATAGGGGGGTCGAACCGAAAGAGCATGAAGTTCAGACACCCTCCTGGCAGATGTAATAGCCACTAGGAATAAAGTTTTCCAAGAAAGATATTTCAGGGAACAAGAAACAGCTGGCTCGAAGGGGGAAGAATCAAGGATGTCAGCACTAAATTTAGATCCCACTGAGGAGGAGGATTCCTGATTGGAGGCTTTAGTAGGAAAATTCCTTTCAAGAAGGCCCTGCAGAGCCTATGGGACATAATATTATGATCTGCTATCCAAACATGAAAATTGGAAATAGCAGCCAATTGAACTCTGACTGTGGAAGAAGAGGAGCCTGCATGAAAAATCTCTGCTAAGAAGTCCAGGACTGCCTGAACAGGGGCAGTAAAAGGATCAATATTCTGGGCCTTAGCCCAATAAGAGAAACGTTTCCATTTGCTTGTATAAATCCTCCTGGTAGAGGATTTTAGAAGTTACTATGATGTCTCTAACTGGGTTAGAGATCAAAGGAAGCCTGGCTAAGGAAGGAAGTGGAGCAACCATGCTGTGAGGTTGAGAGAAGGAATTGACTGGTGCAGCTGACCCGATTGGTGAATCAGAAGATCTGGCACTGGGTCCAGATGCCACGGCTGCACCAAAAGGTGATGATGGAGGAACGGGAACCAAACTTGTCGAGGCCAGTAAGGGGCAATGAGAATCAATTTGGCTCTCAAAACGGTAGCTTTCTGGATCACCTGAGGGATCAGAGGAAATGGAGGGAAGGCATAAAGAAGTCCCTGGGGCCAATCCTGGGTCAGAGCGTCTCTTGGGGAATGGCCTGATAGAGGGAAGAGGCTGAAGAAGTCTGGGCATTTGCTGTTTTGGGGAGTAGCAAAAAGATCGCAACATGGACGACCCCATTCCAGAAAAATCTCTTCCGCTATAGATTGCTTGAGAGACCACTCGTGAGGCATGAGAATAGCTCTGCTCAATCTGTCCGCTACAATGTTGGTTTTCCCAGGGATATGCGTTGCTACCAGAAACCGATGAGAGGAGATCGCCCATTGCCATAGTCTGAGCTTCGACACAAGGGGTAGGACTTGGTTCCGCCCTGTTTGTTGATATACCAAACTACAGACATGTTGTCTGTGTGGACTGCAATTGTCCCTACGGGAAGAAAGTCGTTGAGGGCTTGCAACGTTAAAAGCACTGCTCTCATCTCCAGGACATTTATGTGCAGATGGTACTCGAACGGCTGCCACGCCCCATGAACCATCCTGCCCTGATAATGACCCCCACCCGATCAGGGAGGCATCCGTGGTGACAGTGGCTATCGGGGATGGGGGTACAAAGTACCTGCCTTGGTGAACCTGAGGCGATGTGATCCACCAAGCAAGATGCTCTTTGCATGTCTGTGTCACCAGAATCTGGTGACGCATTGGAAGTTGCTGGTATGACCATTGTGTGAACAGCATCCACTGAAGAAGGCATGTAGAATCGAGCCAGGGGAAGAAGAGTAATGGCCGCAGCCATGAGACCCAATACCTTTAGAACCATTCTGGCCTGTACTTTCTTGCTGGCCAGAATGATCTTGACATGACTCTGAATGTCTGAAACTCTTTGATCTGTAAGGGTAGCTGACATCCGAACAGTGTTTAAGTTTGCGCCTATGAAGGTAATAGACTGGCAGGGCGATAAGGATGACTTTTCGAAGTTGATTGAGATGCCCAAATGAGAACAAAGGTCTATTGTGTAATCCCTGGCTTGTATAAGCTGATGCCTGGTGGTGGCTGACAGGAGCCAGTCGTCGAGATACGGAAACACCTGGAATCCTTGACGTCTCAGGTGAGCCGTGACCACTGCCATGCATTTGGTGAACACTCTGGGGGCTGTAGTGAGACCAAAGGGCAGGGCTCTGAACTGGAAATGACTGGACCCCAGCCGAAAGCGGAGAAATCTCCTGGAGCGTCTGTGAATTTTGATGTGATAGTACGCATCCTGAAGATCTATTGAGCACATCCAGTTGTCCTTCTGTAAGAAGGGCAGAATTGACTGAAGAGTGACCATTCGAATCTTGTCTTCCTGACAGACTTGTTGAGTCTGCTGAGATCCAATATTGGTCTCCAGTCTCCGTCTTCTTGGGGACCAAAAAGAACCTTGAGTAGATTCCGGGCTCTGAATGGTCTATTGTAACTGGCTGAATGGCTCTTTTTTGCAGTAGTTTTGAAACTTCTAACTCTGCAACCTCCCTTAGACCGGGTGGTACGTCTGGAAGGGAACTTGAGGGGAAGGGACTTTCCTCGAAAGGAATTATGTAACCCTTGGATATGATCGACTGTACCCATCTGTCTTGAGTGAGGGAATGCCAGGCTTCTGGGTACAGTGATAATCTTCCCCCGACTGCCTCCAAGGAGGGACAGCCGGGCAACACCTCAGGGATGCTGAAAGGGCTTGTTAGAGAGAGGCTCCCTGTTTCCCTGGTTTTTCGGACCCCCTCTGCCTCTAGAGCGTCTGTTGTTGTTACCCCTCTGCCTCTAGGGGTAAACTGACCACGTGAATCCGGCGTGACTCCTTGGGATTTACGGAACCACATTTTCCCACCTTTCTGTCCTTTGGGATAAGGTCTAGAAGGGGTGGAAAAACGGACTCCAACAGCAGAAAGAGTCTTGCTGTCCTGTTCGCACCTGGTCAAGGTTTCCTTCACATGAGGGCCAAACAAAGCTGCCCCATCAAAGGGAGAGTTTGTGAAGGACGCCTTAAAGGGATCCGCAAAATCACATAGCCGCATCCAGGCTTGGCGTCTAAGAGCCACACCTGTACCTGCGGCTCTACTCGCTCCATCCGCAGCATAAGATATTAGCCGCATGGAGGAGTTTGCAATGGAATTGAGGGTTCCTAGCTGCGAAGCAATTTTTTCTTGAGCCCCTGCAGCTGTAGGATCCTGAACTACTTCACCCAGCTCCTTAAGGATATCCCTCTGGAGTCTGGTGAAGTGACATAGGTAATTCAGCGAACGCATAGCAAAGGTCGCTGAGGAAAACATCCGCTTACGTACCTATCCATGGTCCTAGAGTCCTTATTAGGAGGATGGACGGGCACGGAAGGATCTGCAAGTTCCTTTTGGTGGCCGCAGCCACCACCATGGCATCAGCGGGACACCCTTAGTGAGGAATTGCTTGTCACACGGGCAGTGATAAATTTTGAAGGCCTCCTAGGGACTGGCTCTACAGAGTCAGGAGCTGCCCACGCCTTCGTGCAATAACCTGCATAAGGGGTCGAAGGCGGAGACACCCAGGAGGTGGAGGGCCGAGATCCAAACGCCTCTAGGTATACTGACTCATCCTCAGAGGGATTGTTGGTGGGCCAGTTTCCCTCTGTTTCAGGAGTTCTAGGATGTCTGAGAAGGAGACATCCTCAGAGGGGATCTAGGGATCCCTCTGACTCATCAAAGTCAGTATCCAAGTGACAGACTCGGGAGTCTACATGCTTCCTCTTACAAGTCCTCTTCCTAGGAGGATCTCCCGAAACATCAGGAGAATCCTCGGAAGAGGGGGAAATTCCCAATGGAGAAACCTGAGGCGGAGGATCTCTGGGTCCTGTAGCAAGAGAAGTGGCAGAGATGTCAACAGGTACTATAGAGGGAGGAGCTACGGGAACAGACTGCTGACTGATACCAGTGGCCAGTACACTCTTCATCACCTCGAATGCTCCTCCCAGGCAGGTCCGAGAGAACCCGCTCGAAGAGCTAGGAACTCCAGGGACCACCGAAGGGAAGTCTCCGAGGCAGATGTCGGAGCCGAGCTCACCAAGGCCGAGGCTCCAAGGGAAGAGCGGGCTCGGACAAGGGTCCGATGCCACTCACCCCTCGGAGGAGACCATGGAAGCCCGACCACCGAATCCCTCTAAGGAAGGTCTCAAGAGGAGATAAGAGTAGAGGCTGAAGGAACAGAAGGGGTATCCGTCCTCCAGCCGTAGCAGTAACCATTCCGAAGACTCCAACTCCAAGCTCTGGGGTAGAGTTGAAGGAGGAACTGTAACGGATGTGGACCAACAGTCGCCTGTTGAGACGGACTATGTAACATTTGGGCCAGTACCTGTGACTTAAGTAATCTACTGACCACTCTCTCTAGGTCATGATCTGACAGTCTGGATGACCTTGAAGATCGGCTCCGATGGCTCCGTTCGAAGAAGAGGTGAAGCCGAGCCGAAAGTATCGGCTCCAAGGAAGGAGACCTCGACCTCTTCCTGGAATGAGCCATCGGAGCCGATACTGTAGATCCTGTCGGAGCCGACTTCGGAGCCGACAGGAAGCTCGATGCATCGGCTCCAGCCGGAGCCAATACAGCCACCAAAGTAACGGTGTCGGAGCCGATCGGAGCCGACACCGATGCCTGTGCCACATGGGTGTCGGAACCGATCGGAGCCGGCACCGGTGGTCGATACAGATTCGGCACCGATAGCCATCGGTGCCGAAGGCTTTTAAGCCAGAATCGGCTCCAGCCGAGCCGATCTCGACTCGAACGAGTCGGAGCCGAGGCCGCAGGCTTAGACACAGAAGCCTGGGCCTTGGAAGATTTAACTGATTTAGATGGAGCCGACTTAGCCGGAGAGCCCTCCGGCTTAAGAAGGCCCCTGAGGATCAGTTTGTTGCGTCTTTCCTGCAGGACTCTCTGGCTGAAGGAATGACAAATAGCACAGGAGTCCTGCAGGTGAAGAGGCCCCAGGCAATACAGGCAAGAAGTGTGACCGTCTGTCAGAGACATCTTCTGACAGCACGAGTCACACTTCTTAAAACCTGAGACCCTCTCCTTTGACATGGTGCTTAACACAAACACACACACACCAGTCAAAAAATTAACTTAAATAAAATACCAAAAGGTATTTGTATAAAAAACACACACACCCTAACAGGGAGGGGATGGGATGGGTAAAGTTTGACTAAAATAAATTAGAAAAGACAGGGATTTTCTGTCACAAAATGTAAATAATTAACTAATAACTAATAAATAAGGGTTTTTTTAGAAAAAGGGGCTTAAATATTCAAAAAGTGAATCACTTACCAGGAGCTGGTAAAAGGAGGACCTCATAAGCGAAGCGGCAAACGAGATCTGGGTACTTACCGCCTTGCATCATGGGATATGGGGCTGCCTCGAGCTGGTAAAAGTGACTCTCGAGCTTAGCAAGTGCCGAGTCGGAGCCGAGGGATCGGCTCCGAACCCATCAAGCAAGAATGAAGGCGAGATTGACAACAACATTTAAAACATTATCTAATAGCAAATGGTGCCAATCCACATATCTGCCACGAGACCATCTGTGTTAAGGTGGTAGACAACTATGGTAAACTTCAAGTTATAATGAAATACCACAATCTTTTATCTGTTTCCATTGACACTAGTCTAAAATTTCTATTAAGAGGTTTGACTTGTCTTTGTAAAATGGAAGTGCTAAAAACTCAAATTAAAAAAGTACTTCAGAATAGTAAAGTTTATTTTTATATAAGGAAATTATATTTTAGTTTTATACAAGTTTAGATGTTAATATAAATAAAACAGTTTT
Organism: Protopterus annectens; assembly: GCF_019279795.1. Taxonomy (NCBI): domain Eukaryota; kingdom Metazoa; phylum Chordata; order Ceratodontiformes; family Protopteridae; genus Protopterus; species Protopterus annectens. The sequence goes on along the minus strand of NC_056747.1, from coordinate 1,228,532,031 downwards.
GCTCTGGTTATATTTTGTGTTATTTAATATTAATGTAGAAGGCTGAAGCAGTTCATTTTATTTTTATAACAGAAAATTGTATTATAGTTTTGCACAAGTTCAAAGTTTGATACAAGTTCAAATATTAATAGAAAATAATATGCTACTGTTCTTTTGTTTTTGTCTTTCGTGATCATATATTGTCCGTTCTTCGATTTGCTTTTAAAAGTTGGTATCCCACAATCACATTGGAGTGGGTGAGGTTACATAATTATGCATGCAAATTTTATGTTAATCAGCACACAGATTTTTGGCCAGTTGTACCTATTTTTCATGGGTCTTTGATCAGAATTTTGATGTTTTTAGGTTGAGAGGTAAAGTGGGGACCTCAAGAGTAACTACTGGATCCGATACAAGAGAAGGAGCTCAGAGCAGAGGTAAAACTGTCCCTGAATCATAAGTAGGTGGTCTTGAATGCTAGGATCTGCCAATATAGAACAGGAGAAGCTGACCACAATGTCTGGGGCACTGGATCCAGTTAGAAAGCATCCTAGCTTACCTTTATCAGATCCAAAGAGGGAAAAAAATCTCAAGATACTTTTGATCCGATACATTACCATCTGATCTAATGAGAGTCAGAGGCAATGCACTGCTGATTAGACTGTCTCTCTTAATACGCAGGACAAATATAAGACGAAATTGACCTTTAGAAGGGTCTAGTTTATATTTGGGGGACTGCAACCCTAATTACGCTTCAATCAGCAAGAGCAAGTAATGTTTAATGAAGAGCCTGGACACTTGTGAGAATCAAACTAATTCCTTTCAGTGAAGCGGAAGAATACAACAGATCTAGGGTCTGACGCATCCTCAATCGGATTAAAAAAAGTACCACAATAGCAGTTATGTACTTAGCATAACCTGGCATCTGTGTTATCCTGTTTCATTATTCGTCATGATTGGGTCTTGGATCCGATCCGGCACTACACAAGACATAGCTCCAAGGCTCGAGCTCCTCCCTCCCCAATAATCCCTTTCTGCACTCTAACCCTCAGATCGAGTTTGCTGTAGTTACCCCATAGAATATATACCTGAAACGTTAAGCAAGGGAACTTAGCCCAGGAGCCTAATGACTCCAGCTTCCCCAGAGTACTGATGGGGAAGGTGGGTGGGAAGTGAGGAATAATGAAACAGGATAACACAGATGCCAAGTTATGGTAAGTACATAACTGCTAATCTGATGTTATCCATTTCATTATTTTTCATGACTGAGTCAGAATACCCAGGTACAATAGTATCCTGGACGGCCCTATGGAAGGATGTGCCTGCGCACCGTGGAACCAGAAGATGCTCTGTTCTGGAGGCAATATCCAATTTGTAATGAGAAACGAAGGTGTGTGGAGTGGACCAAGTGGCCGCAGCACAAATGTCATCTGTAGACACCCTAGTAGAGAAGGCTAACAATGTAGTAAGTGACCTGAGAGAGTGAGCCCTAGGCGGATGAAGTAACTCTAAGCCCCTAAAAGAATAAACGGTGGAAATACAGTTTGAAATCCATTTGGAAACTGTTACCTTAGGCACTGCTTGACCATGTCTGTTCACAGAGAAGGCTACAAACAACTGATCAGATTTTCTGAAAGCTTTAGTCCTGTGCAAGTAAAATCCTAACTGCCTATGTACACCCAGTGTATGTCAGAGGTATTCACCATTATTGGAATAATTTGGAAAAAAGACAGGTAACTGAATAGACTTGCTGATATTAGTTTCAGCGGCTTCCTTGGGCAAGAAGGAAGAATTAGTTCCCAAGGCCACTCTGTCTTTGTGAAAATTGATATATGGTGGCTTGGATGACAAAGTCTGTAACTCTGAGACCCTCTTAGCTGAAGTTATGGCCACAAGAAAGGCTGTCTTCCAGGACAAGAACATAATATCACAAGAATGAGCCGGCTCAAATGGACTTTGAGTGAGAGACTGCAACACCACAGTCAAATCCCAAGGAGGAGAAGGATCTTTGACAGAGGGCCTGAGGAGAAACACACCTTTCATGAAGGCCTTGCATAGTTTGGAGGAAATGGTAGGCTCCCTACTAATATGAAAATTGGAATAGCCACCAACTGCAGCTTTATGGTAGAGAAACTGGCACTGTCTTGATAAAGAGATGATAAAAGCAGAAGAATATCTGAAACTAGAGCAAAGAAGGAGGTCAAGATTTCTTTCAGCAGCCCAAAAGAAAAAACATTTCCACTTACTGTTGTAGTTTTTTTGAGCTGACGGTTTCTGAGACAAGAATAATTTTCTTAACAAGGGAAGCCACCCTGGACTTTCTTAGTATCACAGGAAGTTGAGAAACCATGCGGTCAGATGAAGGGATCTGAGGTTTGGGGTTTCTAGCCCTGAGGGATGAGAGATGAGATCTGGTGTGGGATCTAGTGTCCATGGAGGATATTTCAGATGAGACCGTAGGAAGGAAACCATAGGGAAGAAAAGGGCAATGAGGATCATAGGGCAATTCAGTCTGTTGGCTTTCTGCAATACCTTGAGGATCAATGAGATTGGTGGATACGCATAAAGGAGACCAGACCAGGAGGCTAATCGTGGACTAGAGCGTCCCTCGGGGATTGCTCTTTGGGTGGATCAGGGCAAAGTACTTGCTGCAGTTGTTGTTCATTGGGGATGCAAAGAGGTTGCAGCAAGGCTGGCCCCATTGGCCAAATATCTGAGATGCTACTGATGGATTCATGGACCACTCATGCAGGCTCAAGACAGACCTGCTGAGTCTGTCTGCTAACATGCTGGACTCCCCGGGTATGTGCATTGCAAGAAGAAAGTGACTGGAAGAAAATTGCCCATTCCCACACTCTCATGGCTTCTCTGCACAGTGGGGAAGAATGTGATCCCCCCTGCTTGTTGATGTAACAGACCACTAACATGCTGTCCATATGAACTGCAGTCGTCCCCAGGGGGAAGGCAATCCTGAAAGGCTTGCAAAGTCAGGAGGACTGCTCTCACCTCTAGAACATGTGTGTCCAACATGGACCATTCTGCCCTGAAAATGCCCCCCCCCCCCCAGCAGGGAAGTGTCCATGGTCACTGCGGCCATGGGAGGGGGAAGAGAAAACAGTCTGCCTCGGAAGAGGTTCTCTGAAAGAAGCCACCACTGCAGGTGTCATCTGCAAATGGGTGCCGGTCATATCGGTACAGACATAGGATGATACAGAATGGACCATTGGACTGCTAGCATCCACTGTTGTACTCGCATGCAATAACTAGCCAGTGGTACAAGGAGGATAGCTGCTGACATAGACCCCAAAGTCTTGAGAATGAGATGCACCTGTGGAGATGCGACCTCTAGAATCGCCTTGAACTGCTGCCTGAGTAAATCTACTCTCTGAGGGAGCAAAGCTGTATTTTCTGTCACTGTACTGAGCTGGGTTCCTATAAACTCCAGTCTTTGTTCTGGAGTTAATTTTGACTTGGCCACATTGATTTTAACGTCTAACTTGTCGAAGGTCTCCAAAAGGTACTGTGTCACTAATGTCGGTTGATGCCTTGTGGGTGCTGTAAGAAGCCAATTGTTCAGGTATGGAAAATCCTGGAATCCCTGCAGTCTCATGTGAACTGCGACCACTGACAAGCATTTGGTAAACACTCGGGAGGGCTGTGATGAGTCCAAAGGACAGGGCTCTGAAATGAAAATGATTTGCTCCCAGCTGGAAGCACAGATGCCTCCTGAAGCACCTAGGTTCATAGATTAGTACTAAGCTAACTGCCCTTGCGAGCCATTTTAAGCCTATCCAATTATCCCCCTGTGAGATTCAAACCTTGTACCTTGTGTTTGTAAGGCAAACACCTTAACCATTAGGCCATCATCCCAACCCTCCCAACCTGTCTATCTTAATGTGATAGTAGTTATCCTAGAGGTCTATGGAGCTCATCCCCCATCCTTGCATAAAACCAGCAGGATGAACTGAACAGTGACCATCCGAACTTCAACTTCTTATCAAACAGATTCAACTTTCTGAGGTCCAAAACTGGATAAAGGTCCCCAGTCTTCTTTGGCACCAAAAGAAGTGGGAGTAAGTTCCATAGGATCATAGAAGATTACTAGGTTGATGGCTCTGGGGCCCTTACAAGCCTAACCAAGAGTTTATCTTCAAAAAAGAAACCTCAATCAGCACCTGTCAATGAGGGACACAGGTGGAACCCCTGGGATAGATTTGTGGCTGTCCATCCACTCATCAAGGTTGCGCTTGAAGAGGGTCAGCGATGTACTTTGATGTGTATGAGGAGTCTATTCCAGAGACGGGGCAGCCTCTGGAAGACAAACCTGCCTCTCCAGCAGGTTTTGTTAATGTCACATATTAGATTTAAGCCTTTTGATCCAGTACTATGCGAGGTGTTAGACTTACATATATGGAGCATCTCTACTACAGCAGAGTCTGAGATTGCCTTGTAGGTGAGACACAAATCACCTCTGAGCAATCTGTATGATACAGAGTAGAGTGATGCTGATTTGAGCCTGTCCACATAGGATAGCTGTTGGAGGCCATGGATTATCTTTGTGAGATATTTCTGCGGCCTTTGCAGTTGGTGCAGTTGTTTGGAGAGGTACATACCAAATGGGGTGTTGTACTCAATTATTGGCCTAATGACGAAGGAGCAGACAGACAATAACCTCCTTTTTTCTGGATGCAATCCCTTTACTTATGAGATGAACCAAGTAAAAGGCTTTTTTGACCAATGCCGCTACATGATGGTCAAATGTGAGATTGTTGTCAACTTGTGTACCCAGGTCTCTCACCACAGGTTGTGTGCTTAGGGGGTTGCCGCTAATGTGGTAATCAGTAGGGGCCGTGTTTTTGCCAAATGGTATGACAATACATTATTTTTGCATTTAACTTAAGGCCATAACTTTGGCACCAGTCATTTGTTGCTGTGAGACCCTCTTGAAGTATGTTAACATCATTAGGGGAGTCAGTGACATCACCCAACTTACAATTGTCCACAAACCTGGTCAGCCACAGGTCTTTTGTCTTTGCTTGGACCTCTGAGAAGTAGATGCCAAACCATAGGGGTCCCAAGACAGATCCCTGGGGGACACCACTAGTGACAGGTCTGCTATTGGAGGTAGTGGCACCTATTTTGACCTTGTAAGTCCTATCAGTGAGCTAAATGGCCACCCACCTGATGAGATTGGGATTTACGCCAAGTTCTGTTAGCTTTTTGATGATGCCCGAGTGGGGGATTGTGTCAAAGGCTTTGGCCAAGTCAAGGTAGCTTGTGTGTAGTGACTTTCCCTCATCCAGTGCCTTGGTGACAATCTCAAAAAAGTCAACCAGGTTCAACAGGCAAAATCTGCCCTTGACAAATCCGAACTGGGTGGGGTCAAGCACTTGGAGATTGCCTATGTCCTTGTTTATGAGGTCCATAATAATATGTTCTATGGCCTTACAGATCAGACTTGTCAAGCTAATGAGATGACAGTTTCCAGGGTCAGTAGTGGCACCACCTTTGTGCAAAGGGATGACAATGGCAGTTCTCCACTTTGCTAGAATGAAGCCTGTACTTAGGCTATGGCTGAATAGGGTGCTCAATGATGAAGGTAATTATTGCTGGAGATGTTGCAGAATACAGCCTAGGATACTATCAGGTCCCATGGAAGCTGTGTTCTTTGCCTTGGATAGGGCCTTTAACACGATCTATGAAGATGTGAGATGTGGGGCAATTATCAAGGATGTTAAATAGGCCTTTGGGGGGACAGGAGGGTGAAGTTTCTGCTGAACTCTATCTGCTAGCAGGTTGGCTAAGTCAATAGGATCAGTGTATGTGGTACCATTAAGAACTAATTTGGAAAAAACCTGGGCTTTGCCATGGAGGTTTCCGACTTAACTGAAAAAGGCTTTGTGGTTCGTCTTTGTTTTGGAGGCTAGTTTCAATTCATAATTGGCTTTGAAGGTTTTTACTAGTGATCTAATTTCCTTGTTGAGGCTAAGGAGGGAGTTATTCCAATTGGGAATTTGTGCCTTTTTACGATTGGACAACAGTTTCTTCCTTTTGTTGTAAAGCCTGTTGATAGAGGATGCCCACCACATATGTCTGTGTTTTTTTTGAGGAGGAGGTTTTAGTTCTGTTTGGCATGGCTGAGTCCATGCAGTTGTACAGGTGCTTGTATACTGCACTGGCATTATGTTTAGCATATTTGTCTGCATCCTCTGAGGGGGCCAGTGGTGTGAAGCTATTGATACCCTCCATTACAATGTTGTAGTCAGTTTTTGAGAAGATTTTTTTAGCCTAGTTATGGTTGGGGGGGGTTAGACAGGATAAACACTTCAAATGAGACAGACCGATGGTCTGATCTCACCAGGGAAGAGCTTACTATGGGGGTGGTGCAGCTTATTATGGGGGTGGTGCAGCAGTCACCCATGTTGGTGAACCAAGTCTAGAATGCTATCTCCCCTTGTGGGGGATGAGACAAGCTGGCCTAATGTATTACAATTGATGAAGTCAAGGAATCGTTGGGTGAGTGCATTACAGCAGGAATAGTTTACCCAGTTTATTATGGGGTAGTTAAAGTCACAAAGAATCAGGGTGTTAGGGAGTATCTTGATGGACTCAAGTAGGTCCAGGTAGGAAGAATGGGTGTCCTGAGTCAGGGATGGGGGTCTATAGCTGGCTATAACTTGTATGGGTGTCTTGCCAATTGTCAATTGCACCTGGAGAAGTTCTAGTGCATCATACTGGCACACCAGTCTGGAGATGTGCTTGTCTCTAATGAAAATAGAAATTCCACCACCCTCAGTCTTCCCGTCCTCATTTTGGGGTCGGAATGTGTGAAATGTGGTATAGCCTGGTAAGGCAGGGGTGCTCTCTGCAGCCTTGAACCAAGTTTCCATGACTGCACAGATGTCAGCATCTTCCAGTGCTACGAGAGTCTCCAGTGAGTGCATTTTCAGGTCAAAGCTCCTAGCACTGAGCAGCATGAATCAATTTGCTTTTTGACAGATCTTTTACGTTGGAAGATTTGCCTGTGGAACATTGCCTAAAAAAAGGCACAATGAGGGAGGCAAGAGCCTTGGCCAGAAGAACCTCTTTGCCCTGCTGGGACCCCCTGGATGGCTCTTTTTTCTAGAAGTTTTAGAACTTCTCTTTGGGTCAGTTCCCTCTGACTGGGTGGTGCATCAGGGAGAACTCTCCTGGGATTTGGAGGTGGTTGAGAAAAGGGAATGTAATAACCCCTGGATATGATATTGAGCACCCACCGATCATTCATCATGCCTGTCCAGGAGTTTGGGTGCAACAAGAACTAACCCCCTGACTGCCTCCAGGGCAGGACAGTTGGGCAACGCCTCAGGGGCACTGAGAGAGCTTTTTGGAGAAAGGTTCTCTGAAGCCCAGGTTCTGCAGACCCCCTCTGCCTCTGCGGTGGTATCTACCATTAAACCCTCTTCCCCTGCTTGTAGAAGAGGAATCTTCAGGAGCATCCTGGAAGGAACCCTGCGACCTTCGGAACCAAAGTTTCTTACCTCCCCGTTATTTTTTGGAAAAAGACCTCTGGGGAGGTAAAAAACTTGATTCTTACCGCCAACATCTTTCCTTCCTGCTCACTGTGGGGTCAAAGGTCCCTTAAAAGCAAGGAATCATCAAATGAGGCATTCCTGAAAGATGTCTTGAAGGTTTCTGCAAACCTGCACAACCACATCCACGCATGATGCTTCAAGGCAATGCCTGCACCAGAACCTCGAGAGGTACCCTCAGCAGAATTCCAGATTAACCTCATTGAAGAGTTGACAAGAAAGTATAGGGTGGTGAGCCGGGAATAGACCTTTTTGAGCTCCTCCACAGACATCAACTCTGAAAGAGAGGTGGTTAGTTCAGCAACCAGGTCTCTCTGGAGGCAGATAAAGTGTGCCAAATAGTTAAGTGCTCTCAAGCCAAATGTGGCAGAGGTGTAGACCTACTTCCCATGTTTGTTTATCACCCGAGACTCCCTGTTCAGGGATGGATGGTGGAGCTCTGTTCAGCCAGCTCCTTTTTGGTGGCCATGGTAACCACAATGGCATACACTGGAATGCCTTTGCTCCAATGCATCCTATCGGAAGGGGGACTCAGGAACTTATCAGCCTTCTTGGGGACCAGTTCCACAGTGTGAGGTTCCTTCCATGCCCTGTGCAAAATAAGGTTGATGCACTCATCTGCAAGGGTGGACACCCAGGAAGTAGATGGGCCCATCCCAAAAGCCTTCAGGAACACAGATTCCTCCAAAGATGGGGGTTGGGAAAAACATCCACCTTTGTATTTCAACAGTTCCAAAATGTCTCCAACGGGGAGGCGGAGACCTGAAGGACCCGTTCCCCCCTCATTAAAATCTGCATCCTCTGTGAGGGACTCCATGGACGAGTGCAAGTGCCTCCTCTTACACTTTCTCTTCCATGGTACCTACTCTGTGTGGGGCTCAGGGGAGGACATGGAAGAGAGGGGAACCTGCTGGGGGATAAATGCCATCTGAAGGCTACCTCAGGAAGACTGACCCTGGACAGAATGGATGGATTCAGGGCTCAGAATAGTGATGGCCTGGGATAGATCCAGTATGGGGGGGGTGCTGCTCTAGACCTGGAGAAATTCCGCTCTACTACCTGAAAGGCTGACGGACTTGAGGAAACTCCCTCCCCATCCCCAGGAGCAGAAACCACATGGGAAGAAGGAGTGGAGCCAACCTTGGGTCCCAGCACTCCAGACAATACTGGCCTTGAGCTGTCAAGGGCTGAGGTCCCCAAAGGAAGGGACTGATCCAATAAACTTGGACCTGATCCCCTCCCCAGAGACCCGGCACTGGCCTCTCAGAGCCGAGACCCACTCTGATCTGAAGACAACGAAACTGAGCTGGTCAGGAACCCTGTTGGAGTTGGAAAAGCATGCATTCTCTGACCTGTCGGTGCCTCCCTTGGGTGAACTGGGTCCTGGAATTCCAAAACAGGGAGAATCAGAAGAGGATAGGACAACCCTGGGGCTGGGGATCTTGCCAAGCCAGAGAGGGCTGGAGATGCCAAGAGACCCATGTCTACCTGGGCCCTGAGGAAGCTCCACATCATCCTGTCCATATCCATGGGCAAAAAGCTCCAGGAGGATTTGGAGGAAGCTGAGGAATGGGAGGACTTGGTTGGGGATCCAAGCCTGGACCCAGAAGCAAACTTATGATGTCCATGATCTTAAGATTGGCTCCAATGCCTACGAGCTGAGTGCTTTGGATCTCTAGTGGATCCTGAAGGGGAGAAAGAGTCCTTAAAAAGTAATATTTGATCCAAAATCTGTTGGATCCAAGACTTGCTGGACCACTTTCTTCATATACGAAGGAGGAGGTGGAACCGAGGGGGACCTAACTCTAGTCGGATCTGAAGGCCTCCTCTCCGGGGAGACCTTGGAACATACTGCTGGATTTGGAGATGTCGAATTCGACAAGGCCAAAGGCAGTTTTGGATCCAGAAATCTCTGATCCAAAAGCCTAGGCCACTTGTCAGCCAAGGAAGGAGAAGCACTTGGGAAAGCAGATGGGGGCTTTCCTTTTAGAGTCCTTTGGCCTGAAGTAGCCAGGGACCTTGTTTCAATGGTCCACCAGTGCTCGAGGGTTGAATGCTGCACAGACACAGCAATTAGCCTTGAAGTGGTTGGTCTCCAAACCGTAGACACACTTCTTGTGGGTGTCAGAATTAGGCATCCTGCGCCCACAAGAAGTGCCACCTCTTAAACCCTGTAGGTCTGTCCTTCTCAGACATACCACCAGTCAGACACACACACACACACACACAACCAGAAACAAACAAAAACACCAAAAGCTAAAACCACCTAGCAGCAAACAGCCAAGAAAAACTAACTCACTGATTAACTATTAAGGGTGAGAACCATCAACAAATAGACCCTAACAGTGTTACCCTACAGAACAGTACAGAAAAAGGTGCCAAGTGCCAACAGGAGAAAAGAGGGGAGTACCACAAAACCCACTAACGCTAGAGATACAGGAGCAATGGGAGGGGTGGGTACAGAAAAAAAAGACTACCTAGAGAAAAAAGTAACCAGCAAAAAACAGGAAAATTCACTTATCTGCAGAAAACTTGAAAAAGCTATCTCACACAACTTGACAGCCAAGGATCACGTCCATGCATAAACACAGCAAATGAGATCTGAGGGTTAGAGTGCAGAAGGGGATTATGAGAGAGGGAGGAGCTCAAGCTTTGGATCTATGTCTTGTGTAGTGTGGGATCCAAGACCCAGTCGTGAGGAAGAATGAAATGGATAACATCAGATCACCTAGATTAATGTGCCCCCTTTTGAAGGGTCTAAGTTGTAATTTGGGGGATTGAAGCCCCAATTGTGCCTCAAACACTTTTAATAGTATTTTAATTTGAAGAAACACTTCTGTCTGGTAGAGAGTGGAGGGAGTTTTGCAACGGAAAGGCAGTCTTACCACAGAAGTTTCCATAGTTACACAACAAAAGGTACAAAAATAAAACCTATAACATGCATTACCATAAAAAGGGAAGAATACAGTACCAATGACTGAAGGATACTAAGAGAAGTGAAAGAAACTAGATTCTTTATGAAGACAAATTAATTATGTAACTGAATAAGGGGAAGGAGATAATACTAAGGTTTTATAAACAATATAGAAAAATAAATAAATAAATAAAGGAATACAAGAGAAAATATTTCTCTCTCACCATGATACTTAATAGCTGAAGACGACCACGTCTAGAAACCTCGGCGGCAAACAAGATCTAAGGAGTGACAGTGATGGTGCATTGTGGGAAGAGAAGAAGCTTGAGAGTTTGTTAGAGGTCACCAGCTAGTGTAATGGCTGAGTCAGATCTGAGCATTGAATCCGGACCCCTATAAGTTGAGGATGAATGAAAATTGACCATCAGATCTAGGGTTACTAGAAAACCTGAATGAGGTAGGAAGGGTAACAGCTTACAAAAAGAAAGCATTTTGAACTTGGGCACTATCACAAACTATAATAAAAGAACTCCTCCACTTGCCTTCTGTCCCTTCAGAATCATTTGCAAATTCTGTTTTCTGAACCTCTTCATGGAAAGAGGAATCCCTATTTTTTGTAGAAAATACTTTACAAGAAGGGTGAACAGCCTACACAAGACACTTTGCCAAGACCAATAAATTAATTACTATCATCCACAATAACTGACACAGGAGAAGTTAATATATATTTTTGTTTCTTTTTGACAGAAAATGTGAAAAAAACTGACCCAGTATTGCTAGCAAAAGCTTACTCAAGGAAGGACACAACATTCTGTCTAAGCAGAGGCACATTTCCAGTCCCTTCTCCCAAGACCAAAGAGTGGCTCTCCCATGCCCACTAAGGGGACCCCAACAGTCAAATAGGAAATGGCTAACCACAGGTCTATGGTTGATGAATACAGTACACCAGCAAGATCTGTAGAAAAAGATGAGTGGCCTGAGGAACCAGCTTTGGCCCCAGCAGTTTCATCCACATGTGGCTGAGGCAAATTACCAGCCTGCTGTGATGGCAAAGACTGCTTAATCTTTTTTGTCTGTGGCTGGAAGAAAGTCTGACTGAGGGACCAATACTTTGTTCTATAGTCAAACCAAAAATGGTGCTCGATTTCTGGTGAAGCTTAGCAGCAACAGTCAGTAAAACAAGAAAGCAGAAAGTAACACCTTTCCAGAAAAACAAAAATAAGTTAAAAGCACTTTAAACACTTTCCTCAGTGTCTCCTCAGAAAAAAGTAGTTGTAACTTTTTACCACAAAAGTAAAAACAGTAGATTCCTGTTTAAAAGTACATAAAAGTCAAAAGATAGTCAATAAAAATACCTTTTCCTAGAGTAAAAGTACCTTATTTTAAAGAAAAGGTCAGATTTCAGATGAAAAAAAGGAGTGTAGAAGATTTTTCCCCTGAATGGAACTCATCATTCCTTGAAAGCCAGCAGAGGAGAGCTCTTCTCGGTGACAGGAAAGCACTGAAGGGCTTGGAGCGCAAACCTGACTTTTAGTCAGCTGATCTCAAGCTAATGGTTTGGGCTCACAAAAGATTACCTGAAGCTTTGGAAGCTGGCCAGCTTGTTATATCCTATTGTAGATATAACCCATATAAGCCAAGGGTACTGCAACAGTGATCATAATACTAGATCCGTGTATTCTCGTCTGTCTAAGATTAATGGTTCCTTAAGCCACCTGCTAGATCCTAGCCAGCAAAGCTAGTTCTCTCCTGTTTCAAGCCCTTTAAATTATTTTCCCCATAATGCTCTAGTGTGTCAAGCTACCTTGAATAATTTTGTTGCTAACAAGTAAGGTTAAATTTCAAAACAGTCAGCATAAAAAAATAGAAATGTCATTCAGGTCACACACAGTGCGACTTGGAAGGGACACGGATGGGTTGTTGTATTGGATGTCTGTGAATGAAAGAATCCGGCATTATGATAAATGCGTAACTACTGTATCCTATTCATCCAGTCAGTCTGATCTGACTGATAGATTAGAATCCTGGATTCATGTCTGTCAAATGCTACTACAAGGAAAGTGAGTTTGGTGCGAAGTTATGCTGAAACAACATTCACAGAACTTGAAAGATAACTTCTGCAGGGCAAGCCTCCCTGTACTTCCCATGTGGGGGGATATTCCCCAAGCCTATATATACTTCAGTGTCAAACAGTGGAGAAAAAGTACAGTTGTGTACACTTACCATAAATGCAGATGTTCGAGTGTATTCACTGTTGCAGTCATTACATTTGGGTAATCTGCTGGCAGGTTGCCCTCAGTCAGCCTGAATTCCAAAGTCTTGGGTCCTGTGTCAGTAGCTGTCTCCTCTTCCATGACGTCAGGCCGTCAGGGGTATAAAACAAGCAGCTGATGCCATTTTCTTTAGTTTTTCTTGCCCCAGATGTCAGGTGCTCCCAAAATGGTAGCAAAAATATATATACATACATGCATCAATATAAACTTTACCTTCATCTACAAGCAAATACACCACATGGGTTGTAGAAGATAAAGAAGGAAAGATAAACTCCAGAATGAAAAGGGGGATGGCGGGCAGGTAACCTGGACTGCAACAGTGAATACACTGGAACATCTACATTTATGGTAAGTGTACACAATTGTACTATGTTCTTCGTGTTTCACTGTTGCAGTCATTGCATTTGGGTAGAATCCCAAAGCTATGGTTGGGAGGCTAGAGCTAAACAGCATTAGGTGCGGCTATAAGGCCCTGCAGAACTGCAGTGGCAAAGCCTGCCCTGGACTTAAGAGTAGAAAGGCAAATGATAATGCTTTGTAAAGGTGTGAACAGAACTCCAAGTAGCAGCCTCTGGAATGTATTTGGTTGGTACTCCTCTAAGAAAAGCTGCTGAAGTAGCTGCAGCTCTTGTGGAATGAGACCTAATGCCCTTGGGCACAGGTTTACCATGGTGTAAGTAGCAGAAACGAATGCAGTGGCTTATCCACTTTAAAATAGTCTGCTTTGAAATAGCCTTTCCTTCTGATCCTGCAGCATATGTCACTAGTAATTGCTCAGTTTTTCTTAGAGGTTTAGTCCTGCTCAAGTATAATCTTAGCTGTCTGTGTACATCCAAGGAATGCAGAATTCTCATAGGTTCATAGGTTCATACTAGGCTAAAGGAATGCAGAATTCTCATAGGTTCATAGGTTCATACTAGGCTATCTGCCCTAGGGCATTTATAAGCCTAGCCAGAGATGTGTGGCTTTCACCACCCCTTAGGTTGAAGAATACTATACCCATTAGTTTGCCGTGCCTCTGTCCAGCAGTGATACAGAGATGATCCCCGGGGTAAACCTACGATCTCCCATCCACTGGTCAAGATTCCTCTTGAACAGAGCCAGCGAGGTGCTCTGTCTCACATGGACCGGGATTCTGTTCCACAGCATAGGGAGTCTCTGGGTGATGAATCTGTCCCTCCAGCACGTCCTATTTATATCCGTGTTGAGGTTTAAGTCTCTTGCTCTTGTGGCTCTGGTGGATTTGGCTTTTTTGAGGTGGAGCATGTCCATTAATTCCGGGTTGGACACGGCCTTGTATGTCAGGCACATGTCACCTCTGAGCAGACGGTATGCGACTGAATAGAGCTGGAGTTTCTTCAGTCGGGCAGCATATGGCATATTTTGAGCCTTTATCCTTTTGGTGAGGAACTTTTGGGGTCTTTCCAATTGCTGCAGGTGTCGGGTAAGATACATTCCGAATGGGGCATTGTACTCAATCATTGGTCTGATAAGTGAAGAGTACAGGGGAACAATGACCTCCCTTGATCTGGATGTGAATCCCTTCATAATCAGGTGGGCAATGTAGAAGGTCCTCCTAACCACTTTGGCAATGTGAGTGTCAAAAGAAAGGTTACTGTCAACTTGGGTCCCCAGGTCCCTGATAACCTCTTCTGTGCTTAATGGATTGCCACCTATGTGGTAACTTGGGGTTACCTTGTTTTTACCAAAGGGTATGACTATACATTTTTTGTCATTTAGCTTAAGGCCATGGCTCTGGCACCAGTTATCCATTTCTAAAAGACCTCTCTGAAGGATATCTATGTCTGATGGATTTTCAACTATGGTGCCCAGTTTGCAGTCATCTGCAAACTTTGTCAGCCACAATCCTCCTATGTTTGCCTGCACTTCTGAAAAGTAGATTCCGAACAAGAGGGGGCCCAGGACTGAGCCCTGTGGGACACCGCTTGTGACCGGCTTGGAGTCTGACATGGCACCAGCAACTCTAACCCTGTGGGTTCTGTCCTTGAGCCAGTTTGCAACCCATCTTGTGACACATGGGTTTACATTTAAGCTGGTGAGCTTTTCTATGATACCCGAGTGGGGTATTGTGTCGAAAGCTTTTGCAAGGTCAAGGTAGGCTGTGTGAACTGCCTTACCCTCATCAATGGCCTTGGTGACTGTTTCAAAAATGTCGACCAAGTTCAAGAGGCATGATCTGCCCTTGACAAAGCCGAATTGGGTAGGATCCAATGTCTGTAGGTCCCCTATGTCTTTATTTATGAGTTCCATTATGATCCTCTCCATAGCTTTGCAGACCAGGCTTGTTTAGCTTATGGGGTAATTACCAGGGTCCATAGAAGCACCGCCTTTGTGGAGTGGGACCACAGTTGCCGTTCGCCACTCTTTGGGTACGTATCCTGTGGTAAGGCTAAGATTAAACAGCAGCCTTATGTGTGGGTTTAGTTCCTCATTGAGTTTGTGTAGCACACAGCCGGGGACACCATCCGGTCCCATTGATGCTGTGTTTTAGCTTTAGAGAGCAGCTCTCACCTGGGCATTTCAGATGATTGGGAGGCTACACTCTGCTGGGATAGATATTTCTCCTTTTGGGGGAGGGGGGGAGAAATTTTCACTGAACCTGTCTGCCAGTATGTTTGCAATGTCTGTGGGTTCAGTGATTTTTGTATCATTTTGGACTAATTCTGAGCATATCTGGGAGTTTCCACCCAGATTTCTAACATAGCTAAAGAAGGCCTTATGATTGTCTTTTGAGTCCTTGGCGATTTTTCTCTCAAAGTTGGCCTTGGATGATTTTATGAGTGATCGTAGTTTTTACTAGTATTGATCAGAGATGTCTTCCCTTTTAGGGATTTTGCTCTATCTTGTAGTAGCTTTCTCCTCTTGTTGTAAAGTTTGTTTATGGCTGGGGTCCACCAGGTCAGGCGCTTGCCTTTGGTGGAAAGGGTCTTGATTTTATTTGGGATTGCTTGATCCATGCAATCCTGGAGGTGCTCGTAGAAAGCATTTGTAAGGGATTCAGCAGTGTGGGTTGTGGTTTCCAATGGCTCAGGGGCCTTGAAGGATACCACACCAGTCTTAAGAAGTGTGAAGTTGGCTTTTGAGAAGTTCTTCACTGTGGTCTTTTTTGTTGGGGGTGGGGGCGGGATGTGGATCTCCAGTGAGATTAGTTTATGGTCTGATCTCACCAATGAGGATTTTGTCCCCATGTTTGTGATGATCAGGTCTAGTATATTTTCACCTCTTGTGGGAATGGTGACAAGTTGTCTGACTATGGAGTCACCTATAACAAGTGTCTGTGCTGTGACTGAAACCTGGTTCAAGGCTCCTGAGAGCACCCCAGCACTATCAGGTTATACCTCATATCATGCGTTCCGGCCCCAAAATCCGGACCGAACCACAAAAGGAGGGGGAGTATCCATATTCATAAAGGATACCCACACCTCCAGGTTAGTGGCAACGCATGAAGCATCGGAGACCATCCAGGTGCAATTAACCATAGGTAAAACTTCCCTACAGTTTGTAACATGCTACAGACCACCTTCTCAAACTCAGGAAACCCACACAGCCTTCCTGAAGACACTGGAGAGTATGAATGTCTCTCCAAACACCATCATATTGGGTGACTTCAACTACCCAAACATAGACTGGGAACATTACTCAAGCCCCAACACCCTAGCCCAAAGGTTCCTTGAGTTCATAAACTCAAATGCTATGGAACAACTAGTCACCATTCCCACAAGAGGAGAAAATATACTAGACCTGATCATCACAAACATGGGGACAAAATGCTCCACACCGGAAGTATATCCCTCATTGGTGAGATCAGACCATAAATTAATCTCACTGGAGATCCACATCCCGCCCCCACCCCCAGCAAAAAAGACCACAGTGAAGAACTTCTCAAAAGTAAACTTCACACTTCTTAAGACTGGAGTGGTATCTTTCAAGGCCCCCGAGCCAGTGGAAACCACAACCCACGCTGCTGAAACCCTTACAAATGCCTTCTACGAGCAACTCCAGGAATGTATGGATCAAGCAATCCCTAATAAAATCAAGACCCTTTCCACCAAAGGCAGGCGCCCGGTCTGGTGGACTCCAGCCATAAACAAACTCTAAAACAAGAGGAGAAAGCTACTACATGACAGAGCAAAATCCCTAAATGGGAAGGCATCTCTGATCAATACTAGCAAAAAACTACGATCACTCATAAAATCATCCAAGGCCAACTTTGAGAGAAAAATCACTAATGACACAAAAGACAATCATAAAGCCTTCTTTAGCTATGTTAGAAACCTGAGTGGAAACTCCCAGATATGCTCAGAATTAGTCCAAAATGATAAAAAAAATCACTGAACCCACAGACATTGCCAACATACTGGCAGACAGGTTCAGTGCAAATTTCTCCCCTCCCTCCCTCCCAAAAGGAGAAATATCTATCCCACCAGAGTCTAGCCTCCCAAACATCTCAGATGCCCAGGTGAGAGCTGCTCTCTCTAAAGCAAAAAATACAGCATCAATGGGACCGGATGGTGTCCCCGGCTGTGTGCTACACGAACTCAATGAGGAACTAAACCCACACATAAGGCTGCTGTTTAATCTTAGCCTTACTACAGGATACGTACCCAAAGAATGGCGTATGGCAACTGTGGTCCCACTCCACAAAGGCGGTGCTTCTACGGACACTGGAAATTACCGCCCCATAAGCTTGACGAGCCTTGTCTGCAAAGCTATGGAGAGGATCATAATGGAACTCATAAATAAAGACATTGGGGACCTACAGACACTGGATCCTACCCAATTTGGCTTTGTCAAGGGCAGATCCTGCCTCTTGAACTTGGTCGACTTTTTCGAAACAGTCACTAAGGCCATTGATGAGGGTAAGGCAGTTCACACAGCCTACCTTGACCTAGCAAAAGCGTTCGACACAATACCCCACTCGGGCATCATAGAAAAGCTCACCAGCTTAGATGTAAACCCATATGTCACAAGATGGGTTGCAAACTGGCTCAAGGACAGAACACACAGGGTTAGAGTTGCTGGTGCCATGTCAGACTCTAAGCCGGTCACGAGCAGTGTCCCACAGGGCTCAGTCCTGGGGCCCCTCTTGTTCGGCATTTATTTTTCTGAAGTGCAGGCAAACATAGGGGGATTGTGGCTGACAAAATTTGCAGATGACTGCAAACTGGGCACCATAATTGACACTCCATCAGACACAGACATCCTCCAGAAAGGTCTCATAGAAATGGATAACTGGTGCCAGAGCCATGGCCTTAAGCTAAATGCCAAAAATGTATAGTCATACCTTTTGGGAAAAACAAGGTAACCCCTAATTACCACATAGGTGGTAATCCATTAAACACGGAAGAAGTTATCAGGGACCTGGGGACCCAAGTTGACAGTAACCTCTCTTTTGACACTCACATTGCCAAAGTGGTTAGGAAGACCTTCTACATTGCCCACCCAATCATGAAGGGATTCACATCCAGATCAGGAGAGGTCATTGTACCCCTGTACTCTTCACTTATCAGACCAATGATTGAGTACAACGCCCCATTCGGAATGTACCTTACCCGACACCAGCAGCAGTTGGAAAGACCCCAAAAGTTCCTCACCAAAAGGATAAAGGGGCTCAAACATATGTCATACGATGCCCGACTGAAGAAACTCCAGCTCTATTCAGTCGCATACCGTCTGCTCAGAGGTGATCTGTGCCTGACATACAAGGCCATGTCCAATCCGGAATTAATGGACATGCTCCACCTCAAAAAATCCAAATCCACCAGAGCCACGAGAGCAAGAGACTTAAACCTAAACACGGATATAAATAGGACGTGCTGGAGGGACAGATTCATCACCCAGAGACTCCCTACACTATGGAACAGAATCCCAGTCCATGTGAGGCAGAGCCCCTCACTGACTCTGTTCAAGAGAAATCTTGACGAGTGGATGGGAGATCGTAGGTTTACCCCGGGAATCATCTCTGTATCACTGCTGGACAGCGGCACAGCAAACTAATGGGTATAGTATTCTCATCCTAAGGGGTGGTGAAAGCCACACACACTCTGGCTAGGCTTTTAAATGCCCCAGGGCAGATAGCCTAGTATGAACCTATGAACCTATGAATCTGAGGTATCTTCTGCACGACTGCCTTATTGGGACATGCAGGTATGCCTCTTTTAGGTCTAATGTCACCAGCCAAGCATTCTTGCCCAGCATGGGCAGAAGCTGCTGCAAAGTCAGCATTTTGAATTTTGGAATGTCCAGGTATGTGTTCAAAATCGATAAGTCCAGTACTGGCCGCCAGGCCTTGCCCTTTCTGGGTACCAAGAACAGTCTTGAGTGAAAAATCTTGTCCTTTTTCCTGTTCTGGCATTGGCTGAATGGCATATAAACAACTGAAAGCACTTGAAAGCACCAACAAACACCAAACAAGTGCTACGAGCCAAAGGAAACTGCAACCAATGGCCCTCATATCCATGAGGGATGTAACCTGTTTCTGTGCCTCTGCCCATTGATTTTTTGGCAGAGCTGGCCAACCGTATGCCATTGGTAGAGTATGGAAATGGAATCTGTATCCCTATGATACTATGTTTAGCACCCACTTGTCCTGGGTTATTAACTGCCAATTTTGGGCAAAAAGTGCTAATTTTCCCCCTAAGGGTGCTGCCAAAGGATAAGTGCTTGGTGAAGGCAGAGGGAAGTCATTAGGACTGTTTTCTGTAGGTTTGCGCTTTATCTCCTCCAGATTTGGAGGTAGAAGCGCCCCATTGCTTTGACCTGTATGAATCTTGAGCTTGGTATCTGGAACCCTTAGGGTGTCTGGATTTGCCCCTTTGAGCTCTGTCTGACACAGGAAAGGACCAATTTTTTGTAGTCCAGTGTCTACTGAATCTTGGTGGCTGCACTTGTAAGAAGTCTTTTACAGTTTGCATAGACTTAGCTTTGTCTTCCATTTTCTTTAAAACCTCTTCTGCCTTAATACCAAGCAGAGTATCATGCTGTAAAGGTGCATCTAGTAATTTAGGTTTAACATGATCAGGCAAATTTTGTTCCTTCAGCCAGGCATGCCTCCTAATCACAGATCCAGTAACTGCGGCCCTGCAGGAGGCCTCTAAGGAATCAAAACCACATTGCAAAGTATGCTTTCCAAACTGTTCAGCTGCATGCAATAATTCCTGCAATTCTTTATTTTCTGCACATTCAGAAATAGGTTCATAGGTTTATACTAGGCTATCTGCCCTAAGGCATTTATAAGCCTAGCCCAAATTTTTGTGGCTTACGCCACCCCTTATATGTAAAAATACTGTGCCCATTAGTTTGTTGTGCCTCTGTCCAGCAGTGACACAGAGATGATTCCCGGGGTAAACCTACGATCTCCCATCCACAGGTCTAGATTTCTCTTGAACAGAGTCAGCGAGGTGCTCTGCCTCACATGGACCGGGATTTTATTCCACAGCATAGGGAGTCTCTGAGTGATAAATCTATCCCTCCAGCACGTCCTATTTATATCCGTGCTAAGGTTTAAGTCGCTTGCTCTAGTGGTTTTGGTGGATTTGGATTTTTTGAGGTGGAGCATGTCCATTAATTCCGGGTTGGACATGGCCTTGTATGTCAGGCACATGTCACCTCTGAGCAGACGGTATGCGACTGAATAGAGCTGGAGTTTCTTCAATCTGGCAGCATCATCATCATTTTCTGTTTCAGCAATCCCATAACATGTTGTTGATACTTGAGCATATGAAACTGGCAGTTTAAGGCCCTAATTGCCAAGGTTGCAGATGTATAAACCTTTTTTCCCCATCTATCCAGTGCCCTTGAATCTCTGTCAGAGGGGGTAGGATTTTTTGCTGTTGAGGCCTTAACTCCCTTTGGACCCTGTGAAATAGTTTCAGGATCAGCAGCAGGGTTTCTAAATAAAAATTTGTGCGAGTCAGGGACCCTGTAATATCTGTCAGGCTTGCTGAGAGCCAGAGGTAAGGAGTCAGGGGTCATGCTTGACTCCGAAAACACATCATCCACAATGTCTAAAACAGGGGGTATGGCTAAAGGCCTGTGCTGAGGGAGAAGAAGGAAATCCCTGAGCCTCTTTTTTTGATTCTGAGAAATCTTGACTCTCCCAGTGAAAAGGTTTATCCAAATGAATAATCCTCAGGAGTTGATGCAGATGATATAGACTCCTCTGCATCAGAATCCTCATAGGGAGGTATAGATAATTCCTGATCAGAAGAGGAATCAGAAGAAATAGAAACCTGATCTTAAGCTTCATAATCAGTGTCTTGCCTAGGCCTCTTATCTGGAGGGGGATGGGAACCCCTGATCAAGGTAATAAGGTCTTCGGCCATTTTGATCATCTGTTTTTTAGGCATAGAGGCCTGTGCACGTGGCTCATGCGTCTTTTTTTTAGGTTTAGAAGTTGCTTTTGTCTTTGGTTTTGCAGCTGTCGTCGGTTTGATATAAAGATGTTGAGGCCTGAAAACACCTCAGAAGCCGGTGCCTGCTCAATGGCTCCGGACCCATCCGAGGGAGATACATCCATGGGTCCAATACTTTGAGTAACTCGCGGCATACTGGACTCCACATGGGTGTCGGTAGGGGTCTGCGACTCGAAAGTAGCGGGTATCAGGGGCTGCGAAGGTGCCTCACTGAGTACCGGCAACTGGCTTAGGAGAAGCTTCGTCGTCGGTTTTGGACCTCGACTCTCTCTCTCTGTCCTTTTCTTTGCATTTTTTATGTACTCCAGTAGATGGATTGCTATCCAATGACATTTCTGGGTAGTTAAATCTGTTTCTGAAATACTTTGAGGCAGAAATATACCGACGCTTAATAGTGCGTTGGTTAAATCTAGCAGAAAACTGATAGCCAGGCACATTGTGATCAGGGTCTAGGCAAGGAATACAGTATAAATGGAAATCCTTATGAGGTATTTGCTTCCCACAAGTAATACAATTATTTACTTTTTCTGACATCGGTATGGAGCAAGAAAAAAGTTTCCCCAATGGGGTACTTAGCTTTAGTGAAGACTTCGGTTCTGAAACTCAAACTCGAATATTTCAGGAGTCGGCCGACCAGCACTTGCGAAATGCTTCTGCTTCTGGCACCGCGCGGCAAGAAAGACTAAAGAAAATGGTGTTGGCTGCTTGTTTTATACCTCTGATGACCTGACGTCACGGAAGAGGAGACAGCAACCGACGCAGGACCCAAGACTTTGGAATTCAGGCCGACTGAGGGCAACTTGCCAACAGATTACCCAAATGTAATGACTGCAACAGTGAAACACGAAGAACATGGAAAAAACTCCACTGTCAGCTAAAAGTTGTTTCGGCATAACTTTTCCACCAAACTGACTTTTAATTGCATTCAGTTTATCAACTGACTCCCAGAATCCCCAGCTACATGACACCTTAGTATCATGACAAAAGACCTTTGAGAATAGTGGCTCCAAATCAAGCCCTAAACCCACGATGATATCTAATTTGCAATGTTTAGCAAAGGCGTGCAATGTAGACCATGTTGCTACTCCACGAATGTCAACTGAAGAATTCCCAAAGCTGATGAAGTGGCAAAAGTCCTGGTGGAATGAGTTTTACATTTGCATGGTAATGGGCAACTGTGAATAGAGTAAATGTAAGAAATGGAATCAGAAATCCGTATCAAAAGGGGTGACTTTAGAATCTCTTAATACAAGGTGATTAACTGCAAAGAAAATATAGAGTTGTGAGCCTTTCCTAAAGGATTTTGTTCTGTGTGGGTAAACTCTTTAAGTTGGCTATGTACATCCAGGGTATATAAGATATATTCACCTTTATTTGAGATGGAAAAAGATTAGTAAGTGAATGTGTTCATTTAGGTATGCATCAAAAGCCACCTTGGGAAGAAAGAACTGGTTAGTACACAAAGACAAGCTGCTCTTGTGAAAAACAAAGAAAGGAATGGTAAAATATATGACCAGTATCATGTACTTTTCTAGCAGAAGTAACAAAGAACTGGAGAGAAATTTCAAGAGTGCATAGGATGCTGGTTCAAGTTGACTTAGTTAACACTTACAGCACAAAATACAGATCCTATGGAGGCACTGGTTCTCTGCTTGGAGGTTGAAGCAAGAAGACTCCTTACAGAAAGGCCTTGCAGAGTTTATGCAAAGACAAGGAACAGGCTTCATTGCCCATATGAAATTGCTAACTGGACTTTTAAGAAACCTTTATTCAATTATCTCATGACATTGTCAGACAACATAACAGAACTGTATTAGCATGTTTTTCATTTACATACATTATACACAGTTATAAAGAAAGAAAGCATAATCACTTCAACATTACACAAGCTGCTCAATTCCTGTCCTCCTTTAAACCCCCCTCCCCTGAACATTATTCTGCATGTAATATTCCCAACAACTGTATATATTTCTATGGAATTCATTTCCATCAATTTCCATCACTAAAGATCCCACTTTCAGTTCCCTTTCTTTTACAACATTCAATTATTCAAATACAGCTGGTTGACATTACGATTTCCACTTTCTAATAATTGCTTTTTTGGCAGCAAATAGAATTTAATAAGGGTTTACAATGCCTAGGCAATTCAGATCCCATACCCCAGCTCTAAAGAATCCTTTTCTTAGTTACAGCCATTTGCTCCTTCAATATTTCTGACAGAATATTCTGTACTCTGTAGGGAATTTTTACAAGCAACTCATTACACTCCAAAAACATGTTCCCAGTTAATCTCAGTCTTCCCCATCACACCTCCCAATGTTTGCGATCTACTGGAGGAAAAATCTTCGAAGTCTGTGTGTGGTATAAAAATACCAATGCAAACACTGCCAAGCAAAAAATCCTAAACCTCCTGGACTTTGTTGCATACTTGGGAACCATATGTCCTCCCAATATTCCCTTACAAATCACTTTTCTTTTTATATGCCTTACTAGTTATCCCTTTAACAGCAGCTTCTGATCTCTAGTCAACTTAAACCTCCACTAGAGCAGGTCTTTCACTTATAACCTTCCCTATCCCTTTGCTTACACTCCATCATTCCTTGGTAAGGAAGGCAGTTCTCTAACATGTAGTCCAAATTTCTTCTTGGCCTTACCCCACTTCATTATCTTTCCCTCTGGTTATTTGCTCTCAATACCTTGGCACCTTTGTGAGTTTTTCCAGTAAATTCCAGCCCCCACTTCCCTATTTTCTGTTCCCCTTACTTAAAGTCATCTCTACTGGCAAAAATTTCCCTTCTTCATTCTTGTGTTGGCTTAATCCTTAGAATATTTTCTGCAATTTTAGGAATATAAAAATTTGTCTGCTTATTATTCTAGTTAAGGATCTGCACCTAAACTCCAACTCAATCATTATTTCATGAACTCCTGTTTATGCTTGATCATCATCCCTTCACAGTTTGAATTATCACCTGCTTTTGTGTGTGCGCACGCGCAGATGGGTCTACTACTAAATTTCGAAGTTTCAAAATGTTGACTTATGGTCGAGGCCATAAAAGCAAAGATTTGAAACTTCGAACTGTTTAAATGGAGATTGCGGAACGGTATATTTACCATTTTCCTCGCTGTAGTGTGTTCTTGGGAGTTGGTATATTTACTTAGCAGGGGTTGTGGAGGGGGGGGGGCTTTCCCCCTGCACAATATATAAAAAAAGATGTTTTTAATTTTTATTTTATTTAAATTTTGAAGTTCAAAACATCGATCATATGGTCTCGACCATATGAAAGTTGATGTTTTGAAAATTCAAAATTTAGTAGACCCATATATAGATCAAAATTACACTATTTTGAAATACGACAGTAGTGTCCCACTAACGCGAAAGCGCATTTCAACGAAAGTGCACTTTCGTGAAAGTCACTAGAACGAAGGGTTAGGGCTTGGGTAATGGATGGTGGATAGCTAGTAGGGCTGTCCACTGTCCTTAACCCAAGCCCTAACCCTAAGGTCCGTGACTACCACACCACAGTGCAGGAAATTGTATTTCCTCCACTGAGCAGTAGCTACGGACCTATTTCCTGTACTGTGGTGCAGTAGTTGAGGACCTTAGTGTTAGGGCTTGGGTTTAAAGTAGTAGATAGCCCTACTAGCTATCCACTATCCTTAACCCAAGCCCTAACCCTAAGGTCCATCACTACTGCACCACAGTGCAGGAAATGTCCCGTTTGATTTAGTGACTTTTGTGAAAGTGCACTTTCGCATTAGTGGGACACACTACTATCATATTTTGAAATAGTGTAATTTCAATCTATGGTAGTAGACCCATATATATATATATATATATATATATATATATATATATATATATATATATATATATATATATACATACACACACACACACGCGAGCCTTTAACTGCATAGCTCTACAATATTCTTTCAAATCAGGTAATCTTAATTCACCTTGTTCTACTGGGAGGCTCAGCTTATCTCACTTAACTCTTGCTGTCTTCCCCACCCAGATAAATTTACTGATGATGCCCAAATTACAAAGAATTTTCACTTACCATGGTAAAACTTAGGAATGGATTCCTTCTGGGGTGTGGACAGAAACATCACATCACTGAATATGGTCAAATTTTTGCTCATCAGTGGAAATGGAGAAACTGAGCAGATACTCTAAGGTTGTGAAGGTCTGACTGCCGTTTCCAGGATGGGCAAAATAGTAGATCCTACCTAGAATCCAATACTTTCTGATGTACAGCTTTAGGAGGTAGAACCAAAGTTGCCCAGGATATTAGGGGCATCACGGATTTGCATCTGATCATCATCTTGAGAAATGTGATTAGGAGCAAAGGAAGTAAACAAAGTAGCTTGGGAAGCCACTGCTCAACTGGAGTGTCTCTTGGGGCCTGTCACACAAGAGGATGGAGATCATGGCAAAGAATTTGCTGCATTTGGTGTTGGATGTAGACTGCAGCATGTTTGGCCCCTGCAGATGAAAATCTGCTGCATCACAGATGACTGTGAGACCAATTTGTATGGCATCAGGACAGACCTGAGCATGTTGGCAAGGCTGGTTCCCCAATTGCTTGATGATATACCAAACTTTCATACCTATATGAACAGAATTATCCCTAGAGAAAGGTTGTCCTGAAGTTCCTGCAACATGAGAAGAGCTGTCTGTATCACCAAGATATTGATGCGAAGACTGGACGCTTCTGAACTACACAATCTCTGGACCCCCCACAATGCCCTCCCAATTTCAAAAAGGTGTCTGAAGAACAATGTATCCCCCTGAATGAATGCAGTGCAAAAGCAGCTACCATCTTAACTGTTCCTTGCAAAGGATGGTTATGATAACGGGGGTTGAAAGTGTCTGAGAAACCAACTGTCCAATGAGTGTTTAGAAGTAACTGCAGAACAGTCAAGAAGTAACTGCAGAATAGTCATGTGAAATGAGTGAACTGCATGCACCATCAAAAAGTACAGTTGTGTAAAATCTTACCATAACAAGAGATGTCCTTCTCTTCACTGGTTGCAGTATTCTTTACAAAACGTATTTCCTGCCAAGGCTAGCCCAATGTCTGTCCAGTATGAAAAAGCCTTTGATTTTACAGAGGTATGTCACATGTATGTTCCCTGCTCAAGGCATAGGGCATAAAGATGACATACGGCTGTACATACCTCAAAACCTATTTGCCATCCGTCAGAACGCCATCGTTGGTCTGCAAGCTCCTTCTGTGCTGGTTACCAAACAGTGTTTCATTTAAGTGCCCTGTTGTGGTTTCTTATGTATTTTTAACTTTGTTTTTTGTGAGTTTACATATCATCCTGAAAGGGAAAATATCAGTATGACAGGTAGATGCCCCATTAAGATCACCACTAGCAGTGTCTTTTCAGTTTGGGTGCTTCTCATGACCATACGCAGAATTCTATCTGCCAAGCGTTTGTGCCTAAGACCCTATGTAGTCATCTCTCCTCCTTAATAATTTACCTGGACAACCAACATCTATAAATTGTTGGGGCAAGGTGCTATGGTGGAATCTTCCCATCCCGAAGGTAAGCCGCCTGCCAAGAAAAAGGCCAAAAAACTCTGGTTTGATTTGGCTGCTGTCCCACCTACCCCAGACATCTCTCTTGAGGCTGATGAAAGCCCAGAGGATTCACCGGTGGTCGTATCAGATTTTTCTGCTATAACTCTGCTTGACGCCGGCATGCATAAGACTTCTCGCACATCCTTGGAGGCTCTGCTAATGTCTGCTCTGTATGTTGAGCAGGAACCTCGGCTAATTTTTCTGAGGGACCGAGACGGATACTGCACATCCTTGTTTGGGAAGAATTTCTTGCTTCATTGGTTGAATGTAGGCAACGGTCTGAACGCCTAGGGTTTTTGGGTAGTCGCCTTCAGAAGAAAGTCAGAAAACTAAACACATTTCCAAACTAAAACAGTTTATTTACCAAACTTAGCACGTCGACCAGAAGCCTTCAAATAGTAGAAAGTTAAAAACACCTCACACTCGTCTTAAATAGTCATTATAAAACAATTAAATAATTAACACATTCCTTATTCAAGCCACATGGCTCCAAAGTATTATACTTTCAAATGAATAAAGTTTTTGTCCCATGTATGCTAAGATAGTTATGGCTAAATCTGAGACTGATAATTTATACAACCACACATTTTTCAAGTCATATGTAGTGAAATATTTTAGATACATTGATGACTTCATATTTTTATGGAATGGGGACATAAATGAAGTTCAGCAATTTATTCAGGATATACAACTGAACAATTGTGGCCTAAAATTTGAGGGGATACAAATAGTTTTTATTGGCTATAGATTTACTGGGGAAAAATAGGTGACTGTATTTGTATGTACTACAGTTTATAAGAAATTAAAACAATTATATTTATGTTTTTATATGGTATGAGTTGTCATCCCCCACATCTTGTATCTATGCTACCACATAATGAGTTTTTACAAGTAGAAAAATTGCGTACTTTGAATAGTACTCTTGAAAGGGAAATTCAACATATAGCAGATTTGTTTGGAAAGGGGATATAATATGGAAGTGGTAGAAAGTTCAAGGTTAAAAGTTTTGAATAAGCATTATGATGTGGATTTCTTGTGCAGGAATAGCCATGCCATTTCTCATGGAAGAGGGTTTGCAAGTAATTGTTTGAAGAAGAATGAAAATATGAGTAAAGAAACTTACTTTGTCACAACATATAACGTTCTGACTGAACAAAAAGTTGAGGTTAAGGGTTACTGGCCCATTTTACTTCAGGATAAATGTTTGGTGTGCTCATTTGGAATAAACGCTTTTATTTTATACCTGCATTGCTCTGGTCTATGCCTTATTGTCAGCTCCGTTTACACTGTGGTCGACTGGTTCGTTACTTGAGTCTACTTTATAGTACTCCATGTCTATCATACAAAAGAAGAAGGAATTTGGCAGACATGGTGGGGCATAATAAATTTATTCTATCAAATGATAGCTTATATAGTAATATTTCTTTAAGAACAGGTACAGTAACAATGCAATAAATGTTCTGTTTGTAAATATGTTGTGAATAAGTTTTCTATTGTTAATGGATTTAAATTGTATCCAAATGAAGCTTATACATACAATACTGAAGGAATAATATATATATATTGATGTGCACTTGTCAGTTATTTTACATTGGAGACCTACAGATCTTTTAAAATAAGCTTGCAAGAGCACACCAGAGACATTAAAAATAAAAGGTTGGAAAGTCCGCTGGGTGCACATTTGGAACAATTTCATGAAGCTAATCCTGAGGTTTAAAAGGATGTATTCTGGAAAAAGTTAGAGTAACTTTAGGGGAATGTATTGATACTAAAAATAAGTTATTATGCAAAGAAACTTTATTAATTTTAAAGTATAATACTTTGGAGCCATTGGGCTTAAATAAGGAATATAATTGGAAATATATGATCAAGTAATGGTGTGTTAATTATTCAATTGTTTTATAATGAATATTTAAGACAATGATTATGAGGTGTTTTTTTTTACTTTCTACTCTTTGAAGGCTTTTGGCCGAGGTGCTAAGTTTGATGAATAAACTGTTTTAGTTTTAAGTCCGTGGTGGTCATTTTTGGTTTTAAGTTTTTATTTTTTCGTTTGGTGGTTTCTAACTAAACACATTTCTCCTGCTGCTAAAGTCCCCAATGAGTTGTTTAATGCCTTAAAACATCCTCAAGGAGTTTCTGCCTGCTTCTCTGTGGTCTTCTACTCCCCTTAAGAGGCCCACAAAGCAGGAATCATCTGAACATGATTTGTATTCTGGGGAACACTTTTTGGCAAACCCCTCTCAAATCCCTTCTCCCTTGGATTATTGATCTTTTGTAAAGAATACTGCAGCAGTGATAAGGAAGGACATCAGATGATGCCATCAGTCCAAGAGCTCTGAGAACTAGGGCTGCTGTAGGACAACTTGGACAAGTTCCTTAATGTCTGAATTCTGTCTTATGGAAGGGACACTATGGAAGTAGAATCTAAGTGGTTTCTGTTGAATCTTCTATGTCGGTTGAAGTCGTAACCTTGTAATTTATGGATATGCCTAGGGATGGATAGAGCTGGAGTTAGTAGTCTCTGGTATTAAGCAACAATTCTTTTGCAGAGGCAGCTAGGAGCCAGTCATCTAGATATCGGAATACCAGGATCCCTTGTAGCCGGTGTGTTGAAACAGCAATGCACTTGAACACCCAAGGGGGTGGTGGTAAGACTGAAGGCAGAATCCTTAAATAGAAGTGATGGTCACCCACATTGAAATGAAGGAACCTCTGGCATATTCTGGCTATTATAATGTGGAGATACCCATCATGGAACTCTACAAAGCACATCCAATAGTTTGCTTCTGAAAAAGGCAAAACTGACTGCACTGTGACCATCTTGACCTGGGTCTTAACTATTTAGATGACTGAGGACCAGAATGGGCCCAGAGGTCAGTATACTTCAAAGCCAAAAAGAATTTAGAGTGATAACCTGACTTTGTCTGATCTGGTGTGACTGCTTTGATTTTGAGTCGAAGATAACTTCACTTTAGTTGGTTTGGTGGTATATCAAGAGGCAGCTGTGTTAATTTGGGGAGGACTAGGAAAAGGGAATTGTATAACCTCTGGATATTATCCTTATCCAATTCTCCTGCATGACGACCATTCATGCAGGACAGCAGAGGGTAAATGCCCCCCCCCCTCCAGAAGGGAGTAATCAGGCAGCCCTGCAGTGATGGTGAGGCTGCCTATTGCAAAACAGCCCATGGTATCCCTGGTTTCATATGCAAACCTTGGCATCTTGACCTGTGTTCACTATAGGGACTGTGTCTGCTAAGGCCACTCCATCAAAAGTGGACTCAAATGTTTGATGCTTGGCTTTTCTAAACCACAACTAGCTGGGACCCTTTTGGTTCCTCTTTGCGAGGTGTCAAATTTAACTCCCACTGTAGAAAGCATTTTCCCATCTTATTCATACTTCTGCATCTTTGCTTTCAAGGAAAGTCAATACAAAGATGATTCAGCACAGAAGCCATTAGTGAGAGACAACTTAAAGTTGTCTGCAAATGCACAACGGTGTAGCCAAACTTGACATCTCATTTGTTCAGCAGCACATACCACTTCATTTGCTGCATTCTATATGAGGTTAGTAATATTCAACACTGGGCCGAGAGTACTTTCCAATTGTTTACTGGACTCTGAATTAGGTGGCCTTTTCAGAGTTAAGTGCTTGCTGTACTAAATCCCTCTGGAGTCATGAGTAGTTCAAGACATTAAGCATGAATGTCCCTGAAGCATATGCCTGCTTTCCTAATCTGTCACTTGCCCTGGAATCCTTAGTCGGCAGGTAAAAAGTAGATGCGCCCACTATCAGCTTTTAGTAGCTGCTGCCACAATAACGGAAAGTACCATGGGACTCTTCTGTCAACACAGTCTGTCTGGGGGGAGGGGGGGTTGTCTTTGCCTAGTATATATTCACATGTGTTGTACTGCTGTCATGACCCCCTGAAAGCCAAGTCAATTAAGCAGTCTGCAGGTGTGACCACCCAAGATGAAGAAGGAAGCAGAGCCTCAAAAAAAAAAAAAAAAAAAAAAACCTCTGTGGGCCAAAATCCCCACAGTCTTATCAATTAAAGGATCTCGCTGAATGTGGAGTCTTCTGGAGTAGAACAGGGAGGAAATTCTCGATCTTCTGAGTCAGTATCCAAAGTTACTGAGTCTGATGGGTAGTCAATGTGTCTCCTTTTACACACCTTGGATTTGATCAGACTTCTCAAAATGAAACATCTTGCAGAATACCAGTGTTTTTCAGGCCCAACCCAAGGTTCTGACCCAGACAGACATGATGGGGCTGAGAAAGAGCTGAGGAGTCATGGGGAACCTGATCTCAAAGTTGCCTGTGTGGCTGCTCAGTGGAAAAATAATTCATCCCATGACCTGTAAAGCTATACAAACCTTCGATAAATTCAAGCAGCCCACCTTGGAAGCAGAATCTACCAATCATAAAGGAGAAGTGGGTGGTAGAGTGGAAGGCATCCCTGAAACCAAAAAGGTGGAAGGTTACGAGGAAGGGATCTGCACAGAAAACATGAAGGTCAATGTCTCCAAAACTAAGGGAGCCATGCAAGACAGCTATGAAGATTGTAATGAAGACACAGCATTGAAGCAAAGGCATGTTGGGATTGAATCCTTTTGGTACTAAGGCTGGAACTCCAGTAGGTACAGATGAAATTGACTTTGGATCCAGAATCATCTCAGACTATCCATACCAGGAGAGGAGCCAAGATGGGAAATGCTGGCCAGCCCTGTCCACCCTTAAAATCAAAAAGGATGGGAGGATCTTGTCTCAATCAGTCTTTCAGAATGTCCACATCATATAATCCAAATCTGCTTCTAAGGTACTCCTTAAGACCTACACGAAGAGGCTGAAGGAGCCCAAGAGGGTATGTATAACAGCTCCTTCTCTGACAATGTCCTGCTAAGAAATTTGTTATACACGATAAATCCCTTAAGAATCTGATCTGACATGGATGTAGATGGAGAATGCATTGGTGTCAAAGGTTATGCAGACTCTTAAACGCTGAAGACAGCTTTGAATCTTCTGCCCTTCTTAATAGGGCTCACTTTCCTTCAATTTAAGGAGTTTCAGCGTGCTTATCCTTTTCTGTATGCTGATCCAGGTTGCTACTATATAATCAAATACTCAAATGCGAGATTGGTAAAATACAGAGACAGCAAAAAAGCTCAAACAAGAAAAAGTACAGTTGTGTACACTTACCATAAATTTACATGTTTGAGTGTATTCACTGTTGCAGTCATTACATTTGGATTATCTGCTTGCAGGTAGCCCTCAGTTGGCCAGATTAACAAAGTCTTGGGTCCTGGGTCCGTTGCTGTCCCTTCTTCCATGATGTCAGGTCGTCAGGGGTTTAAAACATGCAGCCGACGCCATTACATCAGTTTTTCTTGGCCCAGATGTCAGGTGCCCCCCTAAATGGGAAGCAATTAAATATAAAAGTACAATGATATACCTCCAACAATAAAGCAAATACACCAAAAAGCTTTTAAGCATAGTAAAGGAAAGTAGAGGTATAACCAAAAAAAGTTGGGGGCTGGAGGGAGGGTAACCAGAAATGCAACAGTGAATACACTTGAATATCTACATTTATGGTAAGTGTACACAACTGTACTATGTTCTTCGTGTTTCACTGTTGCAGTCATTACATTTGGGTAGATTCCCAGAGCTATGGTTGGGAGGAGGAATTTAAATAGCATTAGGACCAGCTATAAGGCCCTACAAGACTGCAGTGGCAAAGCCAGTTCTGGATTTGGAGAAAATTGGCAAATGATAATGCTTGGTGAAAGTATGTACAGAACTCCAGGTAGCAGCTTCTATAATGTCCCTGGTAGGGATGCCTCTGAGAAAGGCTGTAGAGGTAGATGCAGCCCTGGTGGAGTGAGGTCTGATCCCCTGGGGGATAGGTTTTCCATGGTGCTTATAGCAGAAATGAATGCAATGGCCTATCCATTTGGAAATGGTTTGCTTTGAAATAGCCTTCCCCTCTGCCCCTGCAGCAAATGCCACCAGCAGTTGTTCAGATTTCCTTTGAGGTTTAGTCCTGTCCAAATAGAATCTAAGTTGTCTGTGCACATCTAAGGAATGCAGTACCCATTCCCCTTTGTTCTGTGGATTGGGAAAGAAGGTTGGCAAATAAATGGACTGATTAAGAGCCACACTGGATACCACCTTTGGCATGAAGGATGGATTGGTTCTGAAGGACACATGAAAGATGATGAAAGGCTCCACTGCCATAAGGGCCCATAATTCAAATACCCTTCTAGCTGAAGTGATTGCTAAAAGGAAAGCTGTTTTCCAAGAAAGAAATTTTAAGACTGCAGTAGCAGCTGGCTCGAAAGGAGTTAGAGTGAGTTTCTCCAAACAAAGTTAAGGTCCCAGGCAGGGGATGGAGCTCTCCTGGGTGGTCTCAGATTTTTGGCCCCTCTGAGGAACTGCTTGAGCAGTGGATGAGCGAAGAGGGGAGGTTCTGTGTTATAATGAGCTGAAATAGCTGAGGCGTGGATTTTAATGGAGGAAAAAGGCAGGCCCTTGTGAAGCATCTCAGTTAAGTATTGTAAAATCTGATGTAAATTGGGCGCTGCTGTGCTCATCCCTTGAGATTGGTTCCAGGCACAGAATCTTTTCCATTTTTCAGCATAAGATTTTCTAGTACTAGGCCTCCTTGCCTCTAAAATGATATCCATCACAGGTTTACTGAGGGATGGTAAAGGAGAGATTAGGTAATTAGCCAGGCTAAGGTTCAGTGTTAGAAGCTGAGGGTGCAGAATTTAGTTCTCCTGCTGGGACAATAGGAAAGGAGTCTGAGGCAGGTGCAATGGGGATAAACATGACACACTGTGCAGGAGGGGGTACCAGTGTTGGCGTGGCCAGTCTGGAGCAATCAAAATCATTTTTGGTTTGTCCTGTTTGATTTTCAGTAGTACTTTGGAGAGCAGTGGCAGAGGGGGGAAGGCAAAGACTAATAGGTTTTTCCAGCTGAAGGACAGAGCAAACACTTTCCAGGCTTGTTTGTGGGGAGTCCTTGTGCAAAATTTGTCCAATTGGTAGTTCTGGGGAGAGGCAAATAGGTCTATATCTGGGCTCCCCCATTTGCTTGTCAACGTGTTGAACATCCTTGGTTCCAGTTTCCACTCGTGTGGGTCCCTGAGGTTTCTGCTTAGTCCATCTGCCAGTGTATTTAATTTTCCTGGCAGGAATTGAGCTTGTAGGTGCACTTGGTAGTTCAAGGCTGTGTTTCACAATGCCATGGCTAGTTTGCAGAGGTGGTAAGAATATGTACCTCTGCTTGTTTATGTACCACATAACAGTGGTGTTGTCCGTCTTTACCATTAGTTGTCCTGGAATAATGTGGTCCTTGAAGGCTGTCAGAGCATTCTGTACAGCTAACATTTCTTTTTGATTGATATGCAGGTGCATTTGACTTGGGTTCCATTTGCCCTGAATGCACTTCCCTGCCAGGTGAGCCCCCCATGCATAGTCTGATGCGTCTGTTGTTAGGGTTTGGGCAGCAGGGGGTGGTGTGAAAGGTAGTCCCTTGTTTTGGTGGCAGTCCTCTGCCCACCAAAGGAACTCTAGGCATAGGCACGGTATGATAGGAATCATTGCTTCTAGAACTGGGGAATGTTGACAACATAGGCTTTTTAGATACCACTATAGTTTCCTCATATGCAGTCTTGCATATGGAATTAGAAGAATGCAGGAGGCCATGAACCCCAAAGCTTGCAGCATTTGTCTTGCAGATAGCAGGGTTTTTGTGGCCACTTGTTTGAAGTAGGTTGTCAAATTAATTTGTTTCTCTGGCGTGAGGTAAGCCATCTGGGAAGTTGTATTCAAGCTTACTCCCAGGAATATAATTTGTTGACAGGGTACCAGGTGAGATTTTATTTTGTTTATGGTGTACCCCAGACAGGTTAGAACCCTTTGTACAAAGGCCAGATGATTCAAAAGTTACGTCCTGGCTTTCTGCCTGAATTAGACAATCGTCCAGGTATGGGTATATTTGAATATTTTTTTGCCTGCAAAATGCAATAACTGGAGCTAGGCACTTTGTGAATACCCTGGGCACAGTAGATAAGCCAAAGGGCAGTGCAGAGAAAGTACAGTTGTGTACACTTACCATAAATGTAGCTGTATGAGTGTATTCACTGTTGCAGTCATTACATTTGGGTAATCTGCTGGCAAGTTGCCCTCAGTTGGCCTGAATAACAAAGTCTCGGGTCCTGCATCAGTTGCTGTCTCCTCTTCATTGACGTCAGGTCGTTAGGGGTATAAAACATGCAGCTGATGCCATTTTATTCAGTTTTTCTTGCCCCAGATGTCAGGTGCCCCCCAAATGGGGAGCAAAAAAATAAATGTATATATAAATAAACAGAAATATATGTAAATGCACTTTTAGCAACATAACCTTTACCTTCATCTAAAAGCAAATACACCACAAAGGCTTTAGTATATAGTGAAGGAAAGAAAAGTTATAGAAAAGGGGGATGGCGGGTGGGTAACCCGGACTGCAACAGTGAATACATTTGAACATCTACATTTATGGTAAGTGTACACAACTGTATTATGTTCTTCTTGTTTCACTGTTGCAGGCATTACATTTGGGTAGAATCCCAAAGCTATGGATGGGAGGATGGAACTAAATAGCATTAGGGGTGGCTATAAGGCCCTGCAGAACTGCAGTGGCAAAGCCTGTCCTGGATTTGGAGAAGAAAGGCAAATGATAATGCTTTGTGAAGGTATGAACAGAGCTCCAAGTAGCAGCCTCTAGAATGTCTTTGGTTGGAACTCCTCTGAGAAAAGCTGCAGAGGTAGAGGCAGCCCTGGTAGAATGTGACCTGATCCCCTTGGGCACAGGTTTACCATGGTGCAAGTAGCAGAAACGAATGCAGTGGCTTATCCACTTAGAAATAGTCTGCTTTGATATAGCCCTCCCCTCTGACCCTGCAGCAAATGCTACTAGTAGTTGCTCAGACTTCCTTAGAGATCTGATCCTGTTTAAGTAGAATCTTAGTTGTCTGTGTACATCCAATGAATGCAGAATCCGCTCCCCCTTGTTCTGCAGATTTGGGTAAAATGTTGGCAGGTGAATTGCCTGGTTAAGAGCCACACTGGATACCACCTTAGGCATAAAAGAAGGGTTGGTCCTGAGGGACACCCCGTCTGGGTAAAATGTAATAAAAGGCTCCACAGCCATGAGAGCCTGTAGTTCTGAAAAGTGCAGTTGTGTACCTACCATAAATGTAGATGTTTGAGTGTATTCACTGTTGCAGTCATTACAATTGGGTTATCCTGCTGGCAGGCTACCCGCAGTCAGCCCGAGTTCCAAAGTCTAGGTCCGGCATCGGTTACTCTCGCCTCCTCCCTGACGTCAGTGCGCCAGGGGTATAAAAGATGCAGCAGATGCCATTTTCTTCAGTTTTTCTTGTCCCAGATGTCAGGTACGCCTAAAATGGAAGGCTAAATTATGCCAATAAGCATGCATACAGAAAAAACAACTTTTCCTTCATCTACAAGCAAATACACCACATAGGTTTTATAGAATAGAGAAGTACAGATATGTCCCAGCAAAGAAAATGAGGGATGGTGGGAGGGTAACCTGGACTGCAACAGTGAATACACTCGAACATCTACATTTATGGTAGGTACACAGTTGTACTATGTTCATCGTGTTTCACTGTTGCAGTCATTACAATTGGGTTGAATCCCAAAGCTAAGGTTGGGAGGCTGGTGCGAATTAGGATTAGGAGAGGCTATCATGCCCTGCTGCAGTGGCAAAGCCTGCCCTGGATTTAGAGTAGAGAGGTAAGTGAAAGTGCCTTGTAAAAGTATGCACTGAACTCCAAGTTGCAGCCTCTAAGATGTCCTTGGTTGGTACTCCTCTGAGGAAGGCTGCTGAAGTGGCTGCTGCTCTGGTAGAATGTGGTCTAATATCCTTAGGCACTGATTTGCCATGCTGAGAATAGCAGAAACGAATGCAGTGGCCTATCCACTTTGAAATAGTCTGTTATGAGATAGGCTTTCCTTGTGATCCTGCAGCATATGCCACTAGAAGTTGTTCAGTTTTCCTGAAAGCGTTGGTTCTGTCCAAGTAGAAGCGCAGCTGCCTGTGAATGTCCAAAGAATGCAGAAGTCTCTCACCCTTATTCTGTGGGTTGGGTAAAAGCTAGGCAAATGAATTGTTTGGTTAAGGGCCACACTGGACACCACCTTAGGCATAAATTTAGGGTTTGTCCTCAGAGAAACCCTGTCATGATGGAAAATGATAAAAGGTTCCACAGCCATGAGTGCCTGTAACTCTGAGACACGTCTAGTGGAGGTTATTGCTAGGAGCAGAGCTGTTTTCCAGGATAAGAATTTTATATCAGCTGCAGAGGCTGGCTCAAACGGAGGCAGTGTGAGTTTTTCCAAGACACAGTTGAGGTCCCATGCAGGTATTGGGGCTCTCCTTGGAGGTCTTATGTTTTTGGCCCCTCTGAGGTACTGCCTTAATAATGGATGCAAAAAAATAGGTGGTTCAGTATTGTAATGAGCTGAAATGGCAGAGGCATGAATTTTAATTGATGGAAAGGAAAAGCCTTTATCAATCATCTCAGTTAAGTATTGCAAAATCTGAGGAATATTTGGAACAGTCATGTCAATGCCTTGTGCCTGGTTCCAGGCACAGAATCTCTTTCATTTTTCTGCATAAGATTTTCTGGTGCTAGGCCTCCTGGCCTCCAAAATAACATCCATCACTGCTTTAGAGAGAGGCACGTCTTTAACGGCTACATTATCCACCATGCTGCCAGGTTTAAGGTCCTGAGTTGGTTGTGCAGTATCTGACTGTCTTGTTGGGTCAATAAGTGAGGAATTTGAGGTAATGTCCAAGCTGGGCATTGAGACAAGCTCTTTAGGATTGAGTACCAGTCTGGAGCAATCAGTATCATTTTTGGCTTTTCTTGTCTGATCTTGAGGAGTACCTTGGGAAGGAGAGGCAGAGGGAGGAAAGACATACATTGTTAGGTTTTTCCAGCTGAAGGATAGAGCATCCACTTTCCATGCTTGCTTGTGATAAGTCCTTGTGCAGAATTTCTGTAGTTGGCAGTTGTGAGGGGAGGCAAATAGGTCTATGTCCGGGCATCCCCAGTTCTTTATCATGCTGAATACTTGTGGATCCAATTTCCACTCGTGGGGATCCATTAGGTTTCTGCTTAGTTCGTCTGCCAGAGTATTTATCCTTCCTGGCAGGAACTGTGCTTGCAGATGTACTTGGTAAGTCAATGCTGTGTCCCACAAGTTCATGGCTAGTCTGCAGAGGGGGGAAGAATGTGTGCCCCCCTGCTTGTTTATGTACCACATGACTGTAGTATTGTCCGTCTTTATCGGTAGTTGTCCTGGATGAAGTAGATCCTTGAAGGTTGTCAGGGCATTCTGTACAGCTAGCATCTCTTTTTGATTGATATGTAGATGCATTTGACTTGTGGACCATGTGCCCTGAATACATCTTCCTGCCATATGGGCCCCCAGGCATTATCTGATGCATCTGTTGTCAATGTCTGCCTGGCTGTGGGGATAGTGAATGGCTGTCCCGTGTTGAGGTGGCAGGCTTTTGCCCACCATCGAAACTCCTGTTGCAGGCAGGGAATGAGGGTAATTATTGTTTCCAGGCTGTTGCAATGCTGAATCCAAACACTTTTTAGGTACCATTGTAGTTTCCTCATATGCAGTCTTGCATATGGAATTAGTACAATGCAGGATGCCATGAAGCCCAAAGCCTGCAGAATTTTTCTTGCAGATAACTGGGTCTTTGTTGCCAACATTTTGAAATAAGTAGTCAGTTGTCTGTGTTTGTCTGGCGTGAGATAAGCCATCTGGGCAGTTGTATTTAAGCTTGCACCCAGGAATATTATCTCTTGTGAGGGTACGAGTTTTGATTTCTTTTCGTTTACTGTGTACCCTTGACCTGTTAGCAACATTTTTACAAACACAAGATGCTGTAGTAGAGTGTCTTTGTTCTCTGCTTGAATAAGGCAGTCGTCCAAGTAAGAATATGTTTGTATTCCTCTTTGTCTGCAAAATGCAATCACTGGTGCCAGGCATTTTGTGAAGACCCTGGGCGCAGTAGATAAGCCGCAGTGCAGAGAATTGGTAGTGCATTGAGCCAGCTATAAATCTGAGGTATCTTCTGCATGATTGTCTGATTGGGACATGCAGGTATGCCTCTGAGTTCTAAAGTCACAAGCCAAGCCTTCTTGCCCAGCATGGGCAGAAGCTGCTGCAGAGTTAACATTTTGAATTTTGAATATCCAGGAATGTGTTTAGGACAAACAGGTCCAGTACTGGTCTCCAGGCTTTGTCTTTTCTCGGTACCAAGAATAGCCTTGAGTAAAATCCCACTCCCTGCTCTTGCTGTGGTACTTGTTGAATGGCTCTCATGTTTATGATGGATGAAACTTGTTTTTGTGCCGCTGCCCATTGATTGCGTGGCAGGTATGGCATACTGTTTGGCCTTGGTAGGGTGTGAAAGTGGAACCTGTAGCCTTGAGATACCATATTTAAGACCCATTTGTCCTGGGTGATCATTTGCCAATTTTGTGAAAAAAGTGCTAGTTTTCCCCCCAAAGGAGCTGCCAGAAGCTTGATGTTGGCAGGGGAAAGTCATTGAGGCTGTTTCCTGTATGGCTGTGATTTTTCCTCTCCACTTTTGGAGGAAGAAGCACCTCCTTGCTTAGGCCTGTATGAGCCTTGGGGCTGTGATCTGCCTCTGGGGCGTCTGTATCTGCCTCTTTGTGGCCTGTCTGACACTGGAAAGGACCAATTCTTTGAAGGCCAATTCCTGCTAAATCTGGGAGGCTGTACCTGTAAGAAACCCTTCACTGTTTGCATAGATTTAGCTTTGTCCTCCATTTTCTTTAACACTTCTTCTGCTTTAACACCAAACAAGGTATCATGTTTCAATGGAGCATCTAATAGTTTTGCTTTAACATGATCAGGTAGATTCTGTCCTTTTAACCAAGCATGCCTCCTAATGACAGAGCCTGTAACTGTGGCCCTGCAGGAGGCCTCTAGAGAATCAAAACCACATTGCAAAGTATGCTTTCCCACTTGTTCAGCTGCATGCAATAAATCCTGCATTCCTTTGTTTTCTGCACATTCTGAATTTGTCAACATTTTTTGTTTAAGCAGTGACATAAGATATTGTTGATATTTAAGCATATGAAACTGACAATTTAAAGCTCTTACAGCCAAGGTAGCAGAAGTATAAATCTTTTTCCCCCCATCTGTCCAGGGCCCTTGAATCCCTATCAGAGGGGGTAGAGTTTTTTGCAGTGGAAGCCTTGACCCCCTTGGGACCCTGAGAAATAGTTTCTGGGTCAGCAGCAGGGTTTTTGTAAAGAAATTTATGTGAATCCGGAACCCTGTAGTATCTGTCTGGCTTAACAGGAGCTGGTGGTAAAGAGTCAGGAGATAGACCGGACTCTGTAAAAACACCATCTGCAATGTCTAAAACAGGAGGAATAGCAAGGGGCCTGTGCTGGGGTAATAAAAGGAAGTCTCTGAGCCTTTTTTTGGATTCTGAGTAATCTTGGCTCTCCCAATGGAAATGCTCCCTCATAGTCTGCAGGGTCTCCCCAAAAGAATAATCCTTAGGAGGAGAGGCTGAAGGGACAGATTCTTCAGCATCAGAATCCTCATAGGGAGGAAGGGAATATTCATGTTCAGAACTGGAATCAGAGGAAATGGAAACCTGATCTGAAGATTCATATTCTATCTCTTGCCTAGGCCTCTTTTCAGGAGGGGGATGGGAACCCCTGATCAAAGTAATTAGGTCTTCGGCCATTTTAAGCATCTGTTTTTTAGGCAAGGAGGCCTGTCAAGGAGAGTGCTGTACTTGTTTCTTTGTCTTTAGAGCTGCTTTAGTCTTTGCCTTTGAAGCTGAAGTTGGCTTTACATATAACTGTGTAGGCCTGAAAACACCCTCAGAAGCCGATGCCTGCTCAGTGGCTCCGGACCCATCTGAGGGAATAGTTTCCGAGTGTCCAATACCTTGAGTTTCCAGTGGCCTAGTTGGCTCCACGTGGGAGTCGGATGCGGCCTGTGGCTCTGAGGTAGCAGGCATCAGGGGCTGCGAAAGTGCCTCAATGAAAACTGGCGACAAGCCTAGCAGAAGCCTCATCGTCGGTTTTGGACCTCGGATGCTTGTCCTTTTCTTTTTCTTTGCATTTTTTATAAACTCCGGTAGTCAGCTGCTCTGACGGCATTATATAATCGAATCTTCGGCCAAAGTAATGAAATGCAAAATCGTACCGACGCTTAATAGTGCGTTGGTTAAATCTAATACAAAACTGACAACTAGCAATGTCGTGGTCAAGGCCTAGGCAAGGAATACAGTAAGAATGAAAATCCTTATGAGGTATTTGCTTCCCACAAGAAATACACTTATTAACTTTTTATGACATCGGTCTGGAGTAAGAAAAAAAGTTTCCCCAACAGGGTACTTAGCTTTAATGAAGACTTCAGATCTGAAATTCGAAATTGAAAATCTCAGGAGTTGGCCGACCGGCACTTGCGAACTGCTTTTGCTTCGGGCACCGCGCGGCAAGAAAGACTGAAGAAAATGGCGTCAGCTGCATCTTTTATACCCCTGGCACACTGACGTCAGGGAGGAGGCGACAGCAACCGACGCCGGACCTAGACTTTGGAACTTGGGCCGACTGCGGGTAGCCTGCCAGCAGGATAACCCAATTGTAATGACTGCAACAGTGAAACACGATGAACATCTCTTCTTGCTGAAGTGACTGCTAAGAGGAAAGCTGTTTTCCAAGACAGAAATTTTATATCCGCAGTAGCTGCTGGTTCAAAAGGAGGCAGGGTGAGTCTTTCCAGCACAAAGATGAGGTCCCATGCAGGAGTTGGTGATCTTCTCGAAGGCCTTAAATTTTTGGCCCCTCTAAGATACTGTTTAAGCATAGGATGAGAAAAGAAGGGAGGCTCTGTGTTGTAATGAGCCGAGATGGCAGAGGCATGTATTTTTATTGAAAAAAAAGATAGGCCCCTGTCAAGCATCTCAGTCAAATATTGTAAAATCTGAGGAATATTGGGCTTTGCTGTGTCCGTTCCTTGTGCTTGGTTCCAAGCACAGAATCTCTTCCATTTATCAGCATAAGATTTTCTAGTACTAGGCCTTCTGGCTTCCAAAATGACATCCATCACAGATTTACTGAGAGGTGTTGTTTGAATAATTAAATGATCAGCCATGCTGCAAGGTTCAGAGTTTGGAGCTGAGTGTGCAGAATTTGATTGTTCTGCTGAGACAGTAGATGAGGTATTTGAGGCAAGTACCAAGGAGGAAGTTGAGACATATTCCTTATAATTGGGTACCAGTGCTGGCAGGGCCAGTCCAGAGCAATTAGGATCATTTTTGTTTTTTCCACGTCTGACTTTTAGTAAGACCTTGGAGAGAAGAGGCAGAGGGGGAAAGGCATAGACTGATAGGTTTTTCCAACTGAAGGATTGGGCATCCACTTTCCATGCTTTTATGTGATAAGTTCTTGTGCAGAATTTGTCCAGCTGATAATTTTGGGGAGAGGCAAATAAATCTATGTCTGGGGTCCCCCATTTCTGCATTAACATGCTGAAGATTTGTGGATCCAGTTTCCATTCCTGCGGGTCCATAAGATTTCTGCTTAGGTCGTCTGCCAGAGTATTTTGTTTTCCTGGCAGGAATTTATCTTGAAAATGTATTTGGTAAGTCAAAGCTGTGTTCCACAATGCCATGGCTAGTCTGCAAAGGGGGTAGGAATGTGTACCCCCCCCTGCTTATTTATGTACCACATAACCGTGGTGTTGTCCGTCTTTATCAGTAGTTGTCCTGGGCGAAGTCCTTGAAGGCGGTCAGAGCATTCTGAACAGCTAGCATCTCTTTCTGGTTGATATGCAGATGCACTTGTTTTGGGCTCCATTTGCCCTGAATGCATCTCCCTGCCAGGTGGGCCCCCCAAGCATAGTCTGATGCATCTGTAGTTAGGGTTTGGGTGGCAGGGGGTAGAGTGAATGACATTCCTTTGTTTTGGTGACATGTCTCTGCCCACCAAAGAAACTCCTGTTGTGGCAGGGAATGAGAGGAATCATTGTTTCCAGACTGTGACAATGTTGACTCCATACACTTTTTAGGTACCATTGTACTTTCCTCATATACAGTCTCACATATGGAATTAGTAGAATGCATGATGCCATGAACCCCAAAGCCTGCAGAATTTGTCTTGCAGATAACTGGGTTTTTATTGCCATTTGTTTGAAGTATGTTGTCAGTTGCCTTTGTTTGTCTGGCATAAGGTAAGCCATCTGGGCAGTTGTATTCAAGCTTGCACCCAGGAATGTAATTATTTGAGAGGATATCAGCTGGGATTTCTTTTCCTTTATTGTGTACCCTAGGCATGTTAGAAGCCTTTTTACAAACGCCAGATGTTGAAGAGTGTCCTTGTCCTCTGCTTGAATGAGACAGTCGTCCAGATAAGGATAATTTGTATACTTCTTTGTCTGAAGAATGCAATAACTGGTGCCAGGCACTTTGTAAAGACCCTGGGTGCAGTAGATAAGCCAAAAGGCAGTGCAGAGAATTGGTAATGCAAAAAAACCTGCCTTGAAGCAGAGGTATCTTCTGCATGATTCCCTTATTGAGATAGGCAGGTATGCCTCCTTTAAGTCAAGAGTCACTAACCAACCGTTCCTGCCCAGCATAGGCAGTAGCTGTTGTAAAGTCAGCATTCTGAATTTTGGAATGTCCAGGAATGTGTTCAAAATCGATAAGTCCAGTATTGGGAGCCAGGCACTGTCTTTTCTGGGTACCAGGAACAGTTTTGAATAAAAACCTTGTCCTTTTTCCTTTTCTGGTACTGGTTGAATAGCCCCCATATCCATGAGGGACATAACTTGTTTCTGAGACTCTGCCCACTGATTTTGTGGCAAATCTGGCCAACCATTTGGAATTGGCAAAGTATGGAAATGAAATCTGTTCCCCTGGGAAACTATGTTTAATACCCACTTGTCCTGGGTAATTAACTGCCACTTTTGAGCATGAAGTGCTAGTTCTCCCCCCCATGGGGGCTGCCAAAAGATAAGTGATTGGTGAAGGTAGAGGGAAGTCATTGAGACTGCTTACTGTAGGGTTGTGCTTTATTTCCTCCAGATTTTGAGGTACAGGCACCCCATTGCTTTGACCTGTAAGAACCCTGTGATTGGTATCTGGAGGCTTTTGAGTGCCTGGATTTGCCTTGAGTGGCTCTGTTGGACACAGGAAAGGACCTCTTTTTAGTAGGCCAGTGCCTACTGAACCTGGGTGGCTGCACTTGCAAGAAATCTTTTACAGTTTGCATAGCTTTAGCTTTGTTTTCCATTTTCTTTAAAACCTCTTCTGCCTTATTAGCAAACAGAGTATCATGCTGCAAAGGGGCATCCAACAATTTAGCTTTAACATGATCAGGCAGATTTTGCTCCTTGAGCCAGGCATGCCTTCTAATCACAGATCCAGTAACTGCGGCCCTGCAAGAGGTCTCCAAGGAATCAAAACCACATTGCAACGTATGCTTTCCAACCTGTTCTGCTGAATGCAATAATTCATGTAATTCTTTATTTTCCACACAATCAAAAATCAACATCATTTTCTGTTTCAGTAAGCCCATAACATGCTGTTGATATTTAAACATATGAAACTGGCAGTTTAAGGCCCTAATTGCCAAGGTTGCAGATGTATAAACCTTCTTGCCTCATCTATCCAGCGCCCTGGAATCTCTATCAGAGGGGGTAGGATTTTTGGCTGTAGAGGCCTTTATACCCTTGGGACCCTGTGAAATAGTCTCAGGATCAGCAGCAGGGTTTCTGAATAGAAATTTGTGGGAGTCAGGAACCCTGTAATATCTGTCTGGCTTACTAGGAGACGGAGGTAGGGAATCAGGAGCCATGCTTGATTCTGAAAACACATCAACAATGTCTAATACAGGAGGTATTGCCAAAGGCCTATGCTGAGGAAGAAGAAGGAAATCCCTAAGCCTCTTTTTGATTCAGAGAAGTCCTGACTCTCCCAGTGAAAATGTTCCCTTAAAGTATGCAATGTTTCTCCAAAAGAATAATCCTCAGGAGAAGATGCAGATGGGATGGATTCTTCTGCATCAGAATCCTCATAGG
Source organism: Protopterus annectens (assembly GCF_019279795.1). Lineage (NCBI taxonomy): Eukaryota > Metazoa > Chordata > Ceratodontiformes > Protopteridae > Protopterus > Protopterus annectens. Next base: position 1,228,487,102 of record NC_056747.1, on the reverse strand, counting down.
GTGGAATAGAAAATTCCTGATCAGAAGAAATGGAAACCTGACCTGAAGATTCACAATCAGTGCCTTGCCTAGGCCTCTTAGCAGGGGGGGGGGGGCGTTAGGAACCCCTGATCAAGGTAATTAACTCCTCAGCCATTTTGATCATCTGTTTTTAGGCGTATGGTGCCTGAGCATGTGGCTCATGTGTCGGTTTTTTAGACATAGAAGAAGTTTTTGATCTTGTTTTTGAGGCTGGCATCGGTTTAATATAAAATGTTGAAGACTGAAAACACCCTCAGAAGCCGGTGCCTGCTCAGCGGCTCCAGACCCATCCAAGGGAGAGACATCTGCAGGTTCAATACTCTAAGAATCTCGCGACATACTAGACTCCGAATGGGTCTCGGTAGAGGCCTGCAACTCAAAAGTAGCGGGTATCAGGGGCTGCGAAAGCACCTGACTGAGTACCGGTGACTGGCTTAAGAGAAGCTTCATCATCTGTTTTGGACCTCGACGGTCTGTCTCTTTTTCTTTGTGCTTTTTGTGAACTCTGGTAGTCGGATTGCTAACCGATGACATTTCAGGATAATTAAATCTTGATCCAAAATATTTAGAAGCAAAAATATACCAACGCTTAATAGTGCGTTGGTTAAATCTAGCACACAACTGAGATCAAGGCACGCTATGATCTGGGCCTAGGCAAGGAATACAGTACAAATGAAAATCCTTATGAGGTATTTGCTTCCCACAAGTAATGCAATTATTAACTTTTACTGACATCGGTAAGGAGCAAGAAAAGTTTCTAACGGGTACTTAGCTTTAGTTTGAAGACTTTGGTTCTGAAACTCGAATGCGAAAATTTCAGGAGTCGGCCGACCGGCACTTGCGAAATGCTTCTGCTTCGGGCACCGCGTGGCAAGAAAGACTGAATAAAATGGCATTGGCTGCATGTTTTATACCCTTGACAACCTGACATCATGGAAGAGGAAACAGCAACCGACGCAGGACCCAAGACTTTGTTATTCAGGCTGACTGAGGGCAACCTGCCAGCAGATTACCCAAATGTAATGACTGCAACAGTGAAACAAGAAAAACATCTGATAGTGTGTTGCCTGCTTTGAAACGAAGGTGTCTTTTGCAAGATTCCCTGATTGGGATGTACAGGTATGCTTCTTTTAAATCTAGTGTTCCAACCAGGCATCTTTACCTAGCATAGGAAGAAACTGGTGAAGAGTCAGCATCTTGAATTTTGGAATTTCCAAAAAGGTGTTTAGAGTAGACAAGTTCAGGATAGGATGCCATGAATTGTCTTTTCTGGGTACCAGGAAAAGTCTCGAGTAGAAACCTTGTCCCTTTTCCTCTTCTGGCACCAACTGAATAGCCCCCATGCTTAAGAGAGAAAGTACTTGTTTTTGGGCCTCTGCCCACTGGTTTGGGGGTAGGTCCGGCCACCCGTTTGGTGTTGGCAATGTGTGGAAGTGAATTCTGTATCCCTGTGACACTATATTTAAAAAGTACAGTTGTGTACACTTACCATAAATGTAGATGTTCGAGTATATTCACTGTTGCAGTCATTACATTTGGGTAATCTGCTGACAGGCTGCCCTCAGTCGGCCTGATTAACAAAGACTTGGGTCCTGTGTTGGTTGCTGTCCCTTCTTCCATGACGTCAAGTCGTCAGGGGTATAAAATATGCAGCCGACGCCATTACATCGGTTTTTCTTGCCCCAGATGTCAGGTGCCTCCAAATGGGGTGCAAATAAAATTAAAAACACAAAAATATACCTCCAACCAAAAGCAAATACACCAAAAAGGCTTTTAAGCATAGTAAAAGAAAGTAGAGGTATGGTAAGAGAAAAACAGGGGGCTGGAGGGAGGGTAACTAGGACTGCAACAGTGAATAGACTCGAACATCTACATTTATGGTAAGTGTACACAACTGTACTATGTTCTTCATGTTTCACTGTTGCAGTCATTACATTTGGGTAGATTCCCAAAGCTATGGTTGGGTGGATGGATTTATACAGCATTAGGACCAGCTATAAGGCCCTGCAAGACAGCAGTGGCAAAGCCAGCTCCTGATTTAGAGAAAATTGGTAAATGATAATGCTTGGTGAAAGTATGTACTGAACTCCAGGTAGCAGCTTCTAGAATATCCCTGGTAGGAACACCTCTGAGAAAGGCTGCAGAAGTAGATGCAGCCCTGGTGGAATCAGATCTGATCCCCTGGGGGATAGGTTTTCCATGGTGCTTATAGCAGAAATAAGTGCAATGGCTTATCCATTTAGAAATGGATTGTTTTGAAATAACCTTCCCCTCTGCCCCAGCAGCAAATGATACTAGCAATTGTTCAGATTTTCTTAGAAATTTAGTTCTGTCCAAGTAGAATCAAAGTGGTCTGTGCACGTCCAAGGAATGCAGAATTCATTCCCCCTTGTTCTGTGGATTGGGATAGAAGGTTGGCAAATGAATGGACTGGTTAAGAGCCACACTGGAAACCACCATGGGCATGAAGGATGGATTGGTCCTCAGAGATACCCTGTCCGCATGAAAGATGATGAAAGGCTCCACTGCCATAAAGGCCTGTAATTCAGAATTCCTTCTAGCTGAAGTAATTGCTAAGAGGAAGGCTGTTTTCCAAGAAAGAAATTTTAAGTCTGCAGTAGTAGCTAGCTCGAAAGGAGGTAAAGTGAGCTTTTCCAAAACAAAGTTAAGATCCCAGGCAGGGGTAGGAGCTCTCCTGGGTGGTCTCAAGTTCTTTGTCTCTCTGAGATACTGTTTGAGCAGGGGATGAGAAAAGAGGGGTGGTTCTGTGTTATAGTTAGCTGAAATAGCTGAAGCGTGGATTTTAATAGAGGAAAAAGACAGGCCCTTGTGAAGCATCTCAGTTAAGTATTGCAAAATCTGAGGTAAATTGGGTGCTGCTGTGCTCATCCCTATAGACTGGTTCCAGACACAGAATATTTTCCATTTGTCAGCATAAGATTTTCTAGTACTAGGTCTTCTCGCCTCCAAGATGACATCCATCACTGGTTTGCTGAGGGATGCTAAGAGTGAATTTTAGTGATTAGCCGAGCTGCAAGGTTCAATGTTGGGAGCTGAGGGTGCAGAATTTGGTTCTCCTGCTGAGACAGTAAGGAAGGTGTCTGAAGCAGGTGCCAAGGAGATATTTGTGACACACTGCGCAGGAGTGGGTACCAGTGTTGGTGTGGCCAGTCTGGAGCAATCAAAATCATTTTTGGTTTGTCCTGTTTGACTTTTAGCAGAACTTTGGAGAGCAGAGGCAGATGGGGAAAGGCGTAGACTGACAGGTTTTTCCAGCTGAAGAACAGAACATCCACTTTCCAGGCTTTTTTGCGAGGAGTCCTTGTGCAAAATTTGTCCAACTGGTAGTTCTGGGGTGAGGCAAATAGATCTATGTCTGGGCTCTCCCATTTGCTTGGCAACATGTTGAAAATCTGTGGTTCCAGTTTCCACTCGTGTGGGTCCATGAGATTTCTGCTTAGTCCGTCTGCCAGTGTATTCAGTTTTCCTGGCAGGAATTGAGCTTGTAGTTGCACTTGGTAGTTCAAGGCCATGTTCCACAATGCCATGGCTAGTCTGCAGAGGGGGTAGAAATGTGTGCCCCCCTGCTTGTTTATGTACCACATAACCGTGGTGTTGTCCATCTTTACCATTAGTTGTCCTGGATGAAGTAGATCCTTGAAGGCTGTCAGGGCATTCTGTACGGCTAGCATCTCTTTTTGATTGATATGTAGATGCATTTGACTTGTGGACCATGTGCCCTGAATCCATCTTCCTGCCATATGGGCCCCCAGGCATAATCTGATGCATCTGTTGTCAATGTCTGCCTGGCTGTGGGGATAGTGAATGGCTGTCCCGTGTTGAGGTAACAGGCTTTTGCCCACCATCGAAACTCCTGTTGCAGGCAGGGAATGAGGGTAATTATTGTTTCCAGGCTGCTGCAATGCTGAGTCCAAACACTTTTTAGATACCATTGTAGTTTCCTCATATGCAGTCTTGCATATGGAATTAGTAGAATAAGAAGTTATGTACTCACCATAACGTTCCATCTGTGTAGATAAACTTCATTTGGCAGCAACCTATGGGTTTTCGGATCCATATTGGATCTGAGCCAGCAGTTTCCAACAGCAGAGATCTGAGCTCCAAGCTCCTCCCCTACCCATATAATCCCCTGCCAACCCTACCTGACCTCAGATCGAGTCTGCCCAATGCAAAACCTGCACCAAAAAACAGCCTATGGTTTGACCTCGATACAATCTGAGGACAACACAGTAATATAAACATCCGAAGGTCAGGGGGAAGGAGGGGGGATGGTTGCTGCCAAATTAAGTTTATTTACTCAGATGGAACATTATGGTGAGTACATAACTTCTTAATCTTAAGTAGTTAACTTCATTTGGGCATCAAGCTATGGGACAGAGTCCCCAGCTACCTAAATCTTGGGAGGTCCTCATGGAAGGATGTTCCGGAGCACTGCAGAGCCAAAGGATGCTCTCCCTCTGGAGACCAGATCCAACTTATAATGCTTTATAAAGGTATGAGATGAAACCGAAGTGGCTGCCGAACAAATTTCATCCAATGAGACTCTAGAACGAAATGCAGCAGATGTGGAAATTGACCTAGTAGAATGGGCGTGGACTCCCTGGGGTGCGGGCCGGCCTGAACTTTCATATGCTAGTAGAATACACTGTGAAATCCATCTGGACAGTGTGACTTTTGAAACTGATTTTCCAAAATTAGATTTAGCAAAGGAAATAAACAGCTGGTCTGATTGCCTATGACTAGCTGTTCTGTGTAAATAGAAACGTAGTTGTCTATGAACATCCAATGAGTGCAACTTGTATTCGCCTTTGTTTTGGTAATTGGGAAAAAAGACAGGTAAATTAATATTCTGATTGATATTTGATTCGGAAGCAATCTTAGGAAGAAAAGATGGATTGGTCCTGAGGGATACCCTATCTTTGTGAAAGGTCAAATACGGTGGCTTTGCGGAAAGGGCTTGTAGCTCAGAGACCCTTCTGGCCAAAGTGATAGTGACGAGAAATGCTGTTTTCCAGGATAATAGTTTAAGATCCACTGAAGCTGCAGGTTCAAAGGGAGGAGCTGTCAAAGCCTGGAGCACAAGCGCTAAATCCCAAGGAGGGACTACATCCTTCAACGGGGGTCTCAGTAGGAAGGTACCCTTCAAAAAGGCCTTACACAATCTGGTAGAGATCAAAGGGCCTAGGTCACTCCCCACGTGATAATGCGAAATTGCTGCCAGCTGAACTCTGACCGTGGAAGAGCTGGCTCCTTGGTCAAAAAGTCCTGACAAAAAGTCTAACACCGCAGGTAACGGAGCCGTAAAGGGGTCTAGGTTTTGCTGCTCTGCCCAATTAGAAAACCATTTCCATTTGCTACCATAAAGCCTTCTAGTAGATGGCTTGTGGGCCGCCACTAAGATAGCTTTGACCGGGGAAGAGATACCGGGAGTCCTAGCTATAAGTGGAACTGGAGCAACTAAGCAGTGAGCTTCAGATTGTCCAGGTTCGGGGTCGGAAGGTCTAACGGGTGCAAGATCAGATCTGGTATGGGATCCAGAATCCAGGGAGGATTCACTAGATGAGACCGTAGATAAGGGAACCAAGCCTGACGAGGCCAGAATGGGGCAATGAGGATTATTCTGCTCCCCAGCCGCCTGGCTTTCTGTAAGAACTTCAGCATTAGAGGAAGAGGAGGGTAAGCATAAAGGAGACCGGGTGGCCAAACATGTACAAGAGCGTCTCGGGGGGATTCCCTGTGTGGGGGGATTAGAACGAGGTAGTCGTTGCACTTCGTGTTTGCGGGAGAAGCAAAAGGATCGCAACAAGGTTGACCCCATTTGGAGAATATTTGTTTCGCTACTTCGGGATTCAGAGACCACTCATACAGCGATAGAATCGTGCGACTCAGCCTGTCCGCAAGGATGTTGGACCATCCCAGAATGTGCGTCGCTATGAGAAAGTGGTTATTGGAAATCGCCCATTCCCACACTCTCATGGCCTCTCGGCAAAGAGGATAGGACCTGACTCCCCTTGTTTGTTGATATACCAGACTACCGACATGTTGTCCATCTGGACTGCAATAGTCCCCACGGGAAGAAGGCTCTGGAGTGCTTGCAATGCCAACAGCACTGCCCTCATCTCTAAGACATTGATATGCAGCGAGGTCTCTGTGTGGTTCCATGTGCCTTGGACTGTCCTGCCTAGACAATGCCCCCCCCCATCCAAGGCAAGAGGCGTCCGTGGTCACTGTGGTTAGGGGATGGGGCATAGCAAAGGGCCGACCTTTGAGGAGGTCCAGGGACTGGAGCCACCACAGAAGGGCCTTCCTGCAAACCCTGCTGAGGTGAATGGGATGGTTTAGAGGGTAATGCAGGAAGGACCATTGGACTTGGAGGGTCCACTGCAGGACCCTCATGTTCAAACGTGCCATGGGCAGCAGGTTGATGGCATCCACCATTGACCCTAGGGCCCTCAGGACCAACACTGCTGAAGGAGCTGGGGATTGAAGGATGGCCCGCACATGGAGTCTCAGAGTTTGAAGCCAGTCTGAAGTCAAGAGGGCTAGGAGCTGGCTTGTATCCAATCTGGCCCCGATGAAGTCTATGGTTTGTGTTGGCAGAAGGGAAGATTTTCCTATACTGACTGTGATCCCCAGCCAGGGGGCTAGACAGAGAAAGGAGTCCCTGGCCGCGCAGAGTAGATGCCTTGTGAGGGCGGTCAGGAGCCAGTTATCCAGGTAGGGAAGACCTGAATTCCCTGGAGTCTCAGGTGGGCCGCTATCACTGACAAAACCTTGGTAAACACCCTGGAGGCTGTGGTGAGACCAAAGGGAAGGACCATGAAATGGTAATGACTGGCTCCTAGCCGGAAGCGAAGGAACCTCCTGGAGTGTCTGTCCATCAAGATGTGGTAGTACGCATCTTTGAGGTCTATAGAGCACATACAGTTGTTCTCCTGCAAGAGGGGGAGAATGGATTGAAGTGTGACCATCCGGAACTTTTCCTTGGTTACTGACAGGTTCAAGAGGGATAGATCGAGGATTGGCCGTCTTTTTTGGCACCAAGAACAACCTGGAGTAAAAGCCCGATCCAGACTGGTCTGGGGGGACGTGCTGAATGGCTCTTTTTTCTAGCAGCTGCTGGATTTCCGCAGCCACGGCCTCCCTCTGATTGGGGGGGGGACATCGGGGAGGAATCTGGGATTGTGAGGGGGATGAAGAAACTGAATTTGGTAACCTCTGGATATGATACGAAGCACCCAGCGATCTGTCGTGATGGACTCCCAAGCTGCCAGGTGTGTCGAAAAGTGCCCCTGACTGCCTCCAGAGTGGAGCAGTCGGGTAACCCCTCAGAGTTGCTGCGTGGGCCCGATCAGAGAACGATTCTCTGGACCCAAAACTCCTCGGACCTCCTCTGCCCCTAGGGTGACGTCCACCCTTTCCTCCTCTGCCTCGGAAGGACTGGGTGTCCGGAGCGTCACAGGACTGTTGCGACTTCCAGAACCACATCTTCTTTTGTCCCTTTTGGTTCTTGGAGAAGGACCTCTGGGGAACAGAGAAGCGGACTCCGATGGCAGACCATGTCTTCCCGTCCTTCTCACTCTGGACTAACGTTTCGCGTACGGTTTTGCCAAAGATGGCAGAACCATCGAATGGGGCATTAGTGAAAGACGCCTTAAAGGGTTCCGCGAAATCACAGTGTCGGAGCCACGCCTGATGCCTCATGACGACACCCACTCCGCTAGCTCTAGCGGCTCCCTCCGTAGCATGGGATAGTAGCCGCATAGAGGTATTGGAAATCAACCTAAGAGTGGCCATTCGGGCAGAGTACATCTGTTTGTCCTCCGCCGACATGGACTCCGGGGGCGACCCAGCGTACTCTTTGATAAGATCTCACTGGAGCCGTATGACATGTGCCATATAGTTCAGTGACCTTACCGAGAAGGTGGCTGAACTGAAGACTCGCTTCCCAAGGCGGTCCATTGCCCGAGACTCCTTGCTAGGAGGATGGACCGAGGGACTTTCTTGGGCCAATTCCCTCTTGGTGGCCGCCGCCACCAACATGGCATCTACCAGGGATCCCTTACTCCAGTGCACTCTGTCAGAGGGGGGACTAAGAATCCTATTAGGTCTCTTCAGGACTGGCTCCACAGTGTCCAGTTCCTTCCACGCCCTGGTACTGATCAGGTCTACCAGGGGGTCGGCCGGAGGGGACACCCAAGAGGTAGACGGGCCTGCTTCAAATGCCTCCAGGAACACAGACTCGTCCGAGGTAGGCTTTGGGGCGGACCACCCTCCTCTTATCCTGAGCATCTCCATGATGTCTCCGAAGGAGACGTCTTCAGGGGTGATCCTGGGGAGCCTTCCCCTTCCTCCAAATCTGTGTCCTCGGTTAAGGACTCAGGGGAATCCAAGTGCCTCCTTTTGCACTTGCGCTTGTGAGGGACCTCCTCTTGGGGACTGTCCGAGGAGGCCTCACCAGGCTCATCATGTCCCAACAAGGGAACTACCTGGGACGTTAGAGCAGGCTGTCCCTGGGACCGGGTGATGGAAGCCAAAGCCAACTGAGAGGGAGTGTGGGGCGGAGCCGTAGCTCTAGCCGGGGGCCTGGAATCCCTTGTCAGAGCCCTCTCCACCACGTCGAAAGCCGAAGGAGAGCTGCTCTCTCTGGGATCCGAGAGCAAACCCTCCCTCAGATCCAACGAGCAGATCGGGGCCGGAGCTGACACTATCAGAGCTGACGGGCCAGTATGCTCCAACCTGGATGGAGCTGAAGGCAGACTGACACCCTCGGATCCGAAGCTCATCTCTCGGCTCCGAGAGCTCAGATCCGCCGAAAAGGATCCCGACAGACTCGAGGGCACTGTTGGCACCGAAGTACCCGATACTATCGGCGCCGACACCCCCCCGGCTCCAACACTGCTTGGCTCCGAGGACTCCAAACCCGGGAAGCGGGTTGGAGAAGGAGTGATCGGGGCAAAAAAAGGGGGTCGAGCTCCTCCCCAAGGGGGGGGGGGGAGGCAAGAGCACTCCCATCTGCAGTTAGGCCTGGAGGAATCTTCTCATCATCCGGTCCAAATCTGCGTCCATTAGGCTTCTAGTAGACCTAGAGGAGGCCACCAAGGTGGGACACGAGTGCCGCCTCGATGACCTCGAGGGAGATCGGGCCTCCTCCTCCTCCAGTCCCGGTGAGAAGCAAGGTGACCGGAGCTGGGAAGGAGAAGGCTCGGTGGTCTTGGAGGGAGAAGCCCGCTTAGCTGGCAGGGCCGATGTAGAAGCCTCAGCTCGCCGCTTATGGTGCTTCTCTCTTCGCTTCTCTTTTCTGGCTTCATTATCCTCCTGGCCTAAGGTGGGAGGTTGAGTCCCGGCCAGGGGAAGGGAAGCAGTAGTGGGTACTGCCACAGCTGCGACAGGCACCACGGGGGGACCGGAGGTCAGAGCCGAATCCAGGGGCAGAAGTCCCACCAGAATCAACTTCGACCTCCGGTCCTTAAGTGCCCTGGGGTTGAACGCCGCACAAATAGCACATCCAGAGGAGAGGTGTTCAACCCCAAGGCACAACATGCACATGAGTGTGGCCATTCGCTGGGGATAGCTTATGGCCACACTCGGTACATTTAGAAAAAAATGTCTTTGGGGTCTCAGACATCACTGGAAAGGACGACACACACACTAGGCCCCAACCACACACAAACACACGCCCTAATGCTCTCACGAGGGGGGGGGGAATAAGTTAAACTTAAAATTAAAGAGAAAAAACCTACAAGGGAAAGCTACACACACACACGACACTCTTTCTTGACAGAAAAGGTAAGAAAAAAGGGTCAAATTCTCTTACGATTCTCGACTAACGCCTGGAACTCAAGGATCAAGCTGCTGGCTTCAACCGCAGCAAACTAGATCTGAGGTCAGGTAGGGTTGGCAGGGGATTATGGGTAAGGGGAGGAGCTTGGAACTCAGATCTCTGCTGTTGGAAACTGCCGGCTCGGATCCGATATGAATCCGAAGACCCATAGGTTGATGCCCAAATGAAGTTAACTACTTCAGATTGCAGGATGCCATGAAGCCCAAAGCCTGCAGAAATTTTCTTGCAGATAACTGGGTCTTTGTTGCCAACATTTTGAAATAAGTAGTCAGTTGTCTGTGTGTGTCTGGCATGAGATAAGCCATCTGGGCAGTTGTATTTAAGCTTGCACCCAGGAATATTATCTCTTGTGAGTGTACAAGTTTTGATTTCTTTTCATTTACTGTGTACCCTAGACCTGTTGGCAACCTTTTTATAAACACCAGATGCTGTAGTAGAGTGTCCTTGTTCTCTGCTTGAATAAGGCAGTCATCCAAGTAAGAATATATTTGTATTCCTCTTTGTCTGCAAAATGCAATCAGTGGTGCCAGGCATTTTGTGAAGACCCTGGGCGCAGTAGATAAGCCAAAGGGCAGTGCAGAGAATTGGTAGTGCATTGAGCCAGCTATAAAACTGAGGTATCTTCTGCATGATTGTCTGACTGGGACATGCAGGTATGCCTCTTTGAGTTCTAAAGTCACAAGCCAAGCCTTCTTGCCCAGCATGGGCAGAAGCTGCTACAGAGCTAACATTTTGAATTTTGAATATCCAGGAATGTGTTTAGGATAGACAGGTCCAGTATTGATCTCCAGGCTTTGTCTTTTCTGGGTACCAAGAATAGCCTTGAGTAAAATCCCAGTCCCTTCTCTTGCTGTGGTACTTGTTGAATGGCTCTCATGTTTATGAGGGATGAAACTTGTTTTTGTGCCTCTGCCCATTGATTGTGTGGCAGGTCTGGCATACTGTTTGGCCTTGGTAGGGTGTGAAAGTGGAACCTGTAGCCTTGAGATACCATATTTAAGACCCATTTGTCCTGGGTGATCATTTGCCAATTTTGTGAAAAAAGTGCTAGTTTTCCCCCCAAAGGAGCTGCCAGAAGCTTGATGTTGGCAGGGGAAAGTCATTGAGGCTGTTTCCTGTATGGCTGTGATTTTTCCTCTCCACTTTTGGAGGAAGAAGCACCCCCTTGCTTAGGCCTGTATGAGCCTTGGGGCTGTGATCTGCCTCTGGGGCATCTGTATCTGCCTCTTTGTGGCCTGTCTGACACCGGAAAGGACCAATTCTTTGAAGGCCAATTCCTGCTAAATCTGGGGGGCTGTACCTGTAAGAAATCCTTCACTGTTTGCATAGATTTAGCTTTGTCCTCCATTTTCTTTAACACTTCTTCTGCTTTAACACCAAACAAGGTATCATGTTGTAATGGAGCATCTAATAGTTTTGCTTTAACATGATCAGGTAGATTCTGTCCTTTTAACCAAGCATGCCTCCTAATGACAGAGCCTGTAACTGTGGCCCTGCAGGAGGCCTCTAGAGAATCAAAACCACATTGCAAAGTATGCTTTCCCACTTGTTCAGCTGCATGCAATAAATCCTGCATTCCTTTGTTTTCTGCACATTCTGAATTTGTCAACATTTTTTGTTTAAGCAGTGACATAAGATATTGTTGATATTTAAGCATATGAAACTGATAATTTAAAGCTCTTACAGCCAAGGTAGCAGAAGTATAAATCTTTTTCCCCCATCTGTCCAGGGCCCTTGAATTCCTATCAGAGGGGGTAGGGTTTTTTGCAGTGGAAGCTGACCCCTTGGGACCCTGAGAAATAGTTTCTGGTCAGCAGCAGGGTTTTTGTAAAGAAATTTATGTGAATCCAGAACCCTGTAGTATCTGTCTGGCTTAACAGGAGCTGGTGGTAAAGAGTCAGGAGATAGACCGGACTCTGTAAAAACATCATCTGCAATGCCTAAAACAGGAGGAATAGCAAGGGGCCTGTACTGGGGTAATAAAAGGAAGTCTCTGAGCCTTTTCTTGGATTCTGAGTAATCTTGGCTCTCCCAATGGAAATGCTCCCTCATAATATGCAGGGTCTCCCCAAAAGAATAATCCTCAGGAGGAGAGGCTGAAGGGATAGATTCTTCAGCATCAGAATCCTCACAGGGAGGAAGGGAATATTCATGTTCAGAAGAGGAATCAGAGGAAATGGAAACCTGATCTGAAGATTTATATTCTATCTCTTGCCTAGGCCTCTTATCAGGAGGGGGATGGGAACCCCTGATCAAAGTAATTAGGTCTTCGGCCATTTTAGGCATCTGTTTTTTAGGCAAGGAGGCCTGTCCAGGAGAGTGCTGTACTTGTTTCTTTGTCTTTAGAGCTGCTTTAGTCTTTGCCTTTGAAGCTGAAGTTGGCTTTACATATAACTGTGTAGGCCTGAAAACACCCTCAGAAGCCGATGCCTGCTCAGCAGCTCCGGACCCATCTGAGGGAATAGTTTCCGAGTGTCCAATACCTTGAGTTTCCAGTGGCCTAGTTGGCTCCACGTGGGAGTTGGATGCGGCCTGTGGCTCTGAGGTAGCGGGCATCAGGGGCTGCGAAAGCGCCTCACTGAAAACCAGTGACAGGCCTAGCAGAAGCATCGTCGTCGGTTTTGGACCTCGGATGCCTGTCCTTTTCTTTTTCTTTGCGCTTTTTATAAACTCCGGTAGTCAGCTGTTCCGACGGCATTATATAATCGAATCTTCGGCCAAAGTAATGAAATGCAAAATCGTACCGACGCTTAATAGTGCGTTGGTTAAATCTAGCACAAAACCGACAACTAGCAACGTCGTGGTCAAGGCCTAGGCAAGGAATACTGTAAGAATGAAAATCCTTATGAGGTATTTGCTTCCCACAAGAAATACAATTATTAACGTTTTCTGACATCGGTCTGGAGTAAGAAAAAAAGTTTCCCCAACGGGGTACTTAGCTTTAATGAAGACTTCAGATCTGAAATTCGAAACTGAAAATCTCAGGAGTCGGCCGACCGGCACTTGCGAAATGCTTTTGCTTCGGGCACCGTGCGGCAAGAAAGACTGAAGAAAATGGCATCAGCTGCATCTTTTATACCCTTGGCGCACTGACGTCAGGGAAGAGGGGACAGCAACCGACGCCGGACCTAGCCTTTGGAACTCGGGCCGACTGCGGGTAGCCTGCCAGCAGGATAACCCAATTGTAATGACTGCAACAGTGAAACACGATGAACATCCCTTCTTGCTGAAGTGACTGCCAAGAGGAAAGCTGTTTTCCAAGATAGAAATTTTATATCCGCAGTAGCTGCTGGTTCAAAAGGAGGCAAAGTGAGTCTTTCCAGCACAAAGATGAGGTCCCATGCAGGAGTTGGTGATGATCTCGGAGGCCTTAAATTTTTGGCCCCTCTAAGATACTGTTTAAGCAGAGGATGAGAAAAGAAGGGAGGCTCTGTGTTGTAATGAGCCGAGATGGCAGAGGCATGTATTTTTATTGAAAAAAAAGATAGGCCCTTGTCAAGCATCTCAGTCAAATATTGTAAAATCTGAGGAATATTGGGCTTTGCTGTGTCCGTTCCTTGTGCTTGGTTCCAAGCACAGAATCTCTTCCATTTATCAGCATAAGATTTTCTAGTACTAGGCCTTCTGGCTTCCAAAATGACATCCATCTCAGATTTACTTAGAGGTGGTGTGTGAATAATTAAATGATCAGCCATGCTGCAAGGTTCAGAGTTTGGAGCTGAGTGTGCAGAATTTGATTGTTCTGCTGAGACAGTAGATGAGGTATTTGAGGCAAGTACCAAGGAGGAAGTTGAGACATATTCCTTAGAATTCAGTACCAGTGCTGGCGGAGACAGTCCGGAGCAATTAGGATAATTTTTGTTTTTTCCTGTCTGACTTAGTAAGACCTTGGAGAGAAGAGGCAGAGAGGGAAAGGCATAGACTGACAGGTTTTTCCAACTGAAGGATTGGGCATCCACTTTCCATGCTTTTCTGTGATAAGTTATTGTGCAGAATTTGTCCAGCTGATAATTTTGGGTAGAGGCAAATAAATCTACGTCTGGGCTCCCCCATTTCTGTGTTAACATGCTGAAGATTTGTGGATCCAGTTTCCATTCGTGCGGGTCCATAAGATTTCTGCTTAGGTCGTCTGCCAGAGTATTTTGTTTTCCTGGCAGGAATTTAGCTTGAAGATGTATTTGGTAAGTCAAAGCTGTGTTCCACAATGCCATGGCTAGTCTGCAAAGGGGGTAGAAATGTGTACCCCCCTGCTTATTTATGTACCACATAACTGTGGTGTTGTCCATCTTTATCAGTAGTTGTCCTGGACGAAGTAAGTCCTTGAAGGCTGTCAGAGCATTCTGAACAGCTAGCATCTCTTTCTGGTTGATATGCAGATGCACTTGTTTTGGGCTCCATTTGCCCTAAATATATCTCCCCGCCAGGTGGCCCCCCCAAGCATAGTCTGATGCATCTGTAGTTAGGGTTTGGGTGGCAGGGGGTAGAGTGAATGACAGTCCCTTGTTTTGGTGACATGTCTCTGCCCACCAAAGACACTCCTGTTGTAGGCAGAGAATGAGAGGAATCATTGTTTCCAGACTGTGACAATGTTGACTCCATAAACTTTTTAGGTACCATTGTAGTTTCCTCATATGCAGTCTTGCATATGGAATTAGTAGAATGCATGATGCCACGAACTCCAAAGCCTGCAGAATTTGTCTTGCAGATAACTGGGTTTTTGTTGCCATTTGTTTGAAGTATGTTGTCAGCTGCCTTTCTTCGTCTGGCGTAAGGTAAGCCATCTGGGCAGTTGTATTCAACCTTGCACCCAGGAATGTAATTATTTGAGAGGGTACCAGTTGGGATTTCTTTTAGTTTATTGTGTACCCTAGGCATGTTAGAAGCCTTTTTACAAACACCAGATGTTGAAGAGTGTCCTTGTCCTCTGCTTCAATGAGACAGTCATCCAGATAAGGATAATTTGTGTGCTTCTTTGTCTGCAGAATGCAATAACTGGTGCCAGGCACTTTGTAAAGACCCTGGGTGCAGTAGATAAGCCAAAGGGCAGTGCAGAGAATTGGTAATGCAAAAAAACCTGCCTTGAAGCAGAGGTATCTTCTGCATGATTCCCTTATTGGGATAGGCAGGTATGCCTCCTTTAAGTCAAGAGTCACTAACCAAGCGTTCCTGCCCAGCATAGGCAGTAGCTGTTGTAAAGTCAGCATTCTGAATTTTGGAATGTCCAGGAATGTGTTCAAAATCGATAAGTCCAGTATTGGGAGCCAGGCACTGTCTTTTCTGGGTACCAGGAAAAGTTTTGAATAAAAACCTTGTCCTTTTTCCTTTTCTGGTACTGGTTGAATATCCCCCATATCCATGAGGGACATAACTTGTTTCTGAGACTCTGCCCACTGATTTTTGTGGCAGATCTGGCCAACCGTTTGAAATTGGCAAAGTATGAAAATTAAATCTGTACCCCTGGGATACTATGTTTAATACCCACTTGTCCTGGGTAATTAACTGCCACTTTTGAGCATGAAGTGCTAGTTCTCCCCCCAAGGGGGCTGCCAAAAGATAAGTGCTTGGTGAGGGTAGAGGGAAGTCATTGAGACTGCTTACTGTAGGGTTGTGCTTTATTTCCTCCAGATTTGGAGGTAGAGGCACCCCATTGCTTTGACCTGTAAGAACCCTGTGATTGGTATCTGGAGGCTTTTGAGTTCCTGGATTTGCCTTGAGTGGTTCTGTTGGACACAGGAAAGGACCACTTTTTAGTAGACCAGTGCCTACTGAACCTGGGTGGCTGCACTTGCAAGAAATCTTTTACAGTTTGCATAGCTTTAGCTTTGTTTTCCATTTTCTTTAAAACCTCTTCTGCCTTATTACCAAACAGAGTATCATGCTGCAAAGGGGCATCCAACAATTTAGCTTTAACATGATCAGGCAGATTTTGCTCCTTGAGCCAGGCATGCCTTCTAATCACAGATCCAGTAACTGCAGCCCTGCAAGAGGTCTCCAAGGAATCAAAACCACATTGCAACGTATGCTTTCCAACCTGTTCTGCTGAATGCAATAATTCCTGTAATTCTTTATTTTCCACACAATCAAAAATCAACATCATTTTCTGTTTCAGTAAGCCCATAACATGCTGTTGATATTTAAACATATGAAACTGGCAGTTTAAGGCCCTAATTGCCAAGGTTGCAGACGTATAAACCTTCTTTCCCCATCTATCCAGCGCCCTGGAATCTCTATCAGAGGGGGTAGGATTTTTGGCTGTAGAGGCCTTTACACCCTTGGGACCCTGTGAAATTGTCTCAGGATCAGCAGTAGGGTTTTTAAATAGAAATTTGTGGGATTCAGGAACCCTGTAATATCTGTCTGGCTTACTAGGAGCCGGAGGTAGGGAATCAGGAGCCATGACTGATTCCGAAAACACATCAACAATGTCTAATACAGGAGGTATTGCCAAAGGCCTATGCTGAGGAAGAAGGAAATCCCTAAGCCTCTTTTTTGATTCAGAGAAGTCCTGACTCTCCCAGTGAAAATGTTCCCTTAAAGTATGCAATGTTTCTCCAAAAGAATAATCCTCAGGAGAAGATGCAGATGGGATGGATTCTTCTGCATCACAATTCTCATAGGGTGGAATAGAAAATTCCTGATCAGAAGAGCAATCAGAAGAAATGGAAACCTGACCTGAAGATTCATAATCAGTGCCTTGCCTAGGCCTCTTAGCAGGGGGGGGGGGGTTAGGAACCCCTGATCAAGGTAATTAAGTCCTCAGCCATTTTGATAATCTGTTTTTTAGGCAAAGGGGCCTGAGCACATGGCTCATGCGTCAGTTTTTTAGACATAGAAGAAGTTTTTGATCTTGTTTTTGAGGCTGGCATCGGTTTAATATAAAATGTTGAAGACTGAAAACACCCTCAGAAGCCGGTGCCTGCTCAGTGGCTCCGGACCCATCCAAGGGAGACACATCCGCAGGTACAATATTCTCAAGAATCTCACGGCATACCAGACTCCGAATGGGTCTCGGTAGAGGCCTGCGACTCAAAAGTAACGGGTATCAGGGGCTTTGAAAGCGCCTGACTGAGTACCGGTGACTGGCTTAGGAGAAGCTTCGTCTGTTTTGGACCTCGACGGTCTGTCTCTGTCTTTTTCTTTGTGCTTGTTGTGAACTCTGGTAGTCAGATTGCTATCCGACGACATTTCAGGATCATTAAATCTTGATCCAAAATATTTAGAAGTAAAAATATACCGATCTCTTAATAGTGCGTTGGTTAAATCTAGCACACAACTGAGAGCAAGGCATGCTATGATCTGGGCCTAGGCAAGGAATACAGTACAATTGAAAATCCTTATGAGGTATTTGCTTCCCACAAGTAATGCAATTATTAACTTTTACTGACATCGTTAAGGAGCAAGAAAAAGTTTCCCCAACGGGGTACTTGGCTTAAGTTTGAAGACTTCGGTTCTGAAACTCAAATGCGAAAATTTCAGGAGTCGGCCGACCGGCACTTGCGAAATGCTTCTGCTTCGGGCACCGCGTGGCAAGAAAGACTGAATAAAATGGCGTCGGCTGCATGTTTTATACCCCTGACAACCTGACGTCATGGAAGAGGAAATAGCAACCGACGCAGGACCCAAGACTTTGTTATTCAGGCTGACTGAGGGCAATCTGCCAGTAGATTACCCAAATGTAATGACTGCAACAGTGAAACATGAAAAACATCTGATAGTGTGTGTAGCCTGCTTTGAAGCGAAGGTGTCTTTTGCAAGATTCCCTGATTGGGATGTGCAGGTATGCTTCTTTTAAATCTAGTGTTGCCAACCAGGCATCTTTGTCTAGCATAGGAAGTAACTGGTGAAGAGTCAGCATCTTGAATTTTGGAATTTCCAAAAAGGTGTTTAGAGTAGACAAGTTCAGGATAGGACTCCATGAATTGTCTTTTCTGGGTACCAGGAAAAGTCTCGAGTAGAAACCTTGTCCCTTTTCCTCTTCTGGCACCAACTGAACAGCCCCCATGCTTAAGAGAGAAAGTACTTGTTTTTGGGCCTCTGCCCACTGGTTTCGGGGTAGGTCTGGCCACCCGTTTGGTGTTGGCAATGTGTGGAAGTAAATTCTGTATCCCTGGGACACTATATTTAAAAAGTACAGTTGTGTACACTTACCATAAATGTAGATGTTCGAGTGTATTCACTGTTGCAGTCATTACATTTGGGTAATCTGCTGGCAGGTTGTCCTCAGTCGGCCTGATTAACAAAGACTTGGGTCCTGCGTCGGTTGCTGTCCCTTCTTCCATGACGTCAAGTCGTCAGGGGTATAAAACATGCAGCCGACGCCATTACATCAGTTTTTCTTGCCCCAGATGTCAGGTGCCCCCCAAATGGGGAGCAAATAAAATTAAAAACACAAAAATATACCTCCAACCAAAAGCAAATACACCAAAAAGACTTTGAAGCATAGCAAAAGAAAGTAGAGGTATAATAAGTGAAAAACAGGGGGCTGGAGGGAGGGTAACCAGGACTGCAACAGTGAATACACTCGAACATCTACATTTATGGTAAGTGTACACAACTGTACTATGTTCTGCATGTTTCACTGTTGCAAGTCATTACATTTGGGTAGATTCCCAAAGCTATGGTTGGGAGGACGGATTTATAAAGCATTAGGACCAGCTATAAGGCCCTGCAAGACAGCAGTGGCAAAGCCAGCTCCTGATTTAGAGAAAATTGGTAAATAATAATGCTTGGTGAAAGTATGTACTGAACTCCAGGTAGCAGCTTCTAGAATATCCCTGGTAGGAACACCTCTGAGAAAGGCTGCAGAAGTAGATGCAGCCCTGGTGGAATGAGATCTGATCCCCTGGGGGATAGGTTTTCCATGGTACTTATAGCAGAAATGAGTGCAATGGCTTATCCATTTAGAAATGCATTGTTTTGAAATAGCCTTCCCCTCTGCCCCAGCAGCAAATGACACTAGCAATTGTTCAGATTTTCTTCGAAATTTAGTTCTGTCCAAGTAGAATCAAAGTTGTCTGTGCATGTCCAAGGAATGCAGAATCCATTCCCCCTTGTTCTGTGGATTGGGATAGAAGGTTGGCAAATGAATGGACTGGTTAAGAGCCACACTGGAAACCACCATGGGCATGAAGGATGGATTGGTCCTCAGAGATACCCTGTCTGCATGAAAGATGATGAAAGGCTCCACTGCCATAAAGGCCTGTAATTCAGATATCCTTCTAGCTGAAGTAATTGCTAAGAGGAAGGCTGTTTTCCAAGAAAGACATTTTAAGTCTGCAGTAGCAGCTGGCTCGAAAGGAGGTAAAGTGAGCTTTTCCAAAACAAAGTTAAGATCCCAGGCAGGGGTAGGAGCTCTCCTGGGTGGTCTCAAGTTCTTTGCCTCTCTGAGATACTGTTTGAGCAGGGGATGAGAAAAGAGGGGTGGTTCTGTGTTATAGTGAGCTGAAATAGCTGAAGCATGGATTTTAATAGAGGAAAAAGACAGGCCCTTGTGAAGCATCTCAGTTAAGTATTGCAAAATCTGAGGTAAATTGGGTGCTGCTGTGCTCATCCCTAAAGACTGGTTCCAGGCACAGAATATTTTCCATTTGTCAGCATAAGATTTTCTAGTACTAGATCTTCTTGCCTCCAAGATGACATCCATCACTGGTTTGCTGAGGTATGCCAAGAGTGAATTTAAGTGATTAGCCAAGCTGCAAGGTTCAATGTTGGGAGCTGAAGGTGCAGAATTTGGTTCTCCTGCTGAGACAGTAAGGAAGGTGTCTGAGGCAGGTGCCAAGGAGATATTTGTGACACACTGCGCAGGAGTGGGTACCACTGTTGGTGTGGCCAGACTGGAGCAATCAAAATCATTTTTGGTTTGTCCTGTTTGACTTTTAGCAGAACTTTGGAGAGCAGAGGCAGAGGGGGAAGGCGTAGACTGACAAGTTTTTTCCAGCTGAAGAACAGAACATCCACTTTCCAGGCTTTTTTGTGAGGAGTCCTTGTGCAAAATTTGTCCAACTGGTAGTTCTGGGGGGAGGCAAATAGATCTATGTCTGGGCTCCCCCATTTGCTTGGCAACATGTTGAAAATCCATGGTTCCAGTTTCCACTCGTGTGGGTCCATGAGATTTCTGCTTAGTCAGTCTGCCAGTGTATTCAGTTTTCCTGGCAGGAATTGAGCTTGTAGTTGCACTTGGTAGCTCAAGGCCATGTTCCACAATGCCATGGCTAGTCTGCAGAGGGGGTAGAAATGTGTACCCCCCTGCTTGTTTATGTACCACATAACCGTGGTGTTGTCCATCTTTACCATTAGTTGTCCTGGATGAATGTAGTCCTTGAAGGCTGTAAGAGCATTCTGTACAGCTAACATTTCTTTCAGATTGATATGTAGGTGCATTTGATTTGGGTTCCACTTGCCCTGAATGCACTTCCTTGCCAGGTGAGCCCCACATGCATAGTCTTATGTGTCTGTAGTTAGGGTTTGGGTGGCAGTCCATTGCTTTGGTGGCAGGCCTCTGCTCACCATGGGAACTCCAGGCGTAGGCAAGGTATGATAGGAATCATTATTTCCAGGCTGTGACAATGTTGACTCCATAGACTTTTTAAGTACCACTGAGGTTTCCTCATATGCAGTCTTGCATATGGAATTAGAAGAATGCAGGAGGCCATGAATCCCAAGGCTTGCAGATAGGTGGGTTTTTGTGGCCACTTGTTTGAAGTAAGTTACCATATGAATATGCTTTTCTGGCATGAGGAAAGCCATCTGGGCAGTTGTATTCAAGCTTGCACCCAGAAATATAATCTGTTGAGAGGGTACCAGTTGTGATTTCTTTTAATTTATGGTGTACCCTAGACAAGTTAGAACCCTCTTTACAAATGCCAGATGATTTATACGTATGGCCTGGTTTTCTGCCTGAATTAGACAATCATCCAGGTATGGATATATTTGAATATTTCTTTGCCTGCAGATTGCAATTACTGGAGCCAAGCACTTTGTGAATACCCTGGGTGCAGTAGACAAGCCAAAGGGCAGTGCAGAGAACTGATAATGCAAGTAGCCTGCTTTGAAGCGTACGTATCTTCTTCAAGATTCCCTGATTGGGATATGCAAGTAAGCTTCTTTTAAATCTAGAGTTGCCAACCAGGCATCTTTGCCTAGCATAGGACATAACTGGTGAAGAGTCAGCATCTTGAATTTTGGAATGTCCAGAAAGGTGTTTAGAGTAGACAGGCCCAGAATTGGACACCATGATTTGTCTTTTCTGGGTACCAGGAAAAGCCTGGAATAGAAACCTTGTCCCTTTTCCTCCTCTGGTACCGGTTGAATAGCCCCCATGTTTAAGAGGGAGAGTACTTGTTTCTGAGCCTCTGCCCACTGATTTGGGGGCAGGTCTGGCCACCCCACCCATTTGGTGTTGGCAACGTGTGGAAATGAAATCTGTAAACCTGGGACACTATATTTAAAACCCATTTGAACTGGGTTATGAGTTCCCAGTTTTTTGCATGAAGAGCAATCCCCCCCCCCCCCAAAGGGGCGACTGAAAGGTAAGTGCTTGGCAATTTTAAAGGAAAGTCATTGAAACTGTTTACCATAGGGGGGTGTCTTGTTATGTCCAGATTTGGAAGTGGAGGCCCCACCATTGCTTAGTTCTGAGAGTCCCTTGGGACTGAAACCTGGTGCTTTTGGTGTGTCTGGGTTTGGCTTGAGTGGATCGGGAAGGAGCTGGAAAGGACCAATTCTTAGTAGGCCAGTGCCTACTAAATCTTGGAGGTTGCACTTGTAAGAAATCTTTTACAGTTTGCATAGATTTAGCTTTATCTTCCATCTTTTTTAGAACTTCTTCAGCCTTATTGCCAAACAGGCGGTCCTGATTTAAAGGAGCATCCAACAATTTTGCTTTAACATGATCAGGCAGAAATTGCTCCTTAAACCAAGCATGCCTTCTAAGCACAGACCCAGTAACAGCAGCCCTGCAAGAGGCCTCTAAAGAATCAAAACCCCATTGCAAAGTATGTTTTCCAACTTGTTCAGCAGAATGCAATAAATTCTGTAAATCTTTATTTTCTACACAGTCAGAAATCAACATCATTTTCTGTTTAGGCAGTCCCATAATATGCTGTTGATATTTTAGCATATGAAATTGGCAGTTTAAAGCCCTGATTGCCAAGGTTACAGAAGCATAAACCTTTTTATCCCATCTATCCAGTGCCCTGGAGTCTCTATCAGAAGGGATAGGATTTTTAGAAGTAGAAGCCTTAATGCCCTTGGGCCTCTGAGGAATGGTTTCTGGATCCACAACAGGATTTTTGAAAAGGAACTTGCGGGACTCAGGAACCCTGTAGTATCTGTTAGGTTTACAAGGAGCCAGAGGCAGGGAATCAGGGGCCATACTGGATTCCGAAAACACATCAACAATGTCTAGTACAGGAGGTATAGCCAAAGGCTTATGCTGAGGTATTAGAAGGAAATCCCTAAGCCTCTTTTTAGATTCAGAAAATTCCTGACTTTCCCAGTGGAAATGCTCCCTTAAGGTATGTAAAGTTTCCCCAAAAGAAAAGTCCTCGGGGGGGGGGGGGGGCAGAGGGAATGGAGTCCTCTGCATCAGAATCCTCATAAGTAGGTATGGACAAATCCAGGTCATTGGAAGAATTAGAAGAAACAGAGTCCTGATCAGAAGATTCATAGTCAAGCTCAGTCCTAGGCCTCTTAGAAGGGGGTGGGGGTTGACTACTCCAGATTAGAGTAATAAGATCTTCAGCCATTTTGATTATTTGTTTTTTAGGCATAGGGGCCTGAACATGTGGACTGAGCATCGGTTTTTTAGACATAGATCGAGATTTAGGCCTTAGAATAGAAGGTGGAGTCAATTTAATATGCAAGTCTGTAGGCCTGAATACCCTCTCAGAAGCCAGTGCCTGCACAGTGACTCCGGACCCATCCGAGGTAGAGACATTCGCTGGTTATATAGTTGAAGCATCTCGCGGCATACCAGACTCCGAATGGGTCTCAGTAGAGGCCTGCGAGTCAGAAGTTAGTGGGCATCAGGGGCTGCGAAAGTGCCTCACTGAGTACCAGCGAACTGGCGACTGGCTTAGGAGAAGCATTGTCGGCAGTTTTGGACCTCGACGGCCTGTCTCTTGTCTTTTTCTTTGTGTTTTTTCAGAATCCTGGTAGTCGGATGGCTAACCGAAGTCATTTCTGGATAATTAAACCGAGAACCGAAATATTTAAAGGCAAAAATGTACCGACAACGGATAGTCCGCTGCTTAAATAAAGCACAAAACTGACAGCAAGGTACGTCATGGTCAGGGCCTAGGCAAGGAATACAGTACAAATTAAAATCTTTATGAGGTATTTGCTTCCGACAAGTAATGCAATTATTAACTTTTACTGACATTGGTAAGGAGCAAGAAAAAGTTTCCCCAACGGGGTACTTAGCTTTAAGTTGAAGACTTTGGTTCTGAAACTCAAAAACAAAAATTTCAGGAGTCGGCCGACCAGCACTTGCGAACTGCTTCTGCTTCGGGCACTGCACGGCAAGAAAGACTGATGTAATGGTATCGGCTGCATGTTTTATACCCCTGATAACCTGGCGTCATGGAAGAAGGGACAGCAACCGACGCAGGACCCAAGACTTTGTTAATCCGGCCGACTGAGGGCAACCTGCCAGCAAATTATCCAAATGTAATAACTGCAACAGTGAAACACTAAGAACATCCCATTTGTCCTGGGTAATGACCTCCCAGTTCTTTGCATGAAGAGCAATCTTTCCCCCCATAGGGGAAGTCAGTTGATAAGTGCTTGGAAATTTTAAAATGAAGTCACTGAGACAGTTTACCATAGGGGGAGTCTTATTATTCCCAGATTTGGAAGTGGAGGCCCCCCACTGCTTAGTCCTGTGTGTCCCCTGGGACTGAAACATGGGGTTCCTGCTGTGTCTGGGTTTGGCTTGAGAAGATCTGGGAGGGGCTGGAATGGACCAATTTTTAGAGGGCCAGTGCCTACTAAATCTAGGAGGCTGAACTTGCAAGAAATCTTTAAAGGTTTGCATAGATTTAGCTTTATCTTCCATCTTTTTGAGAACTTGCTCAGCCTTCTTGCCAAACAAATGGTCCTGATTTAAGGGAGCATCCAACAATTTAGCTTTAACATGATCAGGTAAAGATTGCTCCTTAAGCCAAGCATGCCTTCTGAGCAAAGACCCAGTTAACAGCAGCCCTGCAAGAGGTCTCTAATGAATCAAAACCACATTGCAAAGTATGTTTTCCAACTTGTTCAGCAGAATGTATTAAATCCTGTAAATCCTTATTTCAGCACAATCAGGAATCAACATCATTTTCTGTTTAAGCAATCCAATAATATGCTGCTGATACTTTAACATATGAAACTGGCAGTTTAAGGCCCTAATAGCCAAGGTTGCAGAATTGTATGCCTTCTTACCCTATCTATCCAGTGCCCTGGAATCTCTATCAGAGGGGGTAGGATTTTTGGCAGTAGTAGCCTTAATGCCCTTGGGTCCCTGTGAAATAGTCACAGGATCCGCAGCAGGATTTATAAAAAGGAACTTGTGAGAGTCAGGAACCCTGTAATATCTGTCAGGTTTTCTGGGAGCAGGAGGTAAAGAGTTAGGGGCCAAGCTAGATTCCGAAAAGGCATCATCAACACTGTCTAGTACAGGGAGGATAGCTAAAGGCCTGTGCTGGGGCAGGAGTAAGAAATCGCTAAGGCTCTTTTTAGAATCAGAGTAATCCTGGCTTTCCCAGCGAAAATGACCCCTAAGAGTATGCAAGGTCTCACCAAAAGAGAAATCCTCTGGAGGGGAAGCAGAGGGAATACAGTCCTCTGCATCAGAATCCTCATAGGTAGATAAGGGTAAATTGTGGTCATCAGAGGAAACCGAAATTTCAGAATCCTGATCAAAAGTATCATAAGTAAATTCAGTCCTAGGTCTCTTAGAGGGGGAAGGTTGGCTTCCCCTGATTAAAGTAATAAGGTCTTCAGCCATTCTTATCATTTGTTTTTTTAGGCATAGAGGCCTGAACATGCAGTCTGGGCGTCAGTTTTCTAGGCATGGTTTTGAGTTTTAGGCCTTGAAGAAGAAGAAGATGGCATTGGTTTAATATGCAAGCCAGTAGGCCTGAATACACCCTTAGAAGCCGGTGCCTGCACAGCGGCTGCAGACCCATCCAAAGTAGAGACATCCGCAGGTTCCACAGTTGAAGCATCTCATGGCATACCAGACTCTGAATGGGTCTCAGTAGAGGCCTGCGAATCTGAAGTAGCGGGTATCAGGGGCTGCGAAAGTGCCTGAGTACCGGCAAACTGGCGACTATCTTAGAAGCGTCGTCGGCAGCTTTGGACCTAGGCGGCCTGTCTCTGTCTTTATCTTTGCGTTTTTTTGGAATGTCGGTAGTCGGATGGCTTACCGAAGACATATCTGCATAACTGAACAGAGTAGCAAAATATTTAGAAGCGTAAATATACAGACGATGAACAGTTCGTTGTTTAAATAAAGCACAAAACCGACAGAGAGGTACGTCGTGGTCAGGGCGTAGCCAAGGAATACAGTACGAATGAAAATCTATATGAGGTATTTGCTTTCCACAAGAAATAAAATTATTGACTTTTACTGACATCGGTTTAGAGCAAGAGAAAGTTTCCCCAACAGGGTACTTAGCTTTAGTTGAAGACTTTGGTTCTGAAACTCGAAAACGAAAATTTCAGGAGTCGGCCGACTGGCACTTGCGAACTGCTTCTGCTCTGGACACCGCATGGCAAGAAAGACTGGTATAATGGCGTCGGCTGCATGCTTTATACCCCTGACTACCTGACGTCATGGAAGATGAGACAGTAACTGACGCGGGACCCAAGACTTTGATAATCAGGCTGACTGAGGGCTACTGCAAGCAGATAACCCAAATGTGATGACTGCAACAGTGAAACATGAAGAACATCAGCTTGCAACTTAGATATTCTTTTTGTAGAGGTCATAACAACCAGAAAAAAGTACAGTTGTGTTCACTTGCCATAAATGTAGATGTTCGAGTGTATTCACTGTTGCAGTCATCACCCATGGGTTATCCCTGCTGTGGTAACCCTCGGCCGGCCCGAATACCAGAGTCAATGTTTTTCTGCATTGGCTGGTGTCACCTGTTGTCTGACGTTAGGTCGTCAGTGCTATAAAGCAAGGCAGTCAATGCCATTACATCAGTTTTTCTTGCCCTAACCCATCAGAAGCACAAAGAAATATGGTAAAGTGGCCCTGGTGGATAAAAGCCATGTGAGAAGCTTATATCTCCCTAAGGAAAGAGGATATAAGGGGGAAGGAGGGACAAAAACCATGACTGCAACAGTGAATACATTCGAACATCTACATTTATGGTAAGTGTACACAACTGTACTATGTTCTTCGTGTTTCACTGTTGCAGTCATCACCTGTGGGAGGATTCCCAAGGCTGAGGACAGGGATGTAAGGATTTGTTTGAGACCTAGGCATGGGTCAGCAAGCCCTGCAGAATTGCAGAGGCAAACCCTGCCCTAGCCTTAAAGAAAAGAGTTAGGTGGTAATGCTTTGTAAAGTTATGGACAGAGATCCAGGTGGCAGCTTCCAAGATGCCCCTGGTGGGAACTCCTCTGAGGAATGCTGTGGAAGTGGAGACTGCCCTAGTGGAATGGGTACGAATAGACTTGGGGGTGGTTTCCCATGTAGTCTCTAAGAGAAATGGATACAGTGTGACATCCATTTGGAAATGGTTTGCTTAGAAATCGGCTTCCCCTCTGCCCCTGGGGCAAAGCTTACAAGAAGCTGGTCTGTTTTTCTGAAGGCTTTAGTATGGTCCAGGTAGTATCGCAGCTGTCTGTGCATGTCTAGTGAGTGCAGAATTCTTTCCCCCTTGTTTTGAGGGTTAGGAAAGAAGGTGGGTAGATGTATGGCCTGGTTGAGGGTCACATCAGATACCACCTTGGGCATAAAGGAGGGGTTAGTCCTCGGGGATACCCTATCTGCATGGAAACTGATGAAAGTCTCAACGGCCATGAGCGCCTGAAGTTCTAAAACCCTTCTGGCTGAGGTGATAGCTAGTAGGAAAGCAGTCTTCCAAGAGAGGAATCTCACTTCTGCTGAAGCAGCAGGTTAGAATGGTGGTAAGGTTAGTTTTTCTAAAACATAATTCAGTTCCCAGGCTGGCGTGGGTGGCCTTCTGGGAGGTCTGATATTAGAGGCAACTCTAAAGAATTGTTTAATCAAAGAATCTGAGAAGAGGGGCTGGTCTGTACTGAAATGGCTGAGGCATGGGTATTAATAGAAGAGAAGGAGAGGCCACTATTGAGTAACTTGTATAGGTAGTCCAGGATGAGAGGGATGGAAGGTTGTGAGGTACTGAGGTACTGCCCCCTTTGGACTGGCTCCAGGAGCAGAATCTTTTCCATTGCCCTGCGTAAGATTTTCTGGTGCTGGGTCTTCTGGCCTCTGTGATAATGTCTAGGACCTGTTTGATTAACAGGGGTCCCTTGTTTGCTTTTAAAGTATTAGCCATGCTGACAGTTTGAGTGTCTGCAAGTCTGGGTGCAGCATCCCCCCTCCACCTGGGTCAAGAGGTCTGAGATCAGGGGGAAGCTGCCTGGGAGGCTGTAATGTCAGGGTGCGCAGTACGGGATACCAATGCTGTCTGGGCCAATTTGGAGCAATAAGAATGGCCTTTGGTCTTTCCTCCCTTATCTTGATCAGTACCTTGGGAATAAGAGGCAGAGGAGGGAATGCGTACACAAAGAGGGAGTTCCAGGGGAAGGTCAAGGCAGCCACCTTCCACACTAGGTGGTGATACTCCCTGGTACATATTTTTTTTCAGCTGGTGGTTGAGGTGCGAAGCAAAGAGATCCACCTCCGGAGTTCCCCACTCCTGAATGACTTGCAAAAAGATTTTTCTGTGGAGCTGCCATTTGTGGGGGTCCAGTAAGTTTCTGTTAGGTGGTCTGCCAGGGTGTTACTGATCCCTGGTAGGTATTGGAGGAGGCTGTCAGCCAGAGGTTCATGGCTAGCCTGCACAAAAGGTAAGATTGGGTCCCTCCCTGTTTGTCGATGTACCACATTACTGTGGTGTTGTCTGTTTTGATAAGTAGAACCCCTGGCCTGAGATGGGGTTTATGGATGTCAGAGCCTTTTGTACTGCCATCACTTCCTTCTGATTGATGTGTAAGGGAAGGTGCTGGGCATCCCAAGGACCTTGGGTGCAACTGCCTGCTAGGTGAGCGCCCCAAGCAATGTCTGAGGCGTTGGTGGTGATGGTCTGCCTGGTAGGGAGGAGGAGGATGAAGGGAAGACCCTCGTTCTTGGCACAGGCCCCTGCCCACCAGAGAAACCTGGCCCTTACATAGGGGATCAGAGGGAGAGAGGTCTCTAGAGGCTGAGAGTGCTAACAAAGGTTCTTTAGGTACCACTGAAGTTTCCTCATGCGAATCCTGGCCAGAGAAATTAGAAGGATGCAAAATGCCATGTACCCCAAAGGCTTGCAGGAACTTCCTCATAGTGAGGTGACTTCTGGAAGCCAGCTGGGTAAAGTAGAGGCAGGAAGTTCTGCTTTTCTGGGGATAGGAAGGCCATTTGGGATGCTGCTTCCAGCAGTGCTCCCAAGAAAATGATCTTCCTGGAGGGTGATTGCTTGGATTTCTTCTCGTTGATGGTGAACCCTAGGGAAGTTATGAAGGCTTTGACAAAGAGAAGGTCCTGGACCAGCTTTTCTTTACACTCTGCTTGAATGAGGCAGTCATCCAGATAAGGGTAAATCTGTATATTTCTCTGTCTGCAGAATGCTATGGCCAGGGCTAAGCATTTTGTGAATACTCTATGTGCAGTAGATAAGCCAAAAGGTAGCGCAGAAAATGAAAGTGCTGTGAGCCTGCTCTGAAGTGCAGGAATTTCCTGCAGGATTCCCTTATGGGGATGCAGAGGTAGGCATCTTTTGGGTCTAGGGTCACTAACCAGGCTTTTTTTGTCAGCATAGGCAGCACCTGCTTCAAAGTTAGCATTTTGAATTTGGGGACCACCAGGGAGGTGTTCAGAATGGATAGATCCAGGATGGGATGACAAGTACCCTCTTTTCTGGGAACAAGGAATAGTCTGGAATAAAAGCCTTTACCTGTTTGATCTCAGGCTACAGGTAACTACTGGCCCCTGGGATATGAGAGTTTGGACCTGTTTCAATGTCTCTGCCCACTGATTTGGAGGTAAGTCTGGGTACCCTCTTGGAAATGGGAGTTCGTTGGAGAATTTGTACCCCTGAAAAATGATCTTTAAGACCCATTGGTCCTTTGTTAAAGAAAGCCAATTTTCTTTGCAGAGGGAGAGCCTTCCTCCTAGCTTTTGGTGAGTGAAAGGAGGGCAGAGAGGTGAGAGGGAGTCATTGAGAGTTTTTGCCATAAAAGGATGGCTTAGAACTCCCTGCCTTTGGGGTGGAAGTGGTCCACTGTTTGGTTCTCTGCTACCCCTGGGTTAGGGGCCTGGGTGGTCTGTAATTGCAGGGCTTACCTTGCCCCTGTCTGCTAGGTGCAGGGAAGGACCAGTGCTTAGAGGGAAAGTTCCTGCTGAACCTGAAAGAAGTATTTTACTGTCTGCATAGATTTTGCTTTGTTTTCCATCTTTTTAAGCATCTCTTCTGCTTTTACTCCTAAGTGGTCCTTATCCAGGGGTGCATCAATTAATTTAGACTTGACATGGTCTGGTACAGGTTTGTCCCTTCAACCATGCATGTCTCCTGATGACAAATCCTGACACTGCTGCCCTGTTTGAGGCTTCTAGGGTGTCAAATCCACAATGTAATGAGTGTTTGGCCACTTGATAAGTAGAGTGCAGTAAATCTGCTAACACTTTTAAACTGGCACTGCCAGGAAAGGTTAAAACATTTTGCTTTAATAGTTCCAAAGTGTGTTGTTGATATTTTAACATATGGAACTGACAGTTGTTGAGTGCTCTGATAGCTAAGGTTGCAGAGGTGTATACTTTTTTACCCCATCTGTCCAGAGCTTGGAATCCTTGTCAGAAGGAATAGGATTCTTGGCAGAACTAGTCTTAGCTCCTTTAGGTCTCTGTGTAACGACCCCTGGGTCTGCAGCAGGATTCCTGTATAGGTATTTGTGAGAATCTGGTACTCTGTAATACCTGTCAGGTTTACTGGGAGCAGGTGAGAAGGCGTCAGGGGCTAAGCTGGATTCATGGAAAACATCATCCACCACCTCTAAGATAGGGGGGATGGCCAGGGGTGTGTGCTGGGGCAGTTCCAGAAACTCTCTTAGGTTTTTCTTAGACTGTGGGAAGTCCTGAGATTCCCACTGGAAATGTTTCCTGAGGGTGTGAAGGATTTCCCCAAAGGGAAGGTCTTCTGGTGGGGAGGCAGAAGGAATGGATTCCTTTGCATCTGAATCCTCATAAGCAGTCAGAGGTTGTTGTTCCTCTTCAAAATCTGAATAATCAGATTCCTCAGAATCCTGTTCTGTCATAATTTCAGGAGAAGGGTGTCTTTTCCTATTAGAAGTTGTGGCCTGACTACCTCTGATAAGGGAGAAAAGATCCTCTGCCATTTTAAGCATTTGTGTTTGGGGTGGTGGAGCAGGAGCAAGATGGTGGTTAGAGACAGATGTTCTAGGAGTGGCCTGGCTTCTAGGCTTAAGAGTAGCCATCGGTCTGAGAGAAATGGTAGTTGGATGAGAAAATGTAGTTTTTTTGTCTATATTCGTTAGTGCGAGAGGCCTCCTCAGAAGCCTGTGCCTGCGTTGTGGCTCCGGACCCAACCGAGGCAGACACAGCCAAAGGCTCAGAAGACGAAGAAGATTTCTATGGCATACTGGACTCCGAAAGGGTCTCGGTAGAGGCCTGTGTAGATATCGTGTCGGGCATCAGGGGCTGCGAAAGCACCTCACTGAATTCCGGAGAACTGATGACCACTTAGCGGTACAGTCATTGGAATGTTGGCTGACAGATGCCATTTCGGAATGCGAAGACGAAAGACAAAAATACCTGTCTACAATAAGAGCTCTATGGGGAATGATTCTCACGTTAAAGAGGGCATAGAACCGGCAACGGGGGATGTCGTGTTCTGGGCCTAAACAAGTGACGCAGTATGAATGGAAGTCTCAGTGAGGGATATGCTTTCCACAGGCGATAACATTTTTAACTTTTTTGGACATCGGTTAGTGCAAGAAAAAAGGATCCCCAACAGGGTACTTAGCGTTAGACGTTTTCAGCTGTAATGCAAACTCTGGTAGAAACTGACCGGCACACTTACGAAATGCTTCTGCTATGGGTTCCAAGGCAAGAAAAAAGTACAGTTGTGTACACTTACCATAAATGTAGATGTTCGAGTGTATTCACTGTTGCAGTCATCACATTTGGGTTATCTGCTTGCAGTAGCTGTCAGTTGGCCTGATTAACAAAGTCTTGGGTCCTGCATTGGTTCCTGTCTCTTTTTCCGTGACGTCAGGTCATCAGGGGTATAAAACATGCAGCCGACGCCATTACATCAGATTTTCTTGCCCCAGATGTCAGGTGTCCCCTTAATGGGAAGCAACAAAACATATACATATATATATATATATATATATATATATATATATATATATATATATATATATATATATATATATATATATATATATGTATATATATATATATATATATATATATATATATATATATATATATATATAGATATATATATATATATATATATATATATATACATATACATATATACAAAGTTATACCTCCAATAAAAAAACAAATATACCAAAAAGCTTTTAAGCATAGTAAAGGAGTAGAGGTATAGCCAAAAAATCAGGGGGCTGGAGGGAGGGTAACCAGGACTGCAACAGCGAATACACTTGAACATCTACATTTATGGCAAGTGTACACAATTGTACTATGTTCTTCGTGATTCACTGTTGCAGCAACCACATTTGGGTAGATTCCCAAAGCTAAGGATGGGAGGAGGACTTTAGATAGCATTAGGACCAGCTATAAGACCCTGCAAGACTGCAGTGGCAAAACCAGCTCTGAATTTAGAGAAAACTGGCAAATGGTAATGCTTGGTGAAGGTATGTACAGAACTCCAGGTAGCAGCTTCTAGGATGTCCCTGGTAGGGACACCTCTGAGAAAGGCTGTAGAGGTAGATGCAGCCCTGGTTGAATGGGGTCTGATCCCCTGTGGGATATGTTTTCCATGGTGCGTATAGCAGAAATGAATGCAATGGTCTATCCATTTAGAAATGGTTTGCTTTGAAATAGCCTTCCTCTCTGCCCCTGCAGCAAATGCCACCAGCAGTTGTTCAGATTTCCTTTGAGGTTTAGTCCTGTCCATGTAAAATCTAAGTTGTCTGTGCACATCTAAGGAGTGCAGTATCCATTCCCCTTTGTTCTGTGGATTAGGAAAGAAGGCTGGCAAATGAATGGACTGAATGAGAGCCACACTGGATACCACCTTGGGCATGAAGGAGGGATTGGTTCTGAAGGACACCCTGTCCGCCTGAAAGATGATGAAAGGCTCCATTGCCATAAGGGCCTGTAATTCAGATACCTTTCTTGCTGAAGTGATTGCTTAAAGGAAGGCTGTTTTCCAAGAAAGGAATTTTAAATCTGCACTAGCAGCTGGCTCGAAAGGAGGAAGAGTGAGTTTCTCCAATACAAAGTTAAAGTCCCAGGTTGGAGTTAGGGCTCTCCTGGGTGGTCTTAAATTTTTGGCCCCTCTGAGGAACTGCCTGAGCAATGGATGAGAGAAGAGCGGAAGTTCTGTGTTATAATGAGCTGAAATGGCTGAGGCGTGAATTTTGATGGAGGAAAAAGAAAGTCCCTTGTGAAGCATCTCAGTTAGGTATTGTAAATATCTGAGGTAAGTTGGGCGCTGCTGTGCTCATCCCTTGAGATTGGTTCCAGGCACAGAAATTTTTCCATTTTTCAGCTTAAGATTTTTAGTACTAGGCCTTCTTGCCTCTAAAATGATATCCATCACTGGTTTACTGAGGGATGGTAAATGAGAGATTAGGTAATTAGCCAGGCTGTTAGGTTCACGGTTTGAAGCTGAGGGCGCAGAATCTGGTTCTCCTGCTGAGACAACAGGGTAGGAGTCAGAGGCAGGTGCCATGGGGCCAACAGTGACAAACTGCGCAACAGGGGGTACCAGTGTTGGCATGGCCACTCTGGAGCAATCAATATCGTCCTTGGTTTGTCCTGTGTGATCTTTAGCAGTACTTGGAGAGGAGAGGCAGAGGAGGAAAGGCATAAACTGATAGGTTTTTCCAGCTGAAGGACATAGCATCCACTTTCCAAGCATTTTTGTGGGGAGTCCTTATGCAAAATTTGTCCAATTGGTAGTTCTGGGGGGAGGCAAACAGGTCTATATCTGGGCTCCCCCATTTGTTTGTCAACATGTTGAAAATCTTTGGTTCCAGTTTCCACTCATGTGGGTCCATGAGGTTTCTGCTTAGTCCATCTGCCAGTTATATTTAGTTTTCCTGGCAAGAATTGAGCTTGTAGATGCACTTGGTACCCCAAGGCTGTATTCCACAATGCAATGGCTAGTGTGCAGAGGGGGTAAGAATAGGTACCCCCTGCCTGTTTATGTACCACATAACAGTGGTGTTGTCCACCTTTACCATTAATTGTCCTGGAAGAATGTGGTCCTTGAAGGCTGTCAAAGCATCCTGTACAGCTAACATCTCTTTCTGATTGATATGCAGGTGCATTCAACTTGGGTTCCATTTGCCCTGAATGCATTTCCCTGCCAGGTGAGCCCCTCCATGCATAGTCTAATGCATCTGTTGTTAGGGTTTGGGCAGTGGGGGGTAGAGTGAATGGTAGTCCCTTGTTTTGGTGGCAAGCCTCTGCCCAGCAAAGAAACTCTAGGCATAGGCAAGGTATGATAGGAATCAATGCTTCTAGATCCTGAGAATGTTGACACCATAGGCTTCTTAGATACCACTGTAGTTTCCTCATATGCAGTCTTGCATATGGAATTAGTAGAATGCAGGAGGCCATGAACCCCAAAGTTTGCAGTATTTGCCTTGCAGATAGCAGGGTTTTCGTGGCCACTAGTTTGAAGTAAGCTGTCAATTGAATTTGTTTCTCTGGCGTGAGGAAAGCCATCTGGGAAGTTGTGTTCAAGCTTGCTCCCAGGAATACAATTTGTTGACAGGGTACCAGATGTGACTTCTTTCATTCAAAAGTATGTCCTGGCTTTCTGCCCTAATTAGACAATCGTCCAGGTATGGGTATATTTGAATTCTTCTTTGCTTGCAAAATGCAATGACAGGCACTAGGCACTTTGTGAATACCCTAGGCGCAGTAAATAAGCCAAAGGGCAGTGCAGAGAACTGACAGTGCATGTAGCCTGCTTTGAAGCGTAGGTATCTTCTGCAAGATTCCCTGATTGGCATGTGCAGATAGGCTTCCTTTAAATACAGTATTGGCAACCAGGCATCTTTGCCTAGCATAGGAAGTAGCTGGTGAAGAGTTAGCATCTTAAATTTGGGAATCACTAAAAAAGTGTTTAAGGTAGAAAGGTCCAGGATAGGACGCCATGAATTGTCTTTTCTGGGTACCAGGAAAAGTCTTGAATAAAAAAAGTACAGTTTTGTACCTACCATAAATGTAGATGTCCGATGGGTATGCATCTGCAGTCATAACATATGGGTTGTCCTGCCTCAGGCAGCCCTTCGGTCGGCCGGATTCCAAAGTCTGGGTCTGGCCTCGGCTGATGTCGCACTTTCCCCGACGTCAGAGTGTCTGGGGTATAAAAGCATCAGCCGACACCATTTTCCTCAGTGTTTCTTGCCCCAGATGCCAGGTGCCCTCTAGGAAGGCTAAATTTGGAGGAATGCAATAAAATTCCAAACATTTTCCAAAAAATATATATACATATATATACAAACAAATACACCATAATAGAACCCCCAGCTAGCTAATGGAGGGGTAAGTACCCTAGGAATACCACAGAGGGGAAGGAGGGAGGGTAACCCTGACTGCAGATGCATACCTATCGGACATCTACATTTATGGTAGGTACAAAACTGTACTATGTCCTTCAAGGATGCATCTGCAGTCATAACATATGGGTAGAATACCATAGCCAATCTGGGGGTGGAGGTACTAAGAAAATGATGGTGTAGTTAAGATCCCCTGCAGGATTGCTGTAGCAAAACCTGCTCTGGATCTGGAGTATAAAGGTAAATTGTAATGCTTGGCAAATGTATGCACGGAGCTCCATGTAGCAGCTTCTAAAATGCCCTTGGTAGCCACCCCTCTCAGGAAGGCTGTAGTGGTGGCTGTGGCCCTTGTAGAATGAGGCCTGATGTTTGCAGGAACTGTCTTTCCATGGAAGGAGTAACAAAATCGAATGCAATTTCCTATCCACTTTGAAATTGTCTGTTTGGAAATTGCTTTTCCTTGTACCCCAGCAGCATATGCTACAAGGAGTTGGTCAGTTTTTCTGAAACTTTTAGTTCTGTCCAAGTAGTAGCATAGTTGTCTGTGTATATCCAGAGTGTGTAGAAGTTTTTCTCCTCTGTTTTGTGGATTTGGGAAGAAAGTAGGCAAGTGAATAGCTTGGTTCAGGGATACCCTAGATACCACCTTTGGCATAAACGTAGGATTGGTTCTTAGTGAAACTCTGTCCTGATGGAAGATAAGAAATGGCTGTACTGCCATTAAAGCTTGTAACTCAGATACTCTTGCTGAAGTTATGGCCAGAAGGAATGCAGTTTTCCAAGACAGAAACTGTAGATCCGCCGATGCTGCTGGTTCAAAGGGAGGAAGTGTTAGTTTCTCCAGCACAAAGTTGAGATCCCAAGTTGGTAAAGGGGGTTTTCTTGGAGGATTAATGTTTTTGATCCCTCTCAGAAATTGCCTGAGGAGAGGGTGCGAGAAGATAGGTGGATCCACATTGTATTCTGCTGAAATTGCTGAGGCATGAATCTTTATGGAAGAATAGGACAGGCCGTTGTGGAACAATTCTGCTAAGTATTCCAGAATATGTGTCATACTCGCCACTGTCACATCTAAGCCTTTTGTTGTGCTCCAAATGAGAAATCTTTTCCATTTAGCTGAGTATGTCTTCCTTGTGGAAGGTCGTCGAGCTTCCATAATAATGTCCTTTACCCTCTGTGATAAGTTACTGTGAGGGGGATTTATGGAATTTTCCAGGCAGTTAGTTGCAATGTTTTCAAGTTGGGATGCATGATCTTGAAGTTGTTCTGCGTTAGACGAAGAGGCCATAGGGGGAGAGTCCATGGTTTTGCCTGTGACATGCTCCTCAGTAGTGGGTACCAGTGCTGCCTTGGCCAGTCTGGAGCTATCAGAATCACTCTTGGCTGTCCTGCCCTGATCTTCAGTAGAACCTTGGACATTAATGGGAGAGGTGGGAAGGCATATACTTTTAGATCTTTCCAGCTGAAAGAGAGAGAGTCCACCCTCCAAGCCTTTGGGTGATACGTCCTGGAGCAGAATGTCTTCAGTTGATGGTTGTGGGGGGAAGCGAACAGATCTATGTCCGGCTTTCCCCATGTTTTGTTAAGAGTAAGAAGATATCTGGGTGCAGCATCCATTCGTGTGCATCCATGGTAGTTCTGCTTAAGCTGTCTGCCAGTACATTTTCTTTCCCTGGCACGAACTGGGACTGTAGTTGGATATTGAGTTTCAGGCACAGATCCCATAGATTCATAGTCAGCCTGCATAGGGGGTAGGAATGTGTGCCTCCCTGCTTGTTTATGTACCACATGACTGTGGTGTTGTCTGTCCTTATTAACAGGTGACCTTGATGGAGGAAAGGTTTGAAGGCCTCGATTGCGTGTATCACTGCCAGCATTTCCTTTTGGTTTATGTGCATGCGCAGCTGTCCTTGAGACCATAGGCCTTGGATACATTTTCCCTCCATGTGTGCTCCCCATCCTCGGTCCGAAGCATCCGTGGTGATGGTTTGCTTTGTTCTTGGTTTGTTGAAAGGCAACCCTCTGTTGAACTGGCAGGCATGAGCCCACCACAGGAATTCCTTTTGAAGGCAAGGAATAATTGGTATCAAAGCTTCTAAACTGTGACTGTGCAGAGACCATACACTCCTTAGGTACCATTGTAATTTTCTCATATGCAGCCTGGCCTGTGGAATCAGAATTATGCAGGATGCCATGTAACCCAGGGCCTGCAGGATTTTCCTTGCAGTTAGCTGAGTTTGTCTTGTCAGATTCATGAAGTAATCCGGAAGTTGTTTTTGTTTTTCTTCTGTGAGAAAGGCCATTTGGGTGGTTGTGTCTAGATCTGCACCCAAAAAGGTTATCCTTTGGGATGGAACAAGTCTTGATTTTTGGATGTTGACTGTGTATCCCAAGGCCTGTAGTAGGTGGATGGCATATGCCAAGTCCTTTGTCAAATTTTCCTTGTTGTCTGCTTGTATAAGGCAGTCGTCCAGATATGGGTAGATTTGAATCCCCTGAAGTCTGCAGTGTGCAATTACTGATGCCAGGCATTTCGTGAATACTCTGGGCGCAGTAGATAAGCCAAAGGGCAATGCTGAGAATTGATAATGCTCTGATCCTGCAAGAAATCTGAGGTGTCTTCTGCAACTTGGTCGAATAGGGACATGCAGGTATGCCTCCTTGAGATCTAGAGTCACCAGCCAAGACTCCTTGCCCAGCATGGGAAGAAGTTGCTGTAGGGTCAGCATCTTGAATTTTGGCACAATGAGGAAAGTATTTAGTGCGGACAGGTCGAGTATAGGCCTTCATTGATTTTATTTTCTTGGAACAAGGAATAATCTGGAGTAGAATCCTTGATCTTGTTCTGAAAGAGGTACCTTTTCTATGGCTTTCATTCGAAGTAAGTTGTTGATCTGCTTTAAGGCCTCTGCCCTCTGATTTGGTGGCAGGTTTGGCATTCCATTTCTCCTTGGCAAAGTGTGGAAGTGGAACCTGTATCCTTTGTTTATTATTTGCAGTGTCCAAGTGTCCCTTGTAATATAATGCCAGTTTTTTGAGAATAAGGAAAGCTTTCCACCCAAGGGTGCTTCCAATTGAGCCCTGGTAGGCGGAATCAAAGTGAAGTCATTGTGTCTGTCCAGGTGTAGTAGTTGTTGTTGTTGGTGCTGCTGCACTACCTCTCTGGTTGGTAGGCTGCCACTGACGGCCTCTGTAGGAGCCCCTAGCTTGCCCTCTACCTCTGGGACGCCTGTTCCTGCCTCTCTGGGCTCTGTCCGAGTCTGGAAAGGACCAATTCTTAATAGGCCAGTTTCTGCTGAATCTCAGTGGTTGTACTTGCAGAAAATCCTTAACTGTTTGCACAGATTTAGCCTTTTCTTCAAACTTCTTCAAGACCTCCTGGGCCAAGGAGCCAAATAATTTTTGTTTTTCCATTGGAGCATCCAGGAGTTTAGCTTTAACATGGTCTGGCAGGGATTGTTCCTTCAGCCAGGCATGCCTATGAATAACTGCCCCAGTCATAGCTGACCTACATGAAGCCTCCAATGCATCATAACCACACTTTAAGAAATGATTACTAACCTGCTGTGAGTTATGTACCAGGTCCTGAAGGGATTTACGGTCAAGGGGTTCAGAAGAAGAAAGCTTCTTATTTAGTTCATCTAACAAATACTCTTGGTACTGTATCATATGAAATTGACAATTTAATGCCCTCACAGAAAGAGTTGCAGAAGTATATACCTTCTTACCCCATCTCTCTAAAGCTCTAGACTCCCTTTCAGAAGGTAGTGGATTTTTCGCAGTGGCAGCTGCAACCCCTTTAGGGCCCTGAGAAATAAGTGTCTGGGTCTGCGGAGTGGGCCTTATACAGATGGAAATGAGAATCCAGGACCCTGTAGTATCTATCAGGTTTGGCAGGTGCCGGGGGGAGAGTATCAGGGGCTGTACTAACATCATTGTACACATCATCAATAACATGCAACACAGGAGGTATAGCTAAGGGCCTATGTTGAGGCAAATGCAAAAAGGTCCTTAATCTCTTTCTAGAATCAGAGAATTCCTGACCCTGCCATTGAAAATGCTCTCTCATGGAGTGTAGAGTCTCACCAAAAGAAAACTCTTCAGGAGGGGAGGCCGAAGGAATAGATTCTTCAGCATCAGAATCCTCATAGGGCGAATAAGCCTCCTCCTGGTGGTCTGTTAACTCAGATCCGTCAGTGGATTCATCTGAAGAGTGTTGGTCAGAGGGCTCAGTTCTGGGCCTTTTGTCTGGTGGTGGGTGAGAGCCCCTGTCCGGGTGAGGCTGAGAACCTCTAATTAAAGAAATAAGATCCTCTGCAAGGCTGAGGATCTGAGAACTAGAAGAAGGCCTCTGGGAGGTAGTTTTGGGAGGCAAAGCTTTAGTTAGTTTGGCAGCTTTAGCCCTGGAAAAAGCCTTAATGGACATGGAAGCAGGGGGTCTAGCTGCCCCACGTGCAGGAGTAGATTTGTCCAAAGGTATGGTGTCGGACATTTCCTGGACACTGGTTTCAGTAGGAAGCTCAGTAGCCGACTCAGCCGGGGCCGCGGTGGTCGGTTGAGTGGATTCGGTTAAAGGAAGCTCCGAGGAATCGGTTTCGGCCGAAACCGAGACACTCGCAGTAGGCCTTACGGTGGTTTCAGCCGAAACCGCGGGCCGTGCGTGTCGGTCCTTGTCCTTCCGTTTTTTCACTAAATGCGAAGTCGGAGTCTCCGACGGCATCTTATATGCAAAATTAGCCCCAAAGAATTCCTCTGCAAACTCCGACCGACGTCTAAGAGTTCGTCGGTTGAAGGAAGCACAGGCTGAACAGGCCGAGACGTCGTGGTCTGGGCCTAAGCAAGGAAGGCAGTAAGAGTGGAAATCCTTATGAGGTATTTGTTTCCCACAAGTTAAACAATTATTTACTTTATCTGACATCGGCTGAGGCAAGAAAGAGTCCCCAATGGGGTACTTAGCTTTTACGAAGTCTTCGGTAGCTGAATTTCTTCTTATCACAGGATCTGACTGACCGGCACTTGCGAATTGCTTCTGCTTCGGGCACCACGCAGCAAGAACGACTGAGGAAAATGGCGTCGGCTGATGCTTTTATACCCCAGACGCTCTGACGTCGGGGAAAGTGCGACATCAGCCGAGGCCAGACCCAGACTTTGGAATCCGGCCGACCGAAGGGCTGCCTGAGGCAGGACAACCCATATGTTATGA
This sequence comes from Protopterus annectens, assembly GCF_019279795.1. Taxonomy (NCBI): domain Eukaryota; kingdom Metazoa; phylum Chordata; order Ceratodontiformes; family Protopteridae; genus Protopterus; species Protopterus annectens. The sequence continues at coordinate 1,228,447,062 of NC_056747.1, read as the reverse complement.
CTGCAGATGCATCCTTGAAGGACATCGTGTCCCTTTTCCTCTTCTGGTACCACATAAATAGCCTTTATGCTTAAGACAGAGAGTACTTGCTTTTGAGCCTCTGGCCATTGATTAGGGGGTAAATCTGGCCAACCGTTTGGGGTTGGTAATGTGTGAAAGTGAAATCTGTATCCTTGGGAGACAATTTAAAACCAATTTATCCTCGGTAAGGAGTTCCCAGTTTTTGCCCTGCAGAGCAATCTTTCCCCCTAAAGGAGCAGTCAGTTGAGAAGTGCTTGGAAGTTTTAAAGTCAAGTCACTGAGACAGTTTTCCATAGGGGGGAGTCTTACTACTCCCCGATTTGGAAGCGGAAACCCCCCACTGCTTAGTCTTCTGCTGGTTCTGGGTTTGGGTTGAGAAGGCCTGGAAGAGGCAGAAATGGAGCAATTCTTAGAGGGCCAATGCCTACTAAATCTTGGAGGCTGAACTTGTAGGAAATCTTTAACAGTTTGCATAGATTTAGCTTTTTCCTCCATCTTTATAAGAGCAACTTCTGCTTTGTTGTCAAACAGGCGGTCCTGATTTAAGGGAGCATCCAACAATTTAGCTTTAACATGATCTGGGGCAAAGATTGTTCCTTAAGCCAAGCATGCCTTCTAAGTACAGAGGCAGTGACAGCAGCCCTACAAGAGGCCTCTAATGAATCAAACCCACATTGCAAAGTATGTTTTCCAACCTGTTCAGCAGAATGCATTAAATCCTGCAAATCTTTATTTTCAGCACAGTCAGGAATCAATATCATTTTCTGTTTAAGCAATTCAATAATATGTTGCTGATACTTTAACATATGAAACTGACAACTTAAGGCCCTAATGGCCAAGGTTGCAAAAGTGTATATCTTCTTACCCCATCTATTCAGCGCCCTGGAATCTCTGTCAGAAGGTGTAGGATTTTTGGCAGTAGCAGCCTTAATGCTCTTGGGTCCCTGTGAAATAGTCTCAGGATCCGCAATAGGATTTTTAAAAAGGAACTTGTGAGAATCAGGAACCCTGTAATATCTATCAGGTTTTCTGGGAGCAGAAGGCAAAGAATCAGGGGCCAAACTAGATTCCGAAAAGGCATCATCAACTATGTCTAGAACAGGAGGGATAGCTAAAGGCCTGTGTTGAGGCAGGAGTAAGAAGTCCCTAAGCCTCTTTTTTGAATCAGCGTAATCCTGGCTTTCCCAGCGGAAATGCTCCCTAACAGTATGCAAGGTTTCACCAAAAGAGAAATCCTCTGGAGGAGATGCAGAGGGAATAGATTCCTCTGCATCAGAATCCTCATAAGCAGATAAGGGTAAATCCTGGTCGTCAGAAGAGACAGAAATTTCAGAATCCGGGTCAGAAGATTCATAAACAAATCCAGTCTTAGGTCTCTTAGAAGAGGATGGTTGGCTTCCCCTGATTAAAGTTATAAGGTCTTCAGCCATTCTTATTTGTTTTTTTAGACATAGAAACCTGAGCATGCGGCCTGGGCGTCGGTTTTCTAGGCATGGTTCGAGCTTTAGGCCTTAAAGAAGAAGGTGGCGTTGGTTTAATATGCAAGTCCATAGGCCTGAATACATCCTCAACATCCTCAGAAGCGGATGCCTGCACAGCGGCTCCGGACCCATCCAAGGTAGAGACATCTGCAGGTTCCACAGTTGAAGCATTTCGAGGCATACCGGACTCTGAATGGGTCTCAGTAGAGGCCTGCGAATCAGAAGTAGCAGGTATCAGGGGCTGCAAAAGTGCCACACTGAGCACCAGCGAACTGGCCACTGGCTTAGAAGCGTCGTTGGCAGCTTTGGACCTAGGCGGACTGTCTCTGTCTTTATCTTTGCGTTTTTTTTGGAATGCCGGTAGTCGAATGGCTAACCGACGACATATCTGGATAACTGAACCGAGAACCGAAATATTTAGAAGCGTAAATATACCGACAACAGACAGTTCATTGGTTAAATAAGGCACAAAACTGACAGCGAGGTACGTCGTGGTCAGGGCCTAGGCAAGGAATACAGTATAAATGAAAATCTTTATGAGGTATTTGCTTTCTACATGAAATGCAATTATTAACTTTTACTGACATCAGTAAAGAGCAAGAAAACGTTTCCCCAATGGGGTACTTAGCTTTAGTCGAAGACTTTGGTTCTGAAACTCGAAAATGAAAATTTCAGAAGTCAGCCAACCGGCACTTGCGAACTGCTTTTGCTTCGGGCACTGCACGGCAAGAAAGACTGATGTAATGGCATTGGCTGCTTGTTTTATACCCCTGACGTCACGGAAGAAGAGACAGCAACCAACGCAGGACCCAAGACTTTGTTAATCAGGCCGACTGAGGGCTACTGCAAGCAGATAACCCAAATGTGATGACTGCAACAGTGAAACACAAAGAACATCGGATGTAATGGCGTCAGCTCCCTTGCTTTACAGCACTGATGACCTGACACTGGACTACAGGCAACAGCAGCCGACACAGAAATCATTGACTCTGGTATTTGAGCCGGCCAAGAGCTACCACAGCAGGGAGAACCCACAGGTGATGACTGCAACAGTGAAACACGAAGAACATCATCTGGTTTTCGTGTTAAGAACCTCAGGTTAGCCTCTCTCCACAAAATTAAGATCCCAAGGACTGGCCACCAGTTTACTTGGAGGCCTCTTGTGTAAAACACATTCCAAAAACATTCTTAACATGAGACTGCACTGAGAGAGGATCCACTGGTAGATATGCTGAAATGGCAAATAAATAAACCTTGACAGAGGAATAAGAAAGATCGTAAAATAGTAATTCGCCAAAAATTGTAAAACAAGAGAACTAGCCCTGAGTGGATGCTGGTTATGTTTTTGGCACCAGCTAGAAAACCTTTTTCATTTGTTAATATACAATTTTATATTAGCAGGGTTTATTGCCTCCATTTGTACCTTGCTGCAGTTCTTCAGAAAACAGGTGCCTAAAAGAAATTAAGGCCCCGTCATCCAGGCAGTCAACTGAAGTTGACTGACATTGGGTGTACCAAACACACATGTTTTTGTATAAGTAGATCCATAGATCCGGTCTGTGAGGAAACTTGCGGCAATTGCCCATGGCCAGTTCCAAAAGAAAACAGAATCATGGTTGCCTGGGCCAGAAGAGAGTCAACATAATGATCTTGGAGGACTCCTCCTGAATCTTCAGAATTACCCTGGATATTTAGTGGAAAGGAATACAGAACTTTCCTCTTCAAGAAAAATAAAAGGCATCTGTCTTCCGGGCCTTCTTGCATGGATTCCTGGAACAGAATCTTGCCAGTTGACTGTTCAGAGAGAAGCAAAGAGGTCAAATTGAGGAACTCTCCGCAAACAGAACAAATATTGGAAAAGCCCCAAAGTCATCTGCTCTGGTCAGCTTAGCTTGTCTGCCACACAAATTTGCTCTGACAGAATGTAAATTGTGATTGTGTTGTGAAGCTATATCTCAAGCTAGAAAGAAACACAAAAGACCAAGGCACAACGAAAAACCAATAAATGAATGAAGTGCCACGGACTGCTGGAGACAACCTGGATGAAGTTGATAGTTTATTAAATAATCCACAAAGGTCACGTCAAACAAACAAACATTAACGCCTTAAATACAACTGCATTTTCGTCCTACTACAATGACTTCTTCAGATAACCTCTGACTAAAAAACTAACCTTTTTATACATAAATTAGATAACAGATTAACCAATCACATGAATGCATTAATTAAAAAAATGAATTAACTAGGTTCCTTTAAAACCCTTTTCTATTAAATCAATAGAATTGACTAAAACTTTTTTTAAAAAACTAAAACCATTTAATATGGAAATCAATTTGTGGTCTTTAATAACACTTTGTTACCATGAATAAATAGTATAAATAAATTCTCTTAAATGAATAAAAAATACTAGAATAAGTATAAAATAAGCATAAAATAAATAAGAATAGCCTGCCATCTGCTGGTTATATTACAAATTGCATGTTAAAACTTTATAATTTTCCTGCTTTTAATTTTAAAAGTGGTACAATAGAAATAAATTCATTAAGACCTGGGGGGTGGTAGCATCAAGGGAGATTTGCCACCATAATTCCCTAAACTCCAAGTTCTCTTCCCACAAACCCCCCCTCACATCTTTCTTAACTTGTTCTAAAACCATAAAGTGGAATTTTGCATTGGGACAGACCGTGGTGTGTTTATATAGAGCATTTGGTTTCCTTTCTTATTGATATTTCGTATTTATGCTCATAAATTCTCCTTTTTAATAATCTCTCTGTTTTTCCCACATAGAAACAATTACATTCTGAGCATAAACCTATATAAACCACTCCCTTGGTCTCACAATTAAAATAATCATTACTAATAATCCACCTCTGTCTACTTTCTAGGAAGATTTTATCAGTGTTTATAATGTTGCTGCATTGTGCACAATGCCCACATTTAAATGTACCCTTTCTAGTCCTAGTTGGTTTACAAGTGCCTTTATGTTCCAATAAATTCTTAAAGGAATTTGAGTTCTTATACACAACGTTGCAACTACTTCTATTGATTAGTTCCAAGTCAGTCAAACTAATAAACTTAGCCCATTCCTTTTCAACAACCTTTTTTGTAATATTATTATTAAAGGCATTATATTCAAGAACTAGGGCTTGCCTATAATCAGGTTGGTTAGTATAAGGAGGGATGGGGCTCAATGAAGAATTATGAATTACATTAATAAAGGCCCTGTTTCCAAGGATGGGTTTAAATCTACCTTCTCTCCCATCCATTACCTCCTTCTTAATTTTGTCAATGAATTCCTGGGGATATCCTCTTTCTAAAAACATTTTACTAAGTAAGTTACGTTCAACCATAAAATCAGTGTCAAGGGTGGTCATACGACTTCCCCTAACAAATTGTCCCTTCACAATGTTCTTTTTGCAATAATAAGGATGTGCACTTTGATAGTGTAGAAATGAATTACAAAAGGTCGGTTTTCTAAATATTCTAGAATCAAATCTACCATTCCTCTTGTATATTTCCACATCCAAAAATTGTAACTTCTCAGGAGAAATATTGAAAGTAAATTTCAAAAATGTTGTTGTTTCACTTAGGTAGGTCTTAAATTCTTCTAATTTCGTACTACACCCTGTCCAAAAAATTACTATATCATCCAGGAATCTTCGATATAATTTCCAACATGACTGAAACTTGGATTCTAGAATGTATGATTCCTCCCACCAAGACAACACCAAATTAGCATAGGTGGGGGCACAGACTGCACCCATTGCAACACCCCTAACTTGTTTATAATACTCCCCACAAAAATTTAGGAAGTTATACTTAAGGACAATGTCCATTAGTGATACACATACCACTTTGTCATAATGTGACAATGTGTCGTTTTGAAACACAGTCTCTTCAAACATTTCCATTCCTTCCAGGTGGGGGATACTGGAAAACAAATCCACAATATCAATAGTAACAAACAACAAATTGTCACAAGAAAACTCTTCAGTAACAACTTCAAGAAAGTCCCAAGAATCCTTTAAAATAGATTCTTTCTTAATCCGCAAATCTTTTAACTTGTTATCAATAAACTTAGCTAGGCCATGTGTTTTCGAGCCACAAGCTGAAACGATAGGTCTTAATGGGGGGTCCCCTTCGTTTTTGTGAATCTTAGGGATCCCAAAAATGGTAGGGACTCTAGGTTTATCAATTTTTAAAAAATTAAATTTTTTTTATCATATAACCCTTCAAAAAACATCTCTTTCAAACAAATATCAATTTTATTATATGCAATGTTTACTTCATTAATAGACACTTTAGTATATCCCTCTTCGTTCATTAAAATTTAATTCATTTTGCCTTCGTATATTATATTATCCATTAAAACCACCCCTCCCCCTTTATCAGGTTTCATAATTCTGATCTCATAATTGTCTCTTAAGGTATATAAAATATCCCTTTCTTTATTACTCAAATTAGGTCTAAACCCCACTTTTTTAAACTTATTTCTTAGTTCTTTTTCCATTAAAATTTCTAAATTTTTCAATTGTGGATGCAGGGGTGGGTTGAATACAGTTCTTCTCAATTGTGGATTAAATACGTCTCCCTCAGACGGTAACAATAAACCTTCTTAAAAAAAGCTTTATATCTAACAAAGATTGTGTGAGTTCACCCTTTTTGTAAGGTATAAATTTAAAACCTTTCGAAAGCAGGTTAAAATGCTCTTTTTCTAGTATTATATTGCTAAAATTATAAATACTGAACTCATTAAAAGTGTGCTTAACACCACAAACCAATATAGCACTGCTATTGAACTGATTGTTAGGGGGGATTCACTAATTAGTATTTGCCCCTCCCCCTTCTCCATGGAAAATTTCTAACTTGGTACCCAGGTTTGTTCATTAACCTCTCAGATCTATGGAGGGGGGGGGATTCTTCATAAGGGGGTCCCCCTTCTTGGAATATATTATCATCCTCAAAATCTACCTGGTTTTCCTGAACATTATTATTTCCATAAAGGTTTTTCAAGAAACCTGGAACTCTTGGTTTAGGGTATACTGTACCATTTTTGTATTCCTCAGTATCACGTTCAAGTTTCTTGAATTTCCTTTGAATAATATCCATACACTTCCCATCAATTTCTCCTCTAATATTGAAATACTTATCATTCTCTTCCTTAATAGTGAAAATTAAATCATCTTTTATACATCGATCAAGTTTGGTTATTTCATTCTGTAAAACAACCTGATTCCTAGTGTTTTCTTTGATAATAAGTTTCAGCATGTCTAAACCACAATTATTAAATAACTCAATTAATTCTTTATGAAAAACAGACCCTTCACGAACATTATTGGGGTATTTAATAAACTAAAAACAGGTGCCTAAAAGAAATTAAGGCCCCGTCATCCAGGCAGTCAACTGAAGTTGACTGACATTGGGTGTACCAAACACACCTGTTTTTGTATAAGTAGATCCATAGATCTGGTCTGTGAGGAAACTTGCGGCAATTGCCCATGGCCAGTTCCAAAAGAAAACAGAATCATGGTTGCCTGGGAGAGTCAACATAATGATCTTGGAGGACTCCTTCTCAATCTTCAGAATTACCCTGGATATTTAGTGGAAAGGAATACAGAACTTTCCTCTTCAAGAAAAATAAAAGGCATCTGTCTTCCGGGCCTTCTTGCATGGATTCCTGGAACAGAATCTTGCCAGTTGACTGTTCAGAGAGAAACAAAGAGGTCAAATTGAGGAACTCTCTGCAAACAGAACAAATATTGGAAAAGCCCCAAAGTCATCTGCTCTGGTCAGCTTAGCTTGTCTGCCACACAAATTTGCTATGAGAGAATGTAGATTGTGATTGTGTTGTGAAGCTATATCTCAAGCTAACATGGCTAGTCTGCAAAGGTGGTAAGAATCTGGTCCCCCCACCCTCCCGTTTGTTGATGTACCACATGACTGTGGTATTGTCTGTAACAACTTGAAGGGGGTCCAAGGACTTAAGATGCTTCAGAGTTGAGTGCCTTGATTAGGGCAAGCAGCTCTTTTGACAATTCTGTGCTTGCGAGGTCTTTGATATGACACACAACCTGCACTTTTATACCTCCTGAAACTGCTCCCCAAGCAAAGACAAGGCATCTGCGGTGACTGACGGCTTTGGAACAGTGAGAGAGAAGAGGAGACCTTGATTTAGGGATATCTGTTCCAGAACAAATGATATCTCTTCTGACAAATCCCAGCACTGGGATTTTACAAGACAAACGGGTTGGCACCTGGACCAGAGAGACTTCAAATACCACTTATCTTTCTCATGTGGCGTCCTGCCAGGGGTACAATGAGAGTCACAGAAGGAATGAGATCCAAAATCCAGAGGTATTCCATTACAGTGACTGATGTATGACTGGAAAACTTTAGAAACAGATCTACATATAGAGCCATTTTTCCTGTGGAAGAAAAGCTCTTTGATGTCTAGCTGACATCACAGGAGCACAAAGACTTGAATATTCTCCTAGAAGCCCAGCTTGTGTAATAGATCTCTTATCCAAAAGGCACATTCCTGACACTTTGAAAAAGACTCTGCAAAGATAAGCAAGTTAGCTAAAAATGGAAAAACATGGATATCCTGTAGCCTGCAATGAGCTATAACTGGAGCTCAACACTCTTGGCACAGTAGATAGTATAAAGGGGTAAAGGCAGAGACATGATAATGGAATCCAGACACACAAAACCTTACGAAACGTCTGAAGTCTGGATGAACAGGAATGTAATAAGCATCTTTTAAGTCTAGTGTTACCAGGAAACTTGGAAGAGGTAACAGGTTGTGAAGTGACATTTTGAACTTGGGCACTATCACAAACAGGTCCACATATGGCCTTCAAACATTTTCTTTTTTTTTTTTTTTGCCACTAGGTAAATCCTTGAATAAAAACCCATCCTCACTCAAATGTCTACAATTATGTTGTGTGACACAATTCTAGTATGTTCTTCATAGTCAGTGTTGTAGTGCTGACTCTTTGTAGGACTCCCAAAACTTGAGGTTGTAGGAGAAGCTGTTGGCCCTTAGGAAATAAGGTTTTGCAGGATGGTCATGAACAGCATGTGATGAATAGCATGTGAAAATACCAGTATGAGCTGGAGTATTGGGGGAGCAGCAGATTTAATACTAGGAACCACCGCCTGGGGAAACAAAAAAAATTTAGGTGGGAAAGGGTGAAGGTGGAACACTGCAAGCTTAAGTGTACAGAGAAAAGTACCACAAAGATATTAAAAGACACCAATGCTACTGAGCATTTTAAAGCAAATGAAAGATTAGTGCTATGAAAATGCACTTGAAAGGATGACCATCCCCTGAAAAAAATTAATCTGAAATTAGCTTCATTACATAATATAGCTTAGAAACAGAACTAACAGTACTCATACTTTTAACAGATTAAAGGATAAAAAATGGTTAATGTAATGATGGATTGCAGAATCTTAATAGAGAGTGGTGAAGATGTCTAAATGATGTGCTGGGCCAAAACAGGTTAGCACACATAAGCTTAAAGGTAGAGAAAGTACAGGTGTGTCATGCTTACCATAATCGTAGATGTTCGAGTAGATCAATGTTACAATGCTGATTCTCGGGTCTTCCTGCCATACAGAAGCCCACGACTGGCCTACATTTCAGAGTCTTTACAAAATCCCTAGCTGACATGTCTAAACGTTGGGATACAAGGTCTTCAGTCGATGCCATCTCTAGGGTTTTCTAAGCAGTGTACAAGCAGTGTGATGTCAGCGGACAGCATATCCTCCCCTGATGGTCTGAGTTAAAAATGGCAGTAAAACACAAGTGAGAAGAGTGTATGAAGGATCTATCTGCAGGAGTCTCCACTCTCCCTTGCACCCAACAAGGGGTAAAGGAAAGATCAGCAGATACAGAGGTTGGACTGTGGGAGCTTGTACTGCAACACTGATCTACTCCAACATCTACAATTATGGTAAGTGTGACACAACTGTACTATGCTCTTCATAGTCAATGTTGCAGTGCTGACTCTTTGTAGGACTCCCAAAACTAGAGAAAAGGTAATAGGATAAACTGTTGTCCTGGTAGTCAATGTTGCAGTGCTGACTCTTTGTAGGACTCCCAAAACTAGAGAAAAGGTAATAGGATAAAACTGTTGTCCTGGTAGTCAATGTTGCAGTGCTGACTCTTTGTAGGACTCCCAAAACTAGAGAAAAGGTAATAGGATAAGCTGTTGTCCTGGTCCTAAGGAAATAAGGTTCTGCAGGATGAACATAGCAAACCCTGCTCTAGCTCTGGAGGCAATGCTTAAATGGCAGTGTTTTGTAAAGGTGTGTACTGAATACCAGGTAGCAGCTTCAAGAATGGCCAAAGACAGTGGTAGCTGCCCTGTGCCTGGTGAAATGGACTTCAACATGACCAGGAAGAGGTTTTCCATGGTGAGAGCAACAGAACCTAATGCAACAGGCTACCTATTTGGATATGGTTTGTCTGGGGATGGGTTTACCCTCTTTCCCCTCTGCAAAAGCCACCAGCAGTTGGTCTGCTCTATTTGAGGCTTTTGTCCTGTTTAAGCAGGACCTGATTTGTCTATATACATACAGGGAATGAAAAATTTGCTCAGCTGTGTTCTGAGGGTTTGGAAAAAAAACTGGCAGGTGGACAGTCTGGTTTACAGAAAGTTCTGATTCACCTTAGGCATGAATGATGGATTAGTTCTAGGGTTACCATATCCCCATTAAAGACTTTGCACATAAGGGCTTGTAAGCTCAGAGACCCTCCTTGCTGAAGTGATAGCGATTTGGAAGGTGACCATTCAAATAAGCATCTTTAACAGGACAGGTGCTGCTGGTTCAAAGAAAGGCAAAGTGAGTCTTTCTAGCATATAATAGAGATCCCAGGTAGGATGTGACTCCTCCTGGATGACCTCAAGTGAATGACCCCTTTTAGTAATAGCTTCAGGTGGGGGTGACAGTAAATGGGAGGGGGGAATAGGGTAGGGCAAGCTGAGATGGCAGAGGCATGCACCTTAATGCTAGAATAAGGAAGCCCCTGGCTGAACAGATCCTAAAAGCACTGCAGGACTGCAATGATGTCTGCCGGAGGAAGGCGGGTGTTCTTGTTGTGGTACCAGATGGAGAATCTCTTCCATTTTGCTATGTATGATTTTCTAGTGGTATGTTTCCTTGCCTCCTTAAGGATGGTTAGCACCTCAGAGGGGTAAATGATGTTTTCTGGTGTTAAAACCCAATCCTCCAGGCTGCCAGTCTGAGTGGGCCAGGTGAGGATGAAACACTGAATCCCTGACATGGCTGAGTTCTCTGTCTTGTAGGAGAGAAAGGAATTTTCCTTCACTGAGGGTCAAAGTAGAGAAAACCAGCACTGTCTTGGGCAGTATGTGACAATGAGAATCATACATGGCCTGTCTATCCTGACCTTTATCATTTCCCTGGGAATCAGGGATAAGGGTGGAAAGGCATATAGAAACAGGTTAATCCATTTGAAAATTGCATTTATTTTCCATGTCCCTGTCTGCAAGCTTTCAATGTAGAACCTCTGAAGCTGTCTGCTTTGGTGGGAGGCATCAAGCTCTACTGAGAGAATTCCCCGCTGTAAGGTTAAGTCCAGGAAGTCTCCCTCTTCAGCATCCATTTGTTATGGTAGAGATGATCACTGCTTAAATAGTCTACCAGGGCCTTGCTCTGTCTCAGAATGCTGTAAGAGTCAGTTTCAGGTCTTGTGCTAACAGACAAATGTTCAGAGAAAGACTGCATAAGGGGAAAGGGCGCCCCCTTCTTTATGGACCACATGACTATGGTGTCATCTGTCCAAATCTGTAAAGTTCCTCAAGCAAGACTGTTGAAATACTTCCCACAGCTAGACAGACAGATAGCTTTTAGGTTAATATGATGCTTTATCTGTTCAGGGGTCCTGATGCCCCTGCACTTTCTTGATCCCCAGGTGAGCCCCCCAGGCTAGGACTGAGCTAAGTTTGTGCCTGGATTCTGTCAAAGTGTGTTTTTCCACAACAGTGGCTCCTTTTTAGGTATGGAAGGTGAGGCAGGAGTGTTTTCTATAGGCTGATAATGCTATTCTCACAAACTGTTTTAGGAAACACTTATGTGTAGTCTTCCAAGGGTATCATTGAGGATGCAATAAACTGTGTATCCAATGATCCTGAGAAACTCGCTTGCTGAGGTTTGTTTTGGCAGCAAGATGATCATGAAGTTTTCTCAGGAAAGATTTTTTTCCTGTGAAAGGAAAGCTTTTTGCTGCAGGGTTTATAAGGGCTCTGAGAAAAAGAATCTGACTGTGGAAGAGTTTAAGACTTGGAGGTATAGGGTGAGACCTACCTTCTGGAAGCAGACTATTGTGACCAGTAGAGTATTCAGTCTGTTCTGTGGACTTTCCAAGGATGAGAAACACTCATTCGATGAAAATGTTGCAGGGGGAAATTTTGAAATGGAGGGGTTTGATGTTCTAAATTCAACTTGTGTAAATTTTGATGCTGATGAAGTGTCTGTGGATTGTGTCAACGTACAGCACTTCCCAATTTTGAATGATTCATCTATTTCTAATACTTTTGCAAGCAATGCTTTAATTAATAATAGTAGTGGCAATGCTGAGGTTTGTTCTGCATCTTTTTATGATGTTAGTCTATATTCAATCCCACCTATTAATAGTTCGACTCTTGCACATACAGTTGCTGACATTACATTATTTAATGAGCATGAATTGGGTGATGGGGCCTCTGCCAGTGAGAGTGATTATAGCTTTGATTGTGATATTGATGATTTAATATGTGTGATTGATGGTGAGGCTTTAACTGAGAAGGGTTGGGGGCTTAGTAATCCAACTATCTTAGCTAACATATTTGATGATTTCAAAATATACAATTATTCTAGTAAATTAATCAGTGAAAGGCATGTTGAGTTGTTAGCAAAAGGGCTAACTTTTGTTCCCCTAATTCGGGGTAATTTGACTGATACTTTAATTGATCTGAGAATGTTAGTTAGGAAAATGAATTTGAGGTTATTATTTGATGGTGAGAGTAGAGGTGAAACTGATTTAGTCTTGAAAAAGCCAAGTAAGTATATGCCCCCGCCTAATACTGTCACTAGCATATATGAAAGAATGTGTGAGTATGATATCAGGGACCACTATAGGCAGGCAAGAAGTCCGCATTACAAACGTGCTTTTGATTTGATGGACAATTTGACCCTTGAAGAGCATGGGTTGCTGGAAGATTTGGTGAGTGATAGATCTGTAAGGTTCATGAAACCTGATAAGGGTAATGGTTTAGTGGTCACAGATAGGAATGATTATGTTAACAGTATGGTGGCCATGTTAGTAACGGATACGTACGAGGAAATGAGTTTGAATTAATTGAATATTGCTCATGGTAAGGTTGGGTTATATATTGAGGACTTGCTTTGGCAGGGTCACATTAATGAATTTGAGTACAGATATCTGGTTAATGATCACCCGTCGGTTAGTGGGATTTTTGGAATACCTAAGATCCACAAAGGTTTGGACAATTTGGCATTCAGACCAATTGTGGACGGTAAGCGTAGTAAAACCTGCTTTATAAGTAAGTTTCTTGATTTTGAATTACAAAAGGGTCTGAAGGTGTTTGATTATATTACCAAAGATTCATGGACATTTTTGGAAAGGTTGAAAAGTGTGCATTTAAACAGTGATTCCATCTTGTTGACAGTTGATGTGGTGAATTTGTTTTCGGTCATTCCGACTGTAATAGGTCTTGAATGGTTGGAAGCCCAACTGTTGAAAACACACCTGTTTGATCAAGACAGAATCAATTTGTTGGTGGGGTTAATGGAAATTGTTCTCACCAACAATTTCATTCAGTTTGAAGGTATTTACTACAAGCAAAAAACTGGTGTTGCGATGGGCGCAGCATGTGCTCCCATGTACGCAAATTATGTTATGGCATACTAGGAGCAGGAATTTCTCTTTTCTAGTGCCTTTATGCCCTACATCAGCTTTTATACCCGCTTCCTGGATGATTTGTTTATTGTTTGGGAAGGTGGTTTTGACAGGATTACTGAATTTATGGATTATGTCAACAATTCAGTTGAATTTTTAAAATTTACTCATAACATGAGTAATATTGAAATAGATTACCTGGATGTTCATTTAATTATTCGTCCAGGTGATTTTGATTTGGTATCCACTATCCACAGGAAACCTACATTTTCCAACTCTTATTTGAGTTATTCCAGCTGTCACCCTGACCATCAAAAGAAGGCAATTGTTAAGGGCCAGATGGTCAGGGCAGCAAGAATGACCAGTTTGGACGCGGAATTTCTTAACGAAATTGAGTTCATCAAGTTAATGTTCATTAGGCGTGGTTATCCAGAGGCATTATGTAATTGTATTGCTGATGAAGTTAAACTAAAGAGAGCAACGGGTGTGTATTGGGCCCTTTTAAAAGGGAAAGTTGATTGTGGTAATGAGCTTGATGTTATTATTGGTGCGACTAGGGGGAATGTTGATTTAGAATGTGAAGTACCCTGTTTAAGCGTTAGTAATGATCATCCGTTATTTTTCATTACTACTTATTCCTTTGATGCTCCCTTTATAGTTGACATTGTCATCAATAATTGGAAGATGTTGAATTTGGACCAATTAGTTAGTGGTAAATTAGGAAGACCCCCGAAATGTGTTTACAGGAAAGGCCCGTCATTTAAGCAATTATTGGAAAAGGACAACATTTTTGAGGACACGCACAGGAGTAGGGGCAATTTCAGGTGTGGTAGGTGTAGTGTTTGTCATTTGATCAATGTGACTGGTGCGGACTTTAAGGTAGCTGGTGTTACAGTTAAACTAGGGGGTCATTTTGAATGTTACAGCATGAGTGTTGTTTATGTGGCCCTATGTAGGAAATGTCTGGCTTTTTACATAGGGAAGACCTGTAGGGCATTAAGGGAACGGATTATTGAGCACCAGTCGGACATTAGATTGCGGAAAAAGTCAAATGCGCTTTTTAGGCACATTGACGCTAACGTTGGGCATTGTTTTAAGTTTAGTGTTGTTCAGCAAATTATTGTAGATAGGTTTGGAAAGACATTGGATGTACATTTAGACATAGCTGAAATGAAATGGCAGTTGAGACTAAATGCTTTACAACAGCCAGGCATTAATGACTGTATCAGTCTCATGCCTATTTTAAAATTGAAACACATTTTGGGGTGAATATCCATATTTCACCTATTTTTATTTTAATTTTTATTTTTATTTTCATTTTCTTCTTCATTTTTATTTTATTCATCTTCATTGTACTTTTATATGTATTTTCTTATACATATGCATTGCATATTCAAATTGTAGGCATGAGTTTTGAAATTTGTGTTTTAATTATGTATGCTGGCCTTTTAAATAACCATCATTATTATTCTATGTAATTGATTATGTCATTCGTAGATGTGTATTTAAAGGTGTTGTTTGTCTTGCATTTAATTGTGTTCTGATGAAGTTGGATTAAAGACGAAACCTAGGTCAACTCGTTGTGCTTATTTCAGAGCTGCTTCCTTAGTCCACTTGTCTGGTTTACTTTGATTTTGAAAGGAGTAGCAGACAGCCCAAATGGTAAAGCACAGCACAGCCCAAATGGTAAAGCACAGCACTGGCATTGCAAGCCTGCTGCTAAAAAGTAAAGGTACTTCCTGTGGTGGTGTGTAACAGGGACATGAAAGTAACCACACTTTAGGTCTACAGTAACCATATCTGTATCCTAGATCATCATGGGGAGTAACCTTTTTTAAGGTTAGCATTTTGAAAAGATTTCAAGCCTGCATAAACTAAAGCACTGCTGGCAATTCCCTGCTGGGTGAGGAAAGTAAACCTATATATTTTTTCTCTGAGTGACAAGAGCTGCTTTCTGTTACATCTGCTCCATTTTGTTTTCTGTTAAGAAATCTGCTTGGCCTGGTGTTTTTGTTCTCTGAGAGACAGACGCAAAGTATCTAGGCTGCATATTTTTTCAATGGTTAAATTGCTTTTCGACTGATAATTAAATACACAGTGAATTTCTGGGTCTTTGTTTTTTTTCTGAAAAGATTTCAAGCCTGCATAAACTAAAAGCACTGCTGGTGATTCCCTATCAGTTTTCCCACCCATTCTCTCCTTTCTTGATCTCCTTTTTAAAATAAGAAGTTATGTACTCACCATAACGTTCCATGTGAGTTGTTCCATCACACCTTCATTCTTTACTGATGGGTTCGGAGCCGATCCATCGGCTCCGATACGGCCATTTGCAAAGCTCAAGGTTTTCCAGTAGCTTGAGACCAAGCCCCTTATCCTATGATGCACTGCTGGAATTACCTCAGATCTTGTTTGCTGCATGTACTATATCCATATAAGAGAACTACCCTCCCATAGAGAGGAAGAAGAATTGAGCAACCAGGATGAGACCAGCCTCTAGGTCAACTATCAGCCAGGTGGGGGATGGAGGGAGGGGACGTAAGAATGAAGGCGAGATGGAACAACTCACATGGAACGTTATGGTGAGTACATAACTTCTTAATGTGAAGTTGTTCAATCTTGCTGTTCATTCTTTACTGATGGGTAGCGTCCCTAGCACCCTCAATCTTGGGTGGCTCACGGGAGTACATTCTTCAGGATCGTAGACCCAAAGGAAGCCCTGTCCCTGGAGGCCTTATCAACTTTGTAATGAGTGATAAAGGAGTGTGGTTTAGACTAAGTGCCTGCAGCACAAATGTTATCAAGGGGCAATTTGGCTTGGAATGCAGAAGATGTAGAAACTGCTCTGGTAGAGTGAGCTTTAATCTTGTGTAGTAAGGGCATATTAGCAGCTGAACAAACAAAAGTGATACAATCAGATAGCCATTAAGAAAGCGTTGTTTTAACCACTGGTCTACCCTTTTCTGGCTTCAGAGAAAGACACAAAGAGCTGGTCTGATTTTTCGAACATCTTTTGCTCTGTCCAAATAATATCTGAGCTGTCTGTGAACGTCAAGTTTGTGCAGCATATACTCTAGTTTACTGGAATGGTTAGGGAAGAAGACTGGCAACTCAATGACTTGGTTGATATTAGAATCTGAACAAACTTTGGGCAAAAAGGAGGGGTTTGTCCTAAGAGATACTTTATCAGCATAAAAAATCAAATAAGTAGGGCTGATAAATAAGGTTTGAAGTTCTGACACATGCGGGCAGAAGTAATAGGCACCAGTAATATGGTTTTCCATGATAAAAATTTGAGATCACAAGATGATGCTGGTTCAAACGGGGGAAGAATTATATGAGACAGCATAAAGTTTAGATTCCAAGGAGAATAAGGAGTTTTCACTGGAGGCCTCGTGAAAGGTTCCGTTGAGAAAGGCCTTGGACAACTTGTGAGACATTATGTTTAACCTGTCAACTTTGAGATGAAAGTGAGATATAAGCAAGCCAACTGGACCCGAACTGTTGCAGCTGCAGCTCCTTTTTTAAAGATCATAGTCAAGAATTCTAATATGGACGTCAAGGGGGCTTGATAAGGATCAATGTTCTGCTTAGAGGCCCATATGGAAAATCTCTTCCACTTACTAAGATATAATCTTTTGGTGGACGGCTTATGGGAAGACAAAAGGATCTGCCTTGTCTCATTAGAAAGGTTATGAAGCCTGGCTATGAGGGGAACTGGAGCAGCTAAGCTGTTAGCTTTAGTGACTGCAAGGAAGGATGGAGGTCCCCCGACGGATGTGTCAGAAGGCCCGGAACTGGGTCCAGAATCCATGGATCCTCCAAGAGATGATGATGAAGAAATGGGAACCAAATCTGCCAAGGCCAATGAGGGGCTATAAAATGATGGTCCTTCCCAGCGACTTTGTTTTCTGTAGAAGTCTGGGTATTAACGAGATTGGAGGGAATGCATAGAGGAGACCCGGGGGCCAATCGTGTACGAGTGCGTCTCTCGGGAGTTCTCCCAGAGGGGGAATCAGGGCAAAGTAGCTTCTGCATTTCGTGTTGATGTGACTGGCAAAAAGATCACAGCAAGGCTGGCCCCATTTGTGGAAAATCCTGTCCGCAATCCCTTACTTGAGGTACCACTTGTGCAGCAACAAGATTGCTCTGCTCAGTCTGTCTGCTATCACGTTGGATCTCCCTGAGATGTGCGTTGTCAACAGAAAGTGCTGGGAGAAGACAGCCCACTGTCAAACTGAGGGCTTCTCAGCAAAGGGGGTAAGAATTGGCCCTACCTTGCTTGTTCAAGTACCAGACTACAGACATATTGTCTGTCTGAACTGCAATCATCCCTAGAGGAAGAGAGACCTGGAAGTACTGCAATGCCAGAAGTACTGTCCTCATCTCCAGAACATTGATATGCAGATGTGACTTTTGATCCGTCCATGTGCCTTGGACAGTCTTTCCCTGAAAATGCCCCCCCACCCTATCAGGGAAGCGTCCGTGGTCACAGTGGCTACTGGAGGGGGTAGTACAAAGGGGCGTCCTATAGTTACATGGAGACATCAACCACCACTGGAGATCTCTCTTGCAAGAGTTTGTAATTAAAATAATGTGATTCATTGGAAGTTCCTGATAAGACCATTGAGTGAACAGCAGCCACTGAAGAATCCACATATACATCCATGCTAATGGTATGGCCAAGATCGCTGCAGCCATCAAACCCAATACTTTTAAAAGTTTTGCGGCTGATGCTCTGTCTTTCGATACCAATGAGCTGACATGCTGGCGAAGAAGAAAGACCCTCTCGATTGGTAGTCGTAGAGTGGTGGTTGAAGTGTCTAACTCTGCCCCCTATAAAGACGATAAGCTGTGATGGTAACAAGGCAGACTTTTCTGAGTTGACTGTAATGCCTAAGTGATGCAGAGTGTATTCCCTTGCCTGAATCAGTTGATGCCTGGTGGTGGAGGTAAGGAGCCAATCGTCAAATTACGGAAACACCCAAAATCCTAGATGCCTCAGGTGAGCCGTGACCACTGCCATGCATTTGGTGAACATTCTGGGGGCTGTAGTGAGACAAAAGGGCAGGGCTCAAAATTGATAATGATTGGCTCCCAGTCAGAAATGCAGATGATCTCTGGATGGCCTGGCCATTTTTATGTGGTAGTACTCATCCTTGAGATCTATTCATCACATCCAATTGTCTCTCCCTAAAAAGGGAAGTATAGACTGCAGCGTGACCATCTGGAACTTCTCCTTCTTCACAAATTGGTTGAGTCGGTTGAGGTCCAAAATGGGTCTCCAGTCTCCTGTTTTCTTTGGAACCAAAAAGAATCTTGAGTAAGTTCCGAATTCTGTTTGGTCTGCTGGGACTGGCTGGATGACTCTTTTTTTTCTAGCAACTTGTGGACCTCTATAGCTGCTTGTTCCCTGTAACTGGATGGAATGTCTGGGATTCTTCCTGCAGGTATGGGTGGAGTGGAGAATGGTATGAAGTAAGCTCTGGAAATAGTACTTTGTACCCAGCTGTCATGTGTTATATCTTGCCACGCGTCTAGCTACAAGGATAAGCGACCCCAGACTGCCTCCAGAGCAGGACAGTCGGGCCTCCTTTCAGGAGTGCTGATAGGGTTGACCAGAGAAGTGATCTCTGTCACCTTGGTGTTGTGGACCCCATCTGCCGTGATGGTGGCCTCTTCCATTATTACCCCCTCCTCTGCCCCTAGAGGGCTGTTCACCACATGTGTCCTGAAAGACTCCTTGGGCTTTTCGGAACCATATTTTCCTCCCTTTTGGCCTTTGGGGTAAGGCCGAGTAAGGGTGGAAAAACGGACTCCGACGGCAGACAGTCTTTCCTTCCTGTTCATACCTGGTCAAAGTTTCCTTCACTTTAGGCCCAAAGAGAGATGAGCCATCAAAAGGGGTGTTCACAAATGAAGACTTAAAGGGCTCCACAAAGGAACACAAGCGTATTTAGGAATGTCTTCTTAGAGCAATTCCTGTACCCACTGCCCTACTCGCCCCATCAGCTGCATATAATATGAGACGCATGGACGAGTTCACAATGGAATTTAGGGTAGCAAGCTGGGCGGCAACTTTGTCGGAAGCCCCTGCAGCTACAGTACCCTGAAGAGTATCTCCCAACTCCTTAAGGAGATCTCTTTGAAGCCTGGTAAAATGGGTCAAATAGTTCAGGAATCGGAGTGTAAAAGTCGCTGAACTAAACATGCATTTCCCATATCTAGACATGATTCTGGACGCTCTGTTAGGAGGATGGATAGATGAGGAAGTCTCAGACATTTCCTTTTTGGTGGCTGCCATCACCACCATGGCATCAACAGGGACTCATTTGGATAAAAAGGATTTATCTACGGGGCAAAAATAAACTTATTAGGCCTCCGAGGGACAGGTTCCATGGACTCCGGTGACTCCCATGCCCTCCGAGAGATCAGCTGCATGAGCTCATCGAAGGGCGGAGACACCCAAGAGGTGAAAGGTTGAGACCCGAAAGCCTTCAGGAGAACCGACTCATTCTCAGTAGAGCGTTTGGACTGCCAATCACCCCTCTGCCTAAGGATCTCGAGTATCTCCACAAAAAAAAAATCTCCTCAGAGGGAGATTGTAGGGACCACTCTGACTCATCCAAGTCAGTGTCAGATGTCAAAGACTCCTGTGGGGAGTCTAAGTGTCTCGTCTTGCACAATCTCTTCCTGGGGACCTCCTCAGTGGGAGCCTCTGGAGAGGTCTCGGAAGAGCAGGGTGGCGCCCTGTGGGGCTACCTGAGGCTCAGGGTCTCTATGCTTAGCCTGGACGATGAGGCAGAAGCAGACACAAGCACTTTGGGGGGAAGAAGAGGCCAGACCTGGTGTCGAGGATGTCTTTGGGGACAAGGCTCTCCTCATGGCTTTGAAGGCATCATGGCTCCAATCAGAAGGAGTCGACGGACCCGAAGGAACTGCCAGCCCCTCCTGCACCGAGATGTTGGGCTCCAATCCGGAGGTAGGATCCAAGCTCATCTGAGCAGAGGCCCGGAGAGGAAGATTCAGCACCGACAAGTCAGTGTGACTATCCTCTTCGGACCAGACAGGAGAGCGTCGGCTCCTAAAGTCCCCGGTCGGAGTAGATGGAAATGAGGACACCAGAGCAGGTCTCGGCTCCACGATTAGCAGGTCAGCCTCCTCCGGCTCCGAAGGTCTGGTACGGCTCGGAGGAGGAGGTGTCAAATCAGGGGTAGTCTTCGGTTCCGATGTTAGGGTTTGAGCCAACAATTTAGCAAGGCCTGGTGCCAGTAAGAGCTTCTGCACCAATCTGTCCATATCCAAATCCCAGAGGCTGACAGAAGACCTAGAGGAGTGCACCGACGGTGTTGATTGAAGGAGTGGGGATGCAGGTCTCTCAGATACCAGCTCCAGAACTGTGGACCGGCTCCGAAATTAAAAGACACAGCTGATGTCCCAGAATCTTCCACTTTTTTGACTCTTTAGAAGCCTTGGAGTCTCCTGAAGATTTCGAAGACTTGGAGGACATGCTGGCCCCATCCTGGTCACTCAAAGTTTTGGAAAAATGATGCTTCAGCAAGCCTCTATCAACAAGCTTCCTTTTCCTCTCCAATAATACCCTCGAGGAAAAGGAGTGGCAAATACTGCAGGACTCCTGCAAATGAACAGCACCTAAGCAATATACACACTGAAAGTGCCCATCAGTCACAGACATCTTTTGCCCACAGTCTGGATATCTATATAATTAAAGAAAAACAACCAGGCCAAACACGAGGCCACTACAACTAAGCTAAACTATAAGAAACTACAGAAACTACTCTATGACTAATCTATGGAATAATATAAAAAAATTAGAGAAATAACTTGCAAAAAGCACGTTTTTGATGAATATTGGCTTGAGCAAAACTGGAACCTCTGAATCTGTGCCGCGGCAAACTAGATCTGGGGTAATTCCAGCAGTGCATCATGGGATAAAAGGCTTGGTCTCGAGCTACTGGTAAACCTTGAGCTTTGCAAATGGACGTATCGGAGCCAATGGATAAGCTCCAAACCCATCAGTAAAGAATGAACGGCGAGATTGAACAACTTCACATATCATGATTTTAAGCTGCCCACCCCTACTGTAAAATAACCTTAATAAGCTTCTCCCTTACTCTACTGCTGTCAATAGCTTGAATTATTTCTCTGCCTTTCCTTGTGCTTATATTGAAAAAGTGCATTTTGTTTCTCATTGTGTGTTCTACTGATTTACTTGCTCTGAATTCATTATCTAGCTAGCTGTTAAAGAGGTGTATTTTTACACTCTAGCAAACACTTGTTTTTACATCAAGAGGTCAGTGGATTTTCCATCTAGTCTACTGGGAGGTAGCCTGGTCTGTTAAGGTTGGGGAAACTCTTGAAATTTCTGGATGTAGTTTTATTGGATGGAGGGCTTATTAATCAACTTATCTTGTTTTTAGTGCCTTTATAAATTCTGTGTAACTGAGGGTCTCTTGGCTCATTTATATAAAGTGAAGTACTTTTATTCAATACTCACATGGTTATAAAGCTGTTTAAAGTATACACTGCTGTATCCATATCTTTAAGTTTGTTTGTGATAGCATTTCATTCTGGACACTCCTTTGCTGTGCTTTTACATTATGTGGACTGGGATTGTTCATCTAGTGGAAGCAGGGTCTAGCTGAGCTGAAAAGCACACAAAAGGGCTCCAAGTATTTTTTCCTGCACTTCGCTCATTCACTGTGATTATACTTTAGCAGTTTCAAAAAATGTACTGTCTGCTGCTGCTTTCAGTAGTTAATTGCACTGTATTGCATTCTGTTAGTTGTAGGGCTGTTGTATGTAGTTTGTGTGGTATTTTTTATACTTGGGCTGTGAACCAGGTACTCTACATTAAGGAGGTGTTTTTCTGCACCCTTGTTGCAGAAGTGTGCTGCTCTAACCTGTATGAGTTGGGAATTGCAGGTGGAAGGCTTATTGTGTGCTTTTCTGATTAGTAGTTAGCTTAAAACCTGTTTCTCTTTGCTTGTATTTAACCCTAGTGTTTGTGCAGTGCTGCGCTTCATGCAGTGGCAGTTAACAGTGCCCCGTATACACGCAAAAGCCTAAAAGCTCAGTTTTTCCCTAAACAGCTGTCAGTGAAACCCTTCCAACCTTTTCTGTTGCTCCAGGAGCAACTCAGGTGCACACTGTAGTCCAAAGTATAGGTCCCACTTGTAGTCTCAGCACTACCAGCACAGTCTTATCAAATTAACCGATTCCCTTCTCTAATAAAACATACAGTAAGAGCCTGCTATCATGGACAAGCAGTTTCTCATCTCCTCTCTGACCAGCCTGATAGAAATGGGCATCCTGAGACAATGTAGTAATTGTCTTATATATACTGACAACCACTTACTCCTGAAAGAATAATAAGAGATGTAGTTACACTATGAAACTGGAAGCAGCTCTCTCACATAAGGACAAACTGAATACTAAACAGACTGTCAGCACAAACACATTTCCATACTACATCAGGACATGACACACAAACCCATATATGCGGAGGCACTCACTAGTAACTTACCAAAAGACCAGAGGCCTCCCAAATGGAAACCATTTGCAAACAATAGTGCAAAAAAACACAACACACACACACATCAGTGCATCAACAAATAAGCCCATAAAACGTAACACCACAAAACCTAATGTAATGGTCACAGAGAACTCCACAGTGAGACACTCAGATGTTCCCCTCACCAGGCTAGATAAGGAGCGGGTTACTGTTAGCTGCCTGTCATGTCCCAGGATAAATCAAGTCACTCAAGCACTCAACCAGCAGTACCAGTATAACTCCATCATAGTCCATGTGGGGGTAAATGACTTGAGACATGCCTCAATGGATTATATGAACAGAAACATGACTGAACTCTCAGACTGTGTGCCACAAGCAGGTATAGGCCTAGCTTTAAGCAACATTCTACCTTCTCCAAGGATGATGCCACAGCACACACATACACACACACACGCACAAACACACACAAAAAATACTAACAATTGTCTTACCTTCTGGGGTCAGTCCAAGGGGATCTGATATCTGTCATCCTGGGAAGACATGATCGACAGACCATAATGCTTTGCCAGAGATGGTCTGCACCTGTCTCCTCTAGGCATTCAGATACTGGCAAAGGCATTAACCACCCTTATTGTGCCTTTTTTAGTCACTGACAAAATAACCAACCTCCCAACATAACAAAACCCTTTCTAGATAAACTCAAGGTACTGCTGTATAATGCTAGGATTCAAAACAAGAAAAGTACAGTTGTGTACACTTACCATAAATGTAGATGTGTACTCACTGTTGCAGTCATCACATTTGGGTTATCCCTGCTAGGGTAGCCCTCGGCCGGCCAAAATACCAGCGGCTTACTATTTTTGCATCAGTTGCTGTCACTTCAAGATTGACGTCAGGTCGTCAGTAGTATAAAGTAAGGCAGCCAATGCCATTGCAACAGTTTTTCTTGCCCTGTCAGGAGCCTCCAGGTGGGATCCAGGTTATGGTGGAAGAACCCCATCGGTAGAAAGTAAATACCAAAAAGTTCCTTGTAAGGAGAGAGAGAAAGAAGAGGGGGATGGAGGGAGGGAAACCAGGACTGCAACAGTGAATACACTCAAATGGTAAGTGTACACAACTGTACTATGTTCTTCGTGTTTCATTGTTGCAGTCACCACATTTGGGTTGATTCCCAAAGCTGAGGAACAGGGTGGAAGCAGTCAAGGAGACTAGGAGCTGGCAAGGATGCCCTGCAAGACTGTAGTGGCAAAGCCTGCCCTGGATTTGGAGAAGATAGGCAGGTGGTAATGCTTGGTGAAAAGTGTGAACAGATGTCCAGGTGGCAGCCTCAAGGATGTCCCCAGTGGGGACTCCTCTGAGGAAAGCTGCAGAGGTGGAGGCTGCTCTGGTGGAGTGAGTCCTGACCCCCTTAGGGGGAGGTTTTCAATGTTGCTTGTAACAGAATTGGATGCAGTGTGCTATCCATTTGGAAATTGTTTGTTTGGAGATGGCTTTGCCCTCTGCCCCTGCAGCAAAGCTAACCAGTAATTGATCAGACTTTCTGAATGATGTAGTCCTGTCTAAATAGAATCTGAGCTGTCTTTGCACATCTAGAGAGTGCAGGATCCTTTCCCCCTTGTTTTGTGGGTTAAGGAAAAAGGTGGGCAAATGAATGGATTGGTTGAGAGCCACACTAGACACCACTTTGGGCATGAAGGATGGGTTAATCCTGAGGGAAACCCTGTCAGCATAGAAGACGATGAAGGCCTCCACAGCTATGAGTGCTTGTAGCTCTGAGACTCTCATGGCTGAAGTGATGGCCAGAAGAAAAGCTGTCTTCCAGTAGTGAAAGTTTAACTCTGCTGAAGATGCTGGTTCAAAGGGGGGCAGGGTGAGCTTTTCCAACACAAAGTTAAGGTCCCAAGCTGGGGTAGGTGCTCTTCTGGGTGGCCTCAAGTTGCTAGCCCCTCTTAGGAATTGTTTGATGAGAGGGTGTGAGAAAAGGGGCTGCTCAGTGTGGAAATGAGCAGAGATAGCATAGGCATGAATTTTAATAGAGGAAAAAGAGAGACCACTGTGTAGCAGGTCAGCTAGGTAATCCAGGATGAGAGGTAGGAGAGCTGTGCCGTATCGGCTCCCTTAGCCTGAATCCAGGTGCAGAACCTTTTCCATTTGTCAGCATACGACTTTCTAGTGCTAGGGCGTCTGGCCTCACGTATAACATCTACAACTTGTTTACTGAGGTTGGCAGATTAATCAGTGGTCAGGGAATAAGCCAGGCTCCGAAACTGAGGGCCTGCAATTGGGGATGAATGAATTCTCCTTCCCTCTGGGTTAGGTGGGTTGGGGTCTGAGTGAGATGCCATGGTGGCAGTGGGTACCAGTGCTGGTGAGGTTCTTTTTGTCTGGCTGCCACTCTTGTGGGTCCAGATGACTTCTGCTTAAGTGGTCTGCCAGAGAGTTTAGAGAACCTGGCAGGAATTGTGCTAACAGGTGGAGTTGCATGGCAGAGGCTGCGTGCCAAAGGCTCATGGCCAGCTTGCATAGAGGGTAGGAGTGAGTCCCTCCCTGCTTGTTGATACACCACATCCCAGTGTTGTCTGTTTTGATCAGGAGAGCCCCTGGGGAGAGAATGGGCCTGAAGGCTGTCAATGCGTGCTGGACAGCTAACATCTCTTTTTGGTTGATGTCCAGATGGATTTGCTGTGGGCTCCATTGGCCCTGTATGCACCTACAGTCTAGGTGTGCACCCCAGGCACAGACTGATGCATCTGTGGTGAGTGTCTGGGCATCAGGGGGTGGTGAGAAATGTAGTCCCTTGTTGTGGGAGCATGCTGCTGCCCACCAAAGAAAATCTTTCCTTAGGCAAGGTATCACTGGTATAAGAGTTTCCAGGTCTTGAGAGTGTTGACACCAAAGGCTTTTTAGATACCGCTGAAGTTTCCTCATATGCAGTCTGGCATATGGAATGAGTAGAATGCAAGATGCCATGAACCCCAGAACTTGTAGGATTTTCCTTGCAGATAACTGGGGTCTGGTGGCTAGTTGAGAGAAGTAGGCTGTCAGGTAAGTTTGCTTTTCTGGTGTAAGGAATGCCATCTGGGATGATGTGTCCAGGCTTGCTCCCAGGAATATAATACTTTGGGTAGGTACTAGCTTGGATTTCTTTTCATTGATAGTGTATCCTAGGGAGGTCAGGAGGGACTTTACAAAGGCCAGGTGCTTGAGCAGCTTTTCCTGACTGCCTGAATTAGGCAGTCTTCTAAGTATGGCTAAATTTGGATATTCCTTTGTCTGCAAAAGGCAATGACGGGAGCCAGACATTTTGTGAAAACTCTGGAAGCAGTAGATAAGCCAAAGGGAAGTGCAGAGAACTGAAAGTGCAGAGATCCTGCCCTGAAATGTAGATGTTTCCTGCATGATTCCCTGATAGGAATTTGGAGGTAGGCCTCTTTTAGGTCTAGGGTGGCTAGCCAAGCATTCTTGGACAGCATGGTTAGCAGTTGTTGGAGGGTTAACATTTTGAATTTTGGTAACACCAGGAAGGTGTTTAGAATGGATAGAGTGGGGATGGGGCGCCAGGTACCCTCTTTTCTGGGTACCAGAAAAAGTCTGGAGTAGAAACCTTGGCCTATCTGTTCTGCAGGAACGTCTTCTATTGCCCTCAGAAAGAGCAGGGAAAGGACTTGTTTTTTAGCCTCTGCCCACTGGCTTGGAGGTAGATCTGGGAACCCTTTTGGGGTTGGAAAAGTGTGGAAAGAAAATTTGTATCCCTGGGACACTATGTTGAGGATCCAGCAGTCATTGGTAATGGTGGCCCAAGTGCTTGTGTGAAAGGAGACTTTTCCTCCTAGGGGTAAGTGCAGGTGGGCAGAGGAAGGGGTGGGGGAGGAGAGTAATTGTGAGTTCTTACCATGAGGGGGTGCCTTAGAACTCCCTGGTTTGGAGGTGGAGGAATTCCACTGTTTTGATCTCTGCATTCCCTGTGGCTGCTGTCGGGGGGGGGGGTCTGGGCTGAATTGACCTGGTGGGAGCAGGAAAGGACCAGTGCTTGGAGGGGCAATGCCTTCTGAACCTGGGTGGCTGGACCTGTAGGAAATCCTTAACTGTCTGCATAGATTTAGCTTTTTCTTCCATCTTTTTTAAGACCTCCTCTGCTATAGTGCCAAATAAGTTGTCTTTGTGCAAGGGTGCATCCAATAATTTAGATTTAACATGGTCTGGCAAGGGCTGCTCCTTAAGCCACGCATGCCGTCTAAGGACTGAACCAGTGACTGCTGCCCTGCAAGAAACTTCTAGGGCATCAAAACCACAGAGTAAGGTGTGCTTAGTCACTTGACTTGTAGAATGCATTAACTCTTGTATCTCTTTAGATTATGCACAAGCAGGAAAGGAAGACACTTTTTGTTTGAGGAGGTCCATGGTATGTTGCTGAAATTTTAGCATATGGAACTGGCAATTTAGTGCTCTGATAGCAAGAGTAGCAGAGTTGTATACTTTTTTACCCCATCAATCTAGTGCTCGGGAATCGCTATCTGAGGGGATTCTTAGCAGAGGTTGCTTTAATTCCTTTAGGCCCTTGAGAAATTACCTCAGGGTCAGCAGTAGGAATTTTGAAAAGAAAGTTGTTTGCGTCAGGAACTCTAATACCTGTTATGTTTTCTGGGTGCAGGAGGGAGGGTTGTCAGGAGTCAAACTGGATTCCAGGAAAACATCATCCACAACATCCAGGACTGGGGGAATGGCCAGGGGTCTGTGCAGTGGAAGATCTAAGAATTCTCTGAGTCTCTTTTTAGACTGAGGGTAGTCCTGACACTCCCATTGGAAATGCTCCCTTAAGGTATGAAGGGTTTCCCCAAATGAAAAGTCCTTGGGTGGAGAGGCTGAAGGAATGGAATCCTCTGCATCAGAATCCTCATAAGCAGAGAGGGGTTGCATGTCTTCCTATTCAAATGCATCAGTCATCAGACTCCTGTTCACACAAAACTACTGGGGACATATCTCTTTCTTTTGGAAGGGGTAGCTTGGCTTCCCCTGATCAGCATGATAAGATCTTCTGCCATTTTAAGCATCTGAGACTGAGGCAAGGAAGCAGGTGCCTCAGATTGGGTCGTTGGTTTCTAGGGTGTGGTCCGTAGCCTGGGCCTTAGAAACTCGGTAGTTTTCGAAAGAATGGTAGATGTGAAAGAAGTCATTGGTTTGTGCCGAGAATCGGTAGTGCTTAGTACTTCCTCGGAAGCCGGTGCCTGCTCAGTGGCTCCGGACCCATCCAAGGGAGAGACAACCGCAGGATCCTTAGTTGAAGAAGAGTTTTGCAGCATACCAGACTCCTAAAGGGTCTCAGTAGTAGCCTGCGAATCCACGGAAGCGGGCATCAGGGGCTGTGAAAGCGCCTCACTGAGGACCGGAGAACTGACAACTAGCTTAACGGAAGCGTCAGTAGGTTTGGACCTGTGCGGTCTGTCTCTGTCTTTATTCCTTACGTTTTTTCGGAAGATCTGCTGTTGGATGGCTTATCGAAGCCATATTGGAATTCGAGGACTGTAAGCGAAAATATCTACCTACAATAAGGGCCTGAGGATGTACAGTTCTGGCGTTAAATCACAAAAGCGACAGTGAGGGACGTCGTGGTCTGGGCCTAAGCAAGTGACGCAGTAAGAATAAAAGTCTCGGTGTGGCATTTGCTTTCCAAAGGCGAGACAATTGTTAACTTTTTCTGACATCAGTTAGTGCAAGAAAAAAGGATCCTCAACAGGGTACTTAGCTTTAGAAGACTTCAGCTTCAATTTGGAAGAAGAAACTCAGGTAGCGGCTGACCGGCACTCATGCAAACTGCTTCTGCTTCGGACTCCTTGGCAAGAAAGACTGGGGTAATGGCGTCGGTTGCCTTACTTTATACTACTGACGACCTGAAGTCAGTCCAGAAGCAACAGCAACCAACGCAGAAATACTAAGCCTCTGGTATTCGGGCCAGCCGAGGGCTACCTTGGCAGGGATAACCCAAATGTGATGACTGCAACAGTGAAACACAAAGACCATCTGCACTCCTAGAAGCACTCCTCACTTTGGAAGATGCTGTCTGTGCAGTCACCAAGACATGGTTCAAAGGAGCGGAAAGTACCCCAGCCGTGCAGGGCTACAATACTTTCTACACATTCGGACCACAAACTGAGAGTAAAAGAATGAAAGGAGGAGGTGTATCTATCTTCATTACGGATAAGTACACCTTGAGACTGGTCAAACAGTATGACTCTCTTGAGCTACTCCATGTCCAACTATAGGCAAAGCTCCCTAGCACATCCATGAAACAGGAAAAGCATACCACATACCTGGAGATAATAGAGTCACCTGCATACAGTCCAACACCTTACTCATGGGCAATTTTAATTATCCCACCATCAAATGGAAAACACACATGACCATAAACATGCTGCCTCAGAGGTTCTTGGATTTTGTCAATCCAAATGCTCTGAAACAGCTTGAGAGGCTCAACTATCGCGGACACAGTACTCAGTAACATGGGACAGCAGTGCCCCCCCCGGTGTGATGTCCTCCCTGGTAAGATCAGACCATAAATCAGTCTTGTTAGATATAATTATAAGACCAGATAGCCCATCAAGCTCAAAAACGCTTAAGAATTTTTCAAAGACAAATTACCTCCTACTAAGTGATGGCATAAAAAGTTTCAAAGCCCGCTTGAACGCAGATAAAACAGAATCTATGTAAAAGTGTACACCAATGCCCTGTATAGTCACTTAACCAGTTGTACAGAACCATCTGTAACCCAACCTGATTAAAACCAGGTTTTGCCAAAAAACAAATCACCATGCAGAGGAAGAATTCCCTCTCTAACTTAAACAAGTTAGACATCTTGTCAAGTCCTCCAAAGCTAAAAATGAAGCAAAAATAGCTTCCTTAGCAAAGGATAATCACAAGCCATTTCTTTTTAAACTACATCCGAAATTTAAAAGGAAATACCCATACTATGTCCAGAACTGGTTGAAGATGGCACCACCCATACTCAATGGGAGGTAATAGCCAACCTGCTAGTTGACAGATTTGGAGAAAACTTCATCTGCGTCCCCTCCAATCAACTGCCCCAAAGCATACCTGCCACCACTCCTCAGCCTATTATTTCAAGAGAGCAGGTCATCTTGGCACTCTCCAAGGCCAAAAAATCAGCATTAATGGGATCAGACTACATCTCAGGTTGCCTTTTAAATACCTTAAAAAAGAAGTTATGTTCTTGCCATAACGTTCCATCTGTGTTGCCCATTTTCATTTATCAACATATGGGACTCATATCTGACCCTCGGATCTGACTCAGCCACTATTTCAGCTCATGGAAGCCTACAAACTCTCAAGCTCCTCCCTACCCTTGATGCTCTTGTCTCCATTCCATTCAGGTAATATATATATCTATATATATATATATATATATATATATATATATATATATATACACAGCTTGATAAAGAAAAAGATGAAGAAATAGGAAACCCTACAAAGCGCCATCACTAAAGTGTCTAATGTGCCCTCGTGTACTTGCTTCTTCCTACATGCAAGGGGGTAGGAGGGTGGGGAGTTGAGGATGAATGAAAATGGAGAACACAGATGGAACATTATGGTAAGAACATAACTTCTTTATCTGATGTCAATTTTCATTCATCCTCATTTTATAAGACAGAGTCCCCAGCTACCTGAGCACTGGGTGGGCCCTAAGGAAGAATGTTCCTGAGAACGGCAGAACCAAAGGCTGCTCTTCCCCTTGAGACCAGATCCAATTTATAGTGACTGATAAATGTATGTGGGTTTGACCAAGTAACAGCTACACAAATATCATCCATGGAAGCTCTAGATAGGAAAACAGAAGTAGCAGCCATGGATCTAGTAAAATGAGTCTTTGCATGTCTCTGGAGGGGTACATTTAACTTTTTGTATACAAAGAAAACACTTTCCGTAATCCATCTAGCTATAGAAACTTTAGTGACAGCTTTCCCCAATCTATGATGTGCAAATGAAACAAAAAGTTGGTCTGCTTTCCTCAAATCCTTTGTATTGTGTAAGTAAACACACCTGTTTGTCTGCATCCAGTAAATATAAAGTACAGTTTTGTACCTACCATAAATGTAGATGTCCGAACAGGATAGCATCTGCAGTCATAACAAATGGGTTGTCCTGTCGTCAGGCAGCCCTTCGGTCGGCCGGATTCCAAAGTCTGGGTCCGGCCCGCTGATGTCGCACTCCACCCGACGTCATCTCTGCTGGTCTTCGGGTATAAAGGCATCAGCCGACGCCATTTTCCTCAGTGTTTCTTGCCCCAGATGCCAGTTGCCCTCTTGGAAAGCTAAATTTTGGATAAATGCCAATGTTTCCAAAATAGTAGAAGGCAAACACAAAAAATAAGCATGTATGTACATATATACAAACAAATACACCATAAGAGACTCCCCCCCCAGCTAGCTATTAGGAGGGTAAATACCCTAGGAGTACCACAGAGGCGAAGGAGGGTGGGTAATCCTGACTGCAGATGCTATCCTGTTCGGACATCTACATTTATGGTAGGTACAAAACTGTACTATGTCCTTCAAGGATGCATCTGCAGTCATAACAAATGGGTAGAATACCATAGCCAAACTAGGGGAGGAGGATGAAGAATTATGGTGTAGTTAGGATCCCTTGCAGTACAGCAGTGGCAAACCCTGCTCGGGATCTAGAGTATAGAGGTAAATTATAATGCTTGGCAAATGTATGCACGGAGGTCCAAGTAGCCGCCTCAATAATGTCCTTGGTTGCCACTCCTCGTAAGAAAGCTGTGGTAGTGGCTGTAGCCCTTGTAGAATGAGGTCTTATGTTCTGTGGAATTGGTTTTCCATGGTAGGAGTAACAGAATCTTATGCAATTTCCTATCCATTTGGAGATTGTTTGGAAATTGCTTTTCCTTCCCTTCCTGTTGCATAGGCTACTAAAAGCTGGTCAGTTTTTCTGTCACCTTTGGTTCTGTCCAGGTAGTAGCGTAACTGTCTATGTACTTCCAAGGTATGCAGCAGTCTTTCCCCCCTGTTCTGTGGATTGGGAAAGAAGGTAGGTAGGTGGATTGCCTGGTTTAAAGACACTCTGGATACCACCTTAGGCATAAATGTAGGATTAGTTCTCATGGACACCCTATCTTGATGGAAGATTAGGAAGGGTTGTACTGCCATTAAGGCCTGTAGTTCCAAAACCCTCCTTGCTGAAGTAATTGCCAGTAGGAAAGCAGTTTTCCATGATAGGTGTTGAAGATCTGCTGTTGCTGCTGGTTCAAATGGAGGGAGTGTCAATTTTTCTAGCACGAAGTTCAAGTCCCATGCTGGTAATGGTGGTTTCCTAGGAGGTTTTACATTCTTGGTCCCTCTGAGGAACTGCCTGAGTAGAGGATGCGAAAAGACAGGTGGATCGAAGCTGTATTCTGCTGAAATAGCTGATGCATGTATCTTGATGGAGGAATAGTACAGGCCTGTATGTAGAAGCTCTGCCAAGTACTCCAGGATGTTAGCAATATCTATGTTCGACACATCTTTTCCTCTTTCAGTACTCCAAATGACAAACCTTTTCCATTTTCCTGCATAGTTCCTTCTTGTTGAAGGTCTGCAGGCTTCAAGGATTATGTCTTTAACCCTTTGGGATAGGTCTGGGTTAGTTGCTGCTATGTGATGTTCCAGGCAGTCAGTTGCAAGGTTTTTAGGTTTGGGTGCATGATGTTGTAGTTGTTCTGAGTTAACATCAAAGGCATCAGGGGTATTAACCACATTCTCCCCTGAGATATGCTCCTCAGCAATGGATACCAGTGTTGTCTTGGCCAGTTCGGAGCTATCAGGATTATCCTTGGACGTTCCTCTTTGATTTTCAGTAGTACCTTGTGCATCAAAGGAAGAGGTGGAAATGCATATGCTGTCAGGCCTTTCCAACTGAAGGATAGAGAGTCCACCTTCCATGCAAATGGGTGGTATGTCCTTGTGCAGAATTTTTTGAGCTGGTGATTGAGTGGGGATGCGAATAGGTCTATTTGTGGCATTCCCCATTTCTTTGTGATGGCCTTGAAGATGTCCGGGTGTAGCATCCATTCGTGAGCATCCGAGGTGGTTCTGCTTAACATGTCTGCTAGGGTGTTTTCTTTTCCCGGCACAAATATTGCCTGTAACTGGATGTTGTAGCTCAGAGCCATATTCCAAAGGTCCAGAGTCATTCTGCATAGGGGTATGAATGAGTGCCTCCCTGTTTGTTGATGTACCACATGACTGTGGTGTTGTCTGTCCTTATCATTAAATGGCCTTCTTTGAGGAATGGTCTGAATTTCTGGATTGCTAGTTTTACTGCCAGCATTTCTTTTGGTTTATGTGCAGGTGCAGCTGGTCTGGAGTCCACAATCCTTGTATGCATTTGTCCAACATGTGCGCCCCCCCAGCCTAGGTCTGAGGCGTCCGTTGTGATGGTTTGGCTTGCTTGAAAGTTGTGGAAGGGCAATCCTGGGTTTGACTGGCATGCTTGAGCCCACCATAGGAACTCCTGTTTCAGGCATGGGATTAGTGGGATTTCGGTTTCTAAGCTGTGCCTGTGTTGAGACCATAAATTCTTTAGGTACCACTGTAGCTTTCTCATATGCAGTCTGGCATGTGGGACCAAGATTATGCATGATGCCATGAAGCCCAAGGCCTGCAGTACTTTTCTTGCTGTTAGTTTGTTCTGCTTTGTTAATGCCAAGAAGTAAAGAGGGAGTTGTTTTTGTTTTTCTGCAGTTAGGAATGACATTTGTTTTACTGTGTCCAATTCCGCACCCAAGAATGTTCTTGTTTGGGATGGTATCAGTCTTGACTTTTGTAAATTGACTGTGTATCCCAGGGCTTGTAGTAAGCAAATGACTCTTTGTAAATCTGTTGTCAGCTTGCTTTTGTTGTCCGCTTGTAACAGGCAGTCGTCCAGGTATGGATAAATTTGGATTCCCTGTAGCCTGCAGTGAGCGATTACTGATGCCAGGCATTTTGTGAATACTCTGGGCAGTAGATAAGCCAAAGGGCAATGCTGAGAATTGATAATGCTCTGATCCTGCAAGAAATCTGAGGTATCTTCTGCAATTTGGTCGTATGGGGACGTGCAGGTATGCCTCCTTGAGATCTAGAGTTACCAGCCAACACTCCTTGCCCAGCATGGGAAGAAGTTGCTGTAGGGTTAGCATTTTGAATTTTGGGACAATGATGTATGTGTTTAAGACGGACAGGTCGAGAATAGGTCTCCAACTTTTCTCTTTCTTGGTACTAGGAAGAGTCTGGAGTAGAATCCTTTGCCCTGTTCTGTTATTGGTACTCTTTCCACAGCTCTCATCTTTGTTAATTGCTATCTGCTTTAGAGCTTCTGTTTTTGATTTGGAGGTAGGTTTGGCATTCCTCTTTTACTGGTAAGGTGTGGAAGTGGAACCTGTAGCCTCGGTCTATGGTTTGCAAAATCCACTTGTCTTTTGTGATATAGTGCCAATTTTTCGAAAATAAGGCTAACTTTCCGCCTAAAGGTGCTGCTATTTGCTCCCTGGTAGGCGGTGTCAGAGCCAAGTCACTGTGATTGTCCTGTTGCAGTGGCAGTGGTTGTGTCTGTGCCTCGGTTATTGCCTTGCCACTGTCGTCCTCTGTAGGCACCTCCTCTGGATTGATTTCTGCCTCTAGAGCGTCTATTCCTGCCTCTCTGAGATTTTGAGGAGTCTGGAAAGGACCAATTTTGGCAGGCCAGTTCCTGCTAAACCTTGGGGCTGAACCTGTAAGAAATCCTTAACTGTTTGTACAGATTTTGCCTTCTCTTCCATTTTCTTCATTACTTGCTGAGCAGGTGTACCAAATAGACTGGCCTTATCCATAGGAGCATCTAACAGCTTTGCTTTAACATGATCCGGCAAGACCTGTTCTTTCAACCATGCATGCCTTCTTATCACTGTGCCAGTCATGGCTGATCTAAATGAAGCCTCCAGTGCATCATAGCCACATTTTAATGAATGGTTACTAACCTGCTGAATGTTATTCACCATTTCTAAAACATATTTCTTATCTAAGGAGTCATCAGAGGACAGTTTCTTAGTTAATTGATCAAGCATAAACTCTTGGTATTGGATCATATGAAACTGACAGTTTAAAGCTCTAGCTGAAAGAGTAGCAGAGGTGTAAACATTTTTCCCCCATCTCTCTAAGGACCTGGATTCCCTTTCAGAAGGAATAGGGTTTTTTGCTGAGGTCGAGGCTACTGCCTTAGGCCCTTGGGATATAGTCTCAGGATCTGCAAGTGGGGCCTTGTATAGGTGGTGATGAGTGTCTGGCACCCTGTAAAAGCTATCTGGTTTGGCAGGGGCTGGAGGTAAAGTATCAGGAGCAGTGCAAACATCATTAAATGCATCATCCACAACAGGCAGTACTGGAGGTATAGCTAAGGGCCTATGTTGTGGTAAGTGCAGAAATGTCCTAAGCCTTTTTCTTGAATCTGAGAAATCTTGTCCGTGCCATTGGAATTGCTCTCTCATGGCATGTAAGGTTTCCCCAAAGGAAAATTTCTCTGGTGGAGAGGCAGATGGAATGGATTCTTCAGCATCGGAATCTTCATAAGTAGAAAAAGGAGCCTATGGCTGATCTGTAATGTCTGAGTCATCCGAAGAATCATCAGAGGACACTGGCTCGGGGGGCTCTGCTCTAGGTCTCTTTTCTGGGGGCTGAGAGGCCCTGTCTGGGTCAGATTGGATCCCCTAATTAAGGATATTAAATCCTCTGCCAGAATAAGCATTTGTGAACTAGAAGTGGGCCTGTGTGAGGGGGGCTTAACAGGCACTGATTTAACAGTTTTGGCTGCTTTAGCCCTGGCAAAGGCCTTAATAGACATGGCTGCAGGAGGCCTAGCAGCACCACGTGCTGGGGTAGAGACATCCAAAGGGATGGTGTCTGATAAATCACTAGGAACCACAGTAGTAGGCAAAACTTCTGAGGCCGATTCAACTAAGGTAGCAGGAGCCTCAGTAGTAGTCATGGATTCGCTGAAGATTGACCGGTTTTCGGTTTCGCCGAAATCGAGACACTCATGCTTGCTTAACCGTGGTTTCGCGCGAAACCGCGGACCGCGAGTGTCGGTCTTTTTCTTTGCGTTTTTTAACAATTTGGGTAGTCGGAGGATCCGACGGCATAATGTACGCAAAATCTGAGCCGAAAAATTGTTCAGCAAACTCCGACCAATGCCTAAGCGCTCGTCGGTTGAAGGAAGCGCAGGCGAACAGGCTGCTACGCCGTGGTCTGGGCCTAAGCAAGGCAGGCAGTAAGAGTGGAAATCTTTATGAGGTATTTGTTTCCCACAAGTTAAACAGTTATTGACTTTTTCTGACATCGGCTGAGGCAAGAAAGAGTCCCCAACGGGTACTTAGCTTTTTAGAAGTCTTCGAAGTAGTATTCGGTAGTAGTAATCTCTGGATCTGACCGACCGGCACTTGCGAACAGCTTCTGCTTCGGGCGCCACGCGGCAAGAAAGACTGAGGAAAATGGTGTCGGCTGATGCCTTTATACCCGAAGACCAGCAGAGATGACGTCGGGTGAAGTGCGACATCAGCCGAAGCCGGACCCAGACTTTGGAATCCGGCCGACCGAAGGGCTGCCTGACGACAGGACAACCCATTTGTTATGACTGCAGATGCATCCTTGAAGGACATCAAGTATTCTCCTTTGTTACTGAAATTTGGAAGGCGTATGAGGAGGTTAATGGTCTTAGTTAACAATTGATTCTGACACCACCTTTGGTAGAAAGCAAGCACTGGTATGTAAGATAACCCTATCCTTCTAAAAGACTAAGTAAGGAGGTTTTGATGATCATGCTTAAAAGTTCTTATATTCTTCTAGCTGAAGTTATAGCAACCAGAAAGTTTGTCTTCCAAGAAATACATTTTAAATCAGATTTAGCTGCAGGTTCAAAAGGAAACTGAGTCAGGGCTTCCAGTACTAGACTTAAATCCCATGGGGGAATAGGGTACCCTTCAAAAATACTTTGCAAATTTTTGAGGAAGCCAAAGTAGAATTCCTGATGAGCTTGCACCATCATTAAACAACTGAACAAGAAAATCAAGGACTGTGGGAATAGGAGCTGAAAGGAATCTATGTGATTTTGCTCCACCCAAAAAACAAAATGTTTCCATTTGCTTTTGTACAATTTTCTACTGGATGGCTTATGGGATGATAATAAAATGGAACAGACTGGGGAAGAAAGCATAGGCTGCCTGGCTATCAGCAGAATTTGAGAAACTAGGTGGTCAGTCTGAGGCTTGGAATGTCTGGGTGAACCATTCCCATTGGATGGGACAGAAGGTCTGGAGTCAGATCCAGAATCCAAGGTGGGGACAAAAGATGAGTCCAAAGAAAGGGGAACCATTTTTGTTGAGGCCAGTACGGTGCAATGAGGATGACTCTGCTCTTTAATCTGGCTGCTTTCTGTAGAAACTTGGGAATCAAGGGAGTTGGGGAATAGGCATATAACAGGCTGAGGGCTAATTGTGGAGAAAAGCATCCCTCTGTGACTCCCCTGTTGGGGGGAACTAGGGCAAAGAAGCTGTTGTACTTGTTTAGGGGAGATGCATAAAGACTGCAGCAAGGCTGATCCCATTGACGGAAGATAATTTCTGCCACCTTGTGGTTGAGGGACCACTCATGAGGTAGTAAGATGGACCTGCTGGGTTTGCCTGCTATCACACTGGACTTCCCCAGAATAGATGTCGCCATAAGAAAATGATTGCCACACACAGAGCTTCGCAACACAGGGGATAAGATTTGGTTCCTCGTTTGTTGACATACCAAACTACTGACATATTCTCCGTTTGAATCGCAATTGTCCTGAGAAGGAGAGAGTATTGGAATGCTTACAACACCAAAAGCACTGCTCTCATCTCTAGAATGTTGCTATGCAGATTGGCCTCTTCGGAGGACAAAGTGCTTTGGACCATCTTCCCCAGGTAACGTCCCCCAACCCAATTTGGGAAGCGTCCGTGGCCACTACGGCCTTGGGCTTCAGAAGTATGAAAGGTCAACCTTGATGGAGACGGCATCCACCATGAGAGATAATTCTTGCATATTTAAGTCACTCTTATCTTCGCAGTCATAGGGTGACTGAAAAGGGACCACTGTGTCTGGAGCATTCATTGTAATATTCTCATGTGATACCTCGCCAGGGGCACTAGGATTATGGCTGCTGACATTGAACATAGAACCTGTAAAACTATTGTGGCTGAAGTCCTTGTGCTACAAATAATCCTGTTGACTTGACTTCTGTATTCGTGGTAATGGAAGTGATGCAACCATGGATTGTGTGTTGAACAGTGTGCCTATGAATTCCAGTTTCTGGGAGGGTCGCAGGTTCAATTTGTTGTGATTTATGGTGATTCCAAGATTTAAACAAGTTCTCAACACCTGGTCTCTTGCTTGTACCAACTGATGCCTGGTTGGGGCAGTGATGAGCCAGACTAAATATGGGAACACTAGGATTCCCTGCAGCCTTAGATGCTCTGCTACTACTGCCATGCATTTTGTAAACACCCTGGGGGCTGTGATGAGACCAAAGGGCAGTGCCCTGAATTGATAGGGACTGGCTCCCACTCTGAAGTGTATGAACCTCCTTGACCATCTGTTCATCTTTATATGACAGTATGTGTCCAGGAGGTCCACAGAGCACATTCAGTCGCCCTTTCCCAGAAAAAGGTAGAATGGACTGTACCATAACCATTTGGAAACTGCTGTGTGTAATCGAGTTGTTTAGCACACTGAGATCCAAAACTGATCTCCAGTCTCCTTTGGAACTAAAAAGAACCTTGAGAAAGTTCTGGATCCTATTTGGTCTGGTGGGACCTCTTGGGTGACACTTTTTTTGCTCAACTGTTGAATTTGCTGAGTTGCTGGCCCCTTGTGACTGGATGGAACATCAGGGAGCTTTGTAATCAATGGGGGCAGGAGGAAAAAGAGTAAGGTATATACTCTGGTAGTAATTCTCTGCACCCAAGTGTCATTTGTTATACTTGGCCAAGCTGTTTGGTGCAGGAAACGTCGACCCCTGACTGCCTCCAGAGGAAGACAATTGGGCCTCCTTTCAGGAGCGCTGATAGGGTCTGCCAAAGAAGGTATCTCTTGACCCCATATTCCGCAGGCCTCCTCTGCCATGAGGGCATCTTCTGGCATTATTTCCCCCTCTGCCTCTGGAAGAACTAGTTCCATGTGTGTTTTTAAATGGACCTTGAGATTTCTTAAACCACATTTTGCAACTTCCCCAATGATTCCTTAAAAAGGTTCTTTTCGGGGGGGGGGGGGGAATCGAAAAACGTTCGCCAACAGCAGACAAGGTCTGTCTTTTTCACACCTGGAGAGCATTTCTTTTAGTGGGTCCGAAAAGCAAAGAACCATCAGTGTGTTGACGAAAGAAGACTTAAAAGGCTCCACAAAATCACTCACGAGCATCCAGGCATGCCTCCTAATGCATATGCCCGAACCAGCCGCCCATGAGGCACCTTCCATAGTGTTGGAGATAACCTCATGGAGGAGTTCACAATTAATTGTAAGGCAGTCAACTGAGGAGCTACAGTTGCTTGAGCCCAGTCGGTAGTGGTCCTTGCTAACGAGTTGGAAATTTGGTGGTGTAGATCCCTTTGCAATCTCGTAACATGGTGTAGATAATTCAGCGATTGCATGGCAAAAGTCGATGAAGTATACACTCACTTCCCAAACCAGTCTACAGCCCTAGACTCCCTGTTCGGGGGATGGACAGACAAACTCTCTTTGAGAGTTCCTTTTTGGTGGCCACTACCACAACCATAACATCAACCAATACACACTTACTCTTAGGTAGACTGCAAGCTTTGGACTGGCTGTCTCAGTGGCATGGAGCGGTGAGGATCACTTGACAAAGTCACTTGGGTGGTCGAGTGTGGAGCCAAGGGGGAGGACCCACATGATCTGAAAACGCAGAAAAGACTCTCTTCACTACCTCAAAGGACAACATCCCTGGTGAAGAGGAGACCAACATAGCAAAGCAAGGGAGTCCCTAGTCTGTCAGCACCCTCCTCTCTGCAGGCTGTCTGCCCAAGGAGGAAGCTGAAACCGAACTCTCAAATGTCAAAGCTCCAAGGGGGATAGAGAAGGCTTTGAAAACTTTGGAGTTGCTTGAACCCCCTCAGTTCTGACATGAAAGCCTCCGCTCAGAGAGCCGTCCAGATCCGAAAAAGTCAGAGACGACGAACTCAAGAGTCATTGTTGGATGTGAAGAAATCAGCTTCTTAGGATCTGACACAGATGGGCCCAGAGCACTTGGATCCAATAACTCTGATCCCATATGTCGAGTCAGAGGAGGAGGAATGGAAGCTGGTGGAGATCCCTGATCCGATGGAGTAGGAAGTATAAGAATACCCCCTCTGAAGTTGTTCTGTGACCAGTTCTCTCACCTTCCTAGCCACATCTGCCTCAGTCAAACTTTTGGAAGAATGTGAAGACACAACAGACAATGGTCTAGATTGCCTCTCCAGAATGGGAGAGGGTACCCTAGACGGTACCGGATCCAGTGATGGCGAGTAGACCGTCCAAGGAAGAGGCTTCAGATCTGAAAAAGTCTTTGTCTTGGGATCTGAGGATAACCATTTTCATTGGATCCAAAAACTTATGAGGCACTGGTGAAGTCCGATCCAACCTAGGCACTTTTCTCTTCAGTTTCGAAGAGGAAGGAGCCTCAGCAGATCTGAATCTCTTTGTATGGTCTCTTGGTTTGGAAGAAGTAGATGATTGGACTACAGAGATGGCTTGCAAGAAAGTAGAGGGCAACATCCCTTTTAGAATCAGCTTATTCTTCCTTTCTGTGAGAGTCCTAGGACTGAAGGCCTCACAGATATCACACTGCTTGTTCAGGTGTTCCAGACGTAAGCAGTACACACACAAGGAATGCCTGTCAGAAAATGGCATTTTGTGCCCGCATTTAGTGCGCTTTTTAAACCCTTCTCCAACATTTTAAATAAAGAGAAAAAAGTACAGTTGTGTACCTACCATAAATGTAGATGTTCGACTGTATTCACTGTTGCAGTCGTTACTGTTGGGTTATCCTGCTGGCAAGCGACCCATGTTCGGTCAGAATTCCAAAGTCTAGGTCTGGCGTCGGTTGCTGTTGCCTCTTCCCTGATGTCAGTGCACCAGGGGTATAAAAGATGCAGCCGACGCCATTTTCTTCAGTTTTTCTTGCCCCAGATGTCAGTTGCCCCCAAAATAGGCTAAAAATATTATGCCAATAATTATGCATGCAGTAAAATAAACATTTCCTTCATCTACAAGCCAATACACCACATAGGTTGTATAAGACAGAGAAGTATAGGTAAGTCCCAGCAAAGAAAAGGGGAATGGAGGGAGGGTAACCTGGACTGCAACAGTGAATACACTCAAACATCTACATTTATGGTAGGTACACAAGTACAGTTTTGTACCTACCATAAATGTAGATGTCCGATAGGTATGCATCTGCAGTCCTTACATATGGGTTGTCCTGCCTCAGGCAGCCCTTCGGTTGGCCGGATTCCAAAGTCTGGGTCTGGCATCGGCTGATGTCGCCCTTTTTCCCGACGTCA
Source organism: Protopterus annectens (assembly GCF_019279795.1). NCBI lineage: Eukaryota > Metazoa > Chordata > Ceratodontiformes > Protopteridae > Protopterus > Protopterus annectens. The sequence continues at coordinate 1,228,405,492 of NC_056747.1, read as the reverse complement.
TAGCGCCTGGGGTATAAAAGCGTCAGCCGACGCCATCTTCCTCAGTTTTTCTTGCCCCAGATGCCAGGTGCCCTCTAAAGAAGGCTAAATTTTGGAGAAATTAATAAATTCCAATCACGCAAACCAATAAATAACAAATACACCATAAAAGATAACCCCAGCTAGCTAAAAAGAGGGATAGGTACCCAAAGAATACCACAGAGGGGTAGGAGGGAGGGAAACCTGACTGCAGATGCATACCTATCGGACATCTACATTTATGGTAGGTACAAAACTGTACTATGTCCTTCAAGGATGCATCTGCAGTCCTTACATATGGGTAGAATACCATAGCCAAGCTAGGGGTGGTAGGACCTAAGAAAAGGATGGTGTAGCTAACATGCCCTGCAGGACTGCAGTAGCAAAGCCTGCTCTGGATCTGGAATATAAAGGCAGGTTGTAATGCTTGAAAAATGTATGCACAGAGCTCCATGTAGCAGCTTCTAAAATGTCCTTTGTAGCCACCCCTCTTAAGAAGGCTGTGGAGGTGGCTGTTGCTCTGGTGGAATGAGGTCTGATGGTAGCTGGCACTGCTTTTCCATGAAAAGAGTAACAGAATCAAATGCAATTTCCTATCCATTTTGAAACTGTTTGTTTGGAAATTGCTCTTCCTTTTACACCAGCAGCATATGCTACAAACAGTTGGTCAGTTTTTCTGTAAGTCTTAGTTCTGTCCAAGTAGTAACGCAACTGTCTATGAATGTCCAGGGTATGCAGAAGTTTCTCTCCTTTATTTTGTGGATTTGGAAAGAAAGTAGGCAGGTGGATAGCTTGGTTCAGTGAGACCCTGGATACCACCTTTGGCATGAATGAAGGATTGTTTCTCAAAGAGACTCTGTCCTTATGGAAAATGAGAAATGGTTGTACTGCCATGAAGGCCTGTAACTCAGATACTCTTCTTGCTGAGGTTATGGCCAGAAGGAAGGCAGTCTTCCAAGACAGGAATTGTAGCTCTGAAGATGCTGCTGGTTCAAATGGGGGTAGCGTTAATTTTTCCAACATGAAGTTAAGGTCCCATGTAGGCACTAGTGGTGTCCTTGATGTTTTTTATTCCTCTTAGAAACTGCCTTAGCAGAGGATGAGAAAATACAGGTGGATCAGTGTTGTACTCTGCTGAAATAGCTGAAGCATGAATTTTTATGGATGAGTAAGAAAGGCCATTATGGAGCATTTCAGCCAAGTATTCAAGGATATGTGGGATGCTCATCACTGTCGGATCCTGACCCTGTGCGGTGCTCCAGGTTTGAAATCTTTTCCATTTTGCTGAATATGCCTTTCTTGTGGAAGGCCGCCGAGCTTCCATGATGATATCCTTTACCCTCTTGGATAGTTTATCCTGGTGAGGAGTCAAGGTATTTTCCAGGCTGTCAGTTGCAAGGTTTTCAGGCTGGAGTGCAAAGTTTTGTAGTTGTGCTGAGTCAGAATTAGTGGCCATTGTGGTAGGGGCCACGGGTTCGTGCATGTCATCCTCTTTAACAGTGGGTACCAGTGTTGTCTTGGCCTGTCCGGAGCTATCAGAATCACTTTTGGTTGTTCTGTCTTGATCTTCAGTAAGACCTTGTTCATTAACGGAAGAGGTGGGAATGCATATACTGTTAGAGCATTCCAGCTGAAGGATAGGGCGTCCACCTTCCATGCTTGAGGATGGTATGTCCTTGTGCAGAATTTCTTCAGGTGATGGTTGTGGGGGGAGGCAAAAAGATCTATGTCCAGCCTTCCCCAAGATTGTGTTATCTGAAGAAAAATGTCTGGATGCAACATCCATTCGTTTGGATCCATGGTGTTTCTGCTTAGGCTGTCCGCCAGTACATTTTCTTTTCCTGGTACAAACTGGGAATGCAGTTGTATATTGAGTTTTAGGGAAAGTTCCCAAAGATTTATTGCCAGCCTGCAAAGAGGGTAGGAATGGGTACCTCCTTGCTTGTTTATGTACCACATAACTGTGGTATTGTCTGTCTTTATTAGCAGGTGACCTTGATGCAGGAAATGTTTGAAGGCCTCGACTGAATGTATCACTGCCAGCATTTCCTTTTGGTTGATGTGCAGGCACAATTCCTTTTGAGTCCACTGCCCCTGAATACATCTGCCCTTTATGTGCGCTCCCCATCCATGGTCTGAGGCGTCCGTTGTGATGGTTTGGCTGATATGAGGCTTGCTGAAAGGTAGACCCATGTTTGACTGACTTGCTTGTGCCCACCACAGAAATTCCTTTTGAAGGCATGGAATGAGGGGGATCAAGGCTTCTAGGCTGTGACTGTGTTGAGACCATAGACTCCTTAGGTACCAATGCAGTTTCCTCATATGCAGCCTTGCTTATGTTATCAGCAGAATGCAAGATGCCATGAAACCCAGGGGCCTGTAGGATTTTCCTTGCAGTCAGCTGGGTTTGTGTTGTCAGATTTTTGAAATAATCCGGTAATTGTTCTTGTTTTTCTTCTGTGAGAAAAGCCATTTGGGTGTTTGTATCCAGCTGTTCACCCAGAAAAATTATTCTTTGGGATGGAACAAGTCTTGATTTCTGAAAGTTGACTGTGTATCCCAAGGCCTGTAGTAGGCGGATGGCATAGCTCAAGTGTTTTAACAATGTTTGTTGGCTGTCCGCTTGTATAAGGCAGTCGTCCAGGTATGGGTATATTTGAATCCCCTGAAGTCTGCAATGTGCAATTACTGATGCCAGGCATTTTGTGAATACTCTGGGCGCAGTAGATAAGCCAAAGGGCAAAGCTGAGAATTGATAATGCTCTGAACCTGCAAGAAATCTGAGGTGTCTTCTGCAACTTTTTGTCTGATAGGGACATGCAGGTATGCCTCCTTGAGGTCTAGAGTTACCAGCCATGACCCCTTGCCCAGCATGGGAAGGAGCTGCTGTAAGGTCAGCATTTTGAATTTTGGCACGATGAGATAAGTATTCAGTGCAGACAAGTCTAGAATAGGCCTCCATTGCTTTTCTTTTCTTGGAACAAGGAATAGTCTGGAATAAAATCCTTGGCCTTGTTCTGTGAAAGGGACCTTTTCTATTGCCTTCATTTGTAGTAGTTTGGAAATCTGCTTGAAAGCCTCTGACCTTTGATTTGGTGGCAGGTTTGGCATGCCTTGTCTTTTTGGTAATGTATGAAAATGGAATCTGTATCCTTTGTCTATTATTTGCAGTATCAATTTGTCCTTTGTAATACTGTGCCAATTTTCTGAGAATAAAGATAGCTTTCTGCCCAAAGGTGCTTCCAATTGAGCCCTGGTTGGCGGAGTCAAAGTCAAGTCATTGAGTTTGTCCTTGTGCAGTAGATGTAGGTCCTGCACTACCTCTCTGGGTAGGAGGCTGCCATTGACGTCCTCTGTAGGAGCCTCGAGCTTGCCCTCTACCACGCCTGTTTTTCCCTCTTTGAAATCTGTCTGTGTCCGGAAAGGACCAATTCTTAGAAGGCCAATTTCTGCTGAATCTTGGTGGTTGGACCTAGAGAAAATCTTTGACTGTTTGAACTGATTTAGCCTTCTCTTCAAATTTCTTTAAGACCTCTTGAGCCGTGGAACCAAATAACTTTTGTTTTTCCAGTGGGGCATCCAGGAGCTTTGCTTTAACATGATCTGGCAGAGTTTGTTCCTTCAGCCAAGCATGTCGACGTATGACTGCACCTGTCATTGCTGACCTACATGAAGCTTCCAATGCATCATAACCACACTGTAAGAAATGGTTGCTAACCTGCTGAGAGTTATGCACCAGATCCTGAAGGGCCTTGCGGTCTAGGGGTTCAGGTGAGGATAGTTTTTTATGCAATTCATCTAACAGATACTCTTGACACTGTATCATATGGAATTGACAATTTAATGCTCTCATAGAAAGAGTGGAAGAAGTATACACATTTTTACCCCATCTCTCTAAAGCCCTGGATTCCCTTTCAGAAGGAAGTGGATTCTTGGCAGTGGTAGTTGTAACCCCTTTAGGGCCCTGGGAAATAGTTTCTGGGTCAGCAGAGTGGCCCTTGTAAAGGTATAGATGTGAGTCCGGGACCCTGTAGTACCTGTCAGGTTTGACAGGGGCCGGAGAAAGGGAGTCAGGGGAAATACTAGACTCAGAGTACACATCTTCTATAACATTCAAAACAGGAGGGATAGCCAAAGGTCTATGCTGAGGTAAATGTAAAAATGTCCTTAACCTCTTTCTGGAATCAGAGAATTCCTGGCCTTGCTATTTGAAATGCTCTCTCATGGAGTGAAGGGTCTCCCCAAAGGAAAACTCTTCGGGTGGGGAGGCCGAAGGAATAGATTCCTCTGCATCAGAATCCTCGTAGGCCGGAAGAGCCTCCTCCTGGTAGTCCGAAAGGACAGAGTCATCTGAGGCCTCATCAGAAGACTGGGGATCTGTCTGCTCAACCCTGGGCCTTTTGCCTGGAGGAGGTTGAGAGCCCCTGTCTGGATGTGACTGAGAGCCCCTGATTAAGGAAATAAGGTCCTCAGCCAAGGTTAAGATTTGTGAACTGGTAGTGGATCCCTGAGGAATAGCCTTTTAGGGAGAGATTTTGGCAGTTTAGCAGCTTTAGCCCGTGTAAAGGCCTTAATGGACATGGATACAGGAGGCCTGGCTTCCCCACGTGCTGGGGTAGATTTATCAATGGAAATGGTGTCGGATATTTCCTGAGCAGCGGTTTCAGATGGAAATTCTATGACCGACTCAGGAATGGCCTCTGTATACCGAAGTTACCGGTTGTGCGGTGTCGTCGGTCTGAAGCGGTAGAGATTTGGCTTCAGAAGAGACCGAGACACTTGCGGTAGGCCTAGGTGTGGAGTCGGCCGAAACCGCGGACCGTGTGTGTCGGTCCTTATCCTTTCGTTTTTTGGGTAAATGTGCTGTTGGAAGCTCCGACGGCATGATATAACAAAAATTGTCCCCAAAAAATTCCTCTGCAAACTCTGCCCGACGCCTAAGAGTGCGTTTATTGAAGGAAGCACAGGCTGAACAGGCCGAGACGTCGTGGTCTGGGCCTAGGCAGGGTAAGCAGTAAGAGTGGAAATCCTTATGAGGTATTTGTTTCCCACAAGATAAACAGTTATTAACTTTAACCGTTTGATCTGACATCGGCTGAGGCAAGAAAGAGTCCCCAATGGGGTACTTAGCTTTTGTGAAGTCTTCGGTAGCTGAAATCACAGGAGCTGGCTGACCGGCACTTGCGAACTGCTTCTGCTTCGGGCACCTTGCGGCAAGAAAGACGGAGGAAGATGGCGTCGGCTGACGCTTTTATACCCCAGGCGCTATGACGTCAGGAAAAAGGGCGACATCAGCCGACGCCGGACCCAGACTTTGGAATCCGGCCGACCGAAGGGCTGCCTGAGGCAGGACAACCCATATGTAAGGACTGCAGATGCATCCTTGAAGGACATCTGTACTATGTTCATTGTGTTTCACTGTTGCAGTCATTACTGTTGGGTTGAATCCCAAAGCTAAGGCTGGGTGGCTGGGCCTAAAGAGGATTAGGAGAGGCTATAAGACCTTGCAAAACTGCAGTGGCGAAGCCTGCTCTGGATTTAGAGTAGAGAGGTAAATGGTAGTGCTTTGTAAAAGTGTGCACTGAACTCCAAGTTGCAGCCTCTAAAATGTCTTTGGTTGGTACTCCTCTGAGGAAGGCTGCTGAAGTGGCTGCTGCCCTGGTAGAATGAGGTCTAATGGCCTTGGGCACTGATTTGCCATGTTGTGAGTAGCACAAACGAATGCAGTGGCCTATCTATTTTGAAATAGTCTGTCTTGAGATAGGCTTTCCTTGAGATCCTGCAGCATATGCCACTAAAAGTTGCTCAGTTTTTCTGAATGCTTTAGTTCTGTCTAGGTAGAAGCATAGTTGTCTATGTCCAAGGAATGCAGAAGTCTTTCACCCTTATTCTGTGGGTTTGGATAAAAGGTAGGCAGATGAATAGTTTGGTTGAGGGCCACACTGGACACTACCTTAGGCATAAATGTAGGGTTCATTCTCAGAGAAACCCTGTCTGGGTGGAAAATGATGAAAGGTTCCACAGCCATGAGTGCCTGTAACTCTGAAATGCGTCTTGCAGAGGTTATTGCTAGGAGCAGAGCTGTTTTCCAAGACAAAAACTTTGTGTCAGCTGTATTGGCTGGCTCAACAGGCGGCAGTGTGAGTTTTTCCAAGGCATAATTGAGGTCCCATGCAGGTATTGGGGCTCTCCTTTGGCCCCTCTGAGGTACTGTCTTGTCAATGGATGGGAAAAAATAGGAGGTTCCATACTGTAATGAGCTGAAATGGCTGAGGCATGAATTTTAACTGATGAAAAGGATAGGCCTTTGTCCAGCATCTCAGTTAGGTATTGTAAAATCTGAGGAATATTTGGTACAGATGTGTCAAGTCCTTGTGCCTGGTTCCAAGCACAGAATCTTTTCCATTTGTCTGCATAAGATTTCCTGGTACTGGGCCTCATGGCCTCCAAAATAACATCCATCACTGCTTTAGAAAGAGGTGTGTTTTGAAAGGTTACATTATCCGCCATGCTGCCAGATGTAGGGTCTTGAGTTGGCTGTGCAGAATCTGATTGTTTCGCTGGGTCAGTAAGTGAGGAATAAGAGGTAGTTTCCAGGCTGGGCCTTGAGACAAGTGGTTTAGGATTGGGTACCAGTGCTGGCGTGGCCAGTCTGGGGCAATCAGGATCATTTCTGGCTTCTCTTGTCTGACCTTTAGGAGTACCTTGGGGAGGAGAGGCAGAGGAGGTAAGGCGTATACTGTTAAGTCTTTTCCAGCTGAATGACAAAGCATCCACTTTCCATGCTTGCTTGTGAAAACTCCTTGTGCAGAATTTCTGTAGTTGGCAGTTGTGAGGGGAGGCAGATAGATATATGTCTGGGCATCCCCATTTCTTTGTTATCATGCTGAAGACTAGTGGATCCAGTTTCCATTTGTGGGGATCCATACGGTTTCTGCTTAGTTCGTCTGTCAGAGTATTGTTCTTTCCTGGCAGGAATTGTGCTTTCAGGTGTACTTGATAGGTCAACGCTGTGTTCCATAGAGTCATGGCTTGTCTGCAGAGGGGGTAGGAATGTGTGCCTCCCTGCTTGTTTATGTACCACATGACTGTAGTATTGTCCGTCCTTATCAGTAGTTGTCCTGGATGGCGTAAAATCCTTGAAAGCTGTCAGGGCATTCTGAACAGCTAGCATTTCTTTTTGATTGATATGTAGATGCATTTGGCTTGTGGACCATGTGCCCTGAATACATTTTCCTGCCATGTGTGCTCCCCAGGCATAGTCTGATGCATCTGTTGTTATTGACTGCCTGGCTGTTGGTAGAGTGAAAGGCTGTCCCCTTGTTGAGGTGACAGGCATGAGCCCATCGAAACTCCTGTTGCAGGCAAGGAATGAGGGTAATTAATGCTTCCAGGTTTTGACAATGTTGAGTCCAGACACTTTTTAGGTACCATTGAAGTTTCCTCTTATGCAGTCTGGCATATGGAATTAGCAGTATGCAGGATGACATGAAGCCCAAAGCCTGCAGAATGTTTCTTGCAGATAACTGGGTCTTTGTTGCCAACATTTTGAAGTAAGAAGTTAGTTGTCTTTTGTTTGTCTGGTGTGAGATAAGCCATCTGGGCAGTTGTATTTAAGCTTGCACCCAGGAATATTATCTCTTGAGAGGGTACTAGTTTTGATTTCTTTTCGTTTACTGTGCACCCTAGACAAATTAATAATCTTTTTACGAATGCCAGATGTTTTAGTAGAGTGTCCTTGTTCTCTGCTTGTATAAGGCAGTCGTCCAAGTAGGGATAAATTTGAATTTCTCTGTCTGCAAAATGAAATTACTGGTGCCAGGCATTTTGTGAAGACCCTGGGCGCAGTAGATAAGCCAAAGGGCAGTGTAGAGAATTGATGGTGTTTTGAGCCAGCTATGAATCTGAGGTATCTTTTGCAAGATTGTCTGATTGGTATATGCAGGTATGCCTCTTTTAAGTCCAAAGTTACAAGTCAAGCCTTCTTGCCCAGCATGGGCAGAAGCTGCTGCAGAGTTAACATTTTGAATTTTGGAATGTCCAGAAACGTGTTTAGAACAGACAGGTCCAGTATTGGTCTCCAGGTTTTGTCCTTTCTGGGGACTAAGAAAAGTCTTGAGTAAAATCCTTGTCCCTGCTCTTGCCGTGGTACTTGCTGAATGGCCTTCATTTGCATAAAGCTCAAAACTTGTTTTTGTGCCTCTGCCCATTGATTGTGTGGCAGGTTTGGCATACCTTTAGCCTTTGGTAGTGTGTGAAAGTGGAACCTGTAGCCCTGGGACACTATATTCAATACTCATTTGTCCTGGGTGATCATGTGCCAATTTTGAGAGAAAAGTGCTAGCTTTCCCCCTAAGGGGGCTGCAAGAAGATAAGTGCTTGGTGCTGGCAGAGGCAAGTCACTGGGACTGTTTCCTGTATGGCTGTGCTTTGTCTTCTCCACTTTTGGAGGTACTAGCACCCCACTGTTTAGGCCTGTATGAGACCTGGGGCTGGGATCTGCCTCTGAGACATCTGCATCTGCCTCTTTGTGGCCTGTCCGACACTGGAAAGGACCAATTTTTTGTAGGCCAGTTCCTGCTAAATTTTGGTGGCTGCACCTGTAAGAAATCCTTAACTGTTTCCATAGATTTTGCTTTGTCCTCCATTTTCTTCAAAACCTCCTCCGCTTTAACACCAAATAAAGTATCATGCTGTAATGGAGCATCTAATAATTTTGCTTTGACATGATCAGGCAGATTTTGCTCCTTTAACCAAGCGTGCCTCTTAATGACCGAACCCGTAACTGCAGCCCTGCAGGAGGCCTCCAGAGAGTCAAAACCACATTGCAATGTATGCTTTCCCACTTGTTCAGTTGCATGCAATAAATCTTGCTTTTCCTTATTTTCAGTACAATCAGAATTAGTCAACATTTTCTGTTTTAACAGTGACATTAAGTATTGCTGATATTTAATCATATAAAATTGACAATTTAAAGCCCTCACAGCCAAAGTAGCAGAAGTGTAAACCTTTTTTCCCCATCTGTCTAGTGCCCTTGAGTCCCTGTCAGAAGGGACAGGGTTTTTAGCAGTAGCAGCCTTAACCCCCTTGGGACCCTGAGAAACAGTTTCTGGGTCAGCAGTAGGGTTTTTATAAAGAAATGTATGTGAGTCAGGAACCCTGTAATATCTGTCTGGGTTAACAGGAGCTGGAGGTAAGGAATCTGGAGAAAGGCCGGACTCCGAAAATACATCTACAATGTCCAGCACAGGGGGAAATAGCAAGAGGCCTGTGCTGAGGAAGTAAAAGAAAATTTCTGAGCCTTTTCTTTGATTCTGAATAATCTTGGCTCTCCCAGTGGAAGTGCTCCCTCATGGTATGCAGGGTTTCCCCAAAAGAAAAATCCTCAAGAGGAGAAGCTGAAGGAATGTATTCTTCAGCATCAGAATCCTCATAGGGAGGAAGACAGTATTCCTGTACAGAAGAGGAGTCAGAGGAAATGGAAACTTGATGTGAAGAGTCATAGTCTGCCTCTTGCCTAGGCCTTTTATCAGGAGGGGGATGGGAACCCCTGATCAAGGTAATAAGGTCTTCGGCCATTTTGAGCATCTGTTTTTTTAGGCATGGTAGCCTGCTCTGAAGAATGCTGTACTTGTTTCTTTGTCTTTAAAGCTGCTGTAGTCTTTGCTTTTGTAGCTGAAGTAGGCTTTACATATAACTGTGTAGGTCTGAAAACCCCCTCAGAAGCCGATGTCTGCTCAGTGGCTCCGGACCCATCTGAGGGAAAGATTTCCGAGTGTCCAATAACTTGAGTATCCAGAGGCCTAGCTGGCTCCACGTGGGAGTCATAAGCGGCCTGTGGCTCTGAGGTAGCGGGTGTCAGGGGCTGCAAAAGCACCTTGTTAAGAACCGGCGACTGGCTTAGAGGAAGCCTCGTTGGTTTTGGATCTCGGATACCTGTCCTTCTCTTTTTCCTTGCGTTTTTTAGACACTCCGGTCATCGGCTGTTCCGACGGCATTATGTAATTGAATTTTCGGCCAAAGTAATGATAAGCAAAATCAAAGTGATGCTTAATAGTGTTTGTTGAATCTAGCACAAAACCGACAGCTAGCAACATTGTGATCAGGGCCTAGGCAAGTAATACAGTAAGAGTGATAAACCTTATGATTTTGCTTCCCACAAGAAATACAATAGTTAACTTTTTCTGACATCGGGCTGGAGCAAGAAAAAAATTTTCCCCAACAAGGTACTTAGCTTTAATGAAGACTTCGGATCTGAAATTCGTCTGAAAATCTCAGGAGTCGGCCGACCGGCACTTGCGAACTGCTTTTGCTTCGGGCACCGCGCGGCAAGAAAGATTGAAGAAAATGGCATCGGCTGCATCTTTTATACCCCTGGTGCACTGATGTCAGGGAAGAGGTGACAGCAACCGACGCCAGACCTAGACTTTGGAATTCTGGCCGACTGCGGGTCGCCTGCCAGCAGGATAACCCAACAGTAATGACTGCAACAGTGAAACATGATGAACATCCTTTGAGTCACGAGAACTGACAGATGTAAAATGTCACTCACGGACCCACATACACACTCGCTTGGCAAGGGAAATTATATACACAGAGAGAAAGTTTTTAGATTATAGTACAGAGGGTTTTTTTTTTTTTTTTTAAATAGAGGATAGGGAGGGAAAACAAACAGTGAACCATCAAAAAGGGTGCCTAGAAGGAGTAGAGAGAAAATAGAGCAACAAAAGATGAAAACCACAGAAAAGGGAAACACTAATAGTAAAGAGAGATTTCCCTAAAGACTTATCTGACTTTGAAAACAAACTCGAAAGCAGTCTACAACCATGTCTGGATGTGAAGAGTGGCAAATGAGATCCAAGGGGAATTGGGACCAGAGCATCATGGGTAGGGAGGAGCTCAAGAGTTTTTAGGGTTCCACGATCTGAAATAGTGTCCGAGTCAGATCCGAGCCCCATACTTGGAGGATGAATGAATATTGACATCAGATCATGACTTAGCAGATCCATTTGTATCCCTGCTTAACCACAGCCTGTGAAATGGCTATGTTCTGGTGGAATGGAGGACAGTAACAGTAATCCCTCTGCACAAAGGGGTACAATCAATCAACCCTGGGAATTATAGGACCATAAGCTTAACCAGCCTCATCTGCAAGGCCACTGAAAGAATCATTATGGACCTTATTAACAAAGACATAGGTAATCTCCAAACTCTGGACCTAACCCTGTTTGGATTTGTTAAAGGTAGATCATGCCTATTAAACATGGTTGATTACTTTGAGAAAGTCACCAAGGCCATGGACGAGGGAAAGACAGTGCATACCACCTATCTTGACCTAGCCAAGGCATATGACACCCAAGTGGGGGACTGTATCAGAGAAACTCTCCCAACTGAGAATTAACTCCTTCATTACCAGATGGGAAGCCAACTGGCTCACTGACAAGGCAAATACTGTCAAAGTGGGTGTCTTCACCTCTAGCAAAAGACCAGTCACCAGTGACTTACCGCAGGGTTCTGTGCTGTGCCTTTTACTGTTCAAAATTTCTCATAAGTCCAGGCAAGCTTGGGCGGCCTGTGGCTGACCGAGTTCTCTGCAACTGCAAATTGGCAGCAATCACCGAGTCCCCCAACGATCTTAATATACCGCAGTCAAGGTTAACACAAACAATTGGTGCCAAAGCTACTGATTAAAGCGAAATGCAAAAAGTATTAGTTATGTACTCACCTTAACTTGGCATCGGTGTTGTCCATTTTTATTCTTCCTCACCAATGGGGTTGGATCTGATCCTCGGATCAGATTCGGCCGCATACACTAGACTTTGGATCCAGCTCTTGAACTTCTCCCTCAACCCATAATGATCTAATTCCATCCAAAACACCTCATACCGGAGTTTGCTGCCTAATCACCCATTTTTGAGAAAAAAAAAAAAACGTGAAAAAAAGACAAAATGATTACTGTCCACACAGATAAGAAGTTAAGTGCTTTCTTTTGTTTTAATCACAACGAACTTCTTATAAAAATGTTTGTCAAATAAACTGTTATAGTTATTACCCATGTTATAACTGCAAACAATGCAGGTTCATTGATTCAACAAAAAATATATTTTTTCCACATATTAATAAAATGGTGGTCAGTAAAGGCAGATACAACTGCAAAAGTATGGGGGTAGTATATTTGGCTAAGTGCTCCACCTGTCATAATTTTTATGAGGGTAAAACAACTAGAGCCCTTTATAAAAGGATTTATGAACATTGTTTGGCTGTTAGAAATAAAGACACTAACAATGCTTTAGCCAAACATGCTCTGGAGTGCTCTCACTTCAAGAAATTTGTATTTTTTGTGTTGGATGAAATAGATTTGACTCCATTTGTTACAGAATTCAATAACGCCTTGGAAAACAAGGAGCTCAGATGGCAGGTTTTCCTTAGGGCAGATCATATTCCTGGTCTAAATGAGACCACAAATGTTAAATCTCTTTTAAATAATAGACTATACTATTAAACAGTTTATTTGACAAACATTTTTATAGTAGGCACACATTTGCATGTGCTATATGCTTTTTGTACATATGTTGTGTTATATTTCACATTTTATATTTTTGCCTTTAAGAAAATGGTATGTATTAATTAATAATTAGATGAATGGACATTTGATTGGTTTATTTATTAATAACATTTTGTATTTAAACCTACTTGGTTTACTGGTCAGTTCTGAAGAAGTTCATTGTGATTAAAACGAAAGAAAGCGCTTAACTTTTTATCTGTGTGGACAGTCATCATTTTGTCTTTTTTTCACACTTTTTTTTGAAGTTTAATCATCCCTTTATAGCAGAGATAGACAAAACAGATGGCAGAAGAGATGGGGATCAACCCTGGAACTGAATAGTTCCAATACAGTCTAACAGGTACTTCCAGGAGTGATATGGATGGGGGAAAGATGGGAGGGAAGGTGAGGAAGAATGAAAATGGACAACACAGATGCCAAGTTAGGGTGAGTACATAACTAAAAAAAATCTGATGTCCTTTTCATTGTTATTCACCAGTGGGAAAGAGTCCCCAGCTATGTAGCCCTAGGGAGCTCTCATGGAAGCATCTGCCAAAGAAAGTCAAACAAAAAGAAGCTCTACTTCTAGAAATGATTTCCAACTTGTAACGCTTAAGGTTCAAGTCTTTGACCAAGTAGATGCAGCACAAATATCATCAATGGAAGTCCTTGACCAAAAGGCAGATGGAGTAGCCATGGACAGAGTGAAATGAGCTCAAGGAGGTTGTGGCAAATTTAGCCCTTTTGAGAATACATCAATGAAATGCAATCCATAATCCATTTCACTAGAGTAAAGAAAAGTTGTGTAAAATCTTACCATAACCATAGATGTTCTCTTTCATGTTGCAGTATTCTGAATATGGGTTTACCCTTCAGTCTCTCGCATGTAGAGCCAGTATCCAAAAGCTTTCAGTCCCTCTGTGGTCTGTGAGATGTCTGATGTGGACAAGAGTTCATGGGCCATAAAGGTGATGTCGGCACACACCAGCTGTCAGAACAGAAGCCCCTGTTGGAGCTGGTCCTGTAAGGGCAATGCCATATCACTGCCATCCAGAAAGGGAAGTAATTAGGTGACAAGAGGGGAAGGAAGGTGGGAAGAAATACTGCAACATGGAAGAGAAGGACATCTATGATTATGGTAAGATTTTACACAACTTTTCTATGTCCTTCTATTCCCATGTTGCAGTATTTTGCATATGGGTGAGTGCCAAAGCTCACTGAGGATGGGGTGGTGGCAGACTCCAGGATTCCATGAAGGATAGCCCTGGCGAACCCTGCCCTGGATCTGGAGATGAGGTCAAGTTTGTAGTGCTTGGTGAAAGTGTGCACCGAGGTCAAAGTAGCAGCGTCCAGGATAGAAGAGGTATCCAGACCCTTGAAGAAGGCTCCTGAAGATGCTATTGCTCTTGTGGAATGGGCTTTAACTTTACCCTGCAGGGACTTGCCAAGGAATTGGTAGCAGAAGGTAATGGCTTTGGAGATCCAAGTAGAAATAGTCTGCTTGGTCACTGCCTTCCCCAGAACTCTGGGGTGAAAGGACACAAAAAGATGGTCAGCCTGTCTGATGGACTTGTGTTGTACAGGTAGAATCTGACTTACCTATGAACATCCAGGGAATGCAGCACTCTCTATCCTTGTGGGTTTGGGAAAAAATGGGTAAATGTATGACCTGATTGAGGGAGAGGTCATTGAATACATTGGGCATGAAGGACAGGTTTGTCCTAAAGGTAACCCTGTCCTTGTGGAAAACTAGAAAAGGAAGAGTAGCCATGAGGGCTTGGAGTTCGGATACTCTCCTGGCTGAGGTTAGGGCCACTAATACAACAGTTTCCCAAGTAGAGTGCTTTAATAAGGCTTTGTCTGCTGGCTCAAAGGGAGGTAGCATAAGCTTCTAGAGCATGTAGTTGAGGTCCCAAGGGGGGTGGGCTTCCTGCGGGGCCTAAGGTGCAGTACCCCTTTGAGGAAAAGTTTGCAAGGGAGTCTGGATGCTAATGGGGGATCCAGAGGCAGACAAGCTGAAATAGCACACAGATGGGCTTTGATGGATGAATAAGCCAGTCCAGTCTGCAGTAGCTCACACAAATAAGACAGCACTAGAGGGGGTTCACTGAGAAGCAGATCTAACTGTCTCTTATGACACCAAATAATGAATCGTTTCCACTTGGAGAGAGATGATTTTCTAGTATTTGGGTTTCTGGCCTCCTGCAGGACATTGAGCATGTCCTCATTGTAAAGGTGTCTAAATGGGATCAGAATCCTATCAGGCACAGGGTAAGGTGCAGAATCTGCCACTGTGGATGAATAAGTGACCCCTTGTGCTGTGTGAGAAGGTCCACTCTGGGGGGTAACTTGTGGTGATTGCCCTTGAACAAGTGTAGGAGTAAGGGGAACCAGTGATGTCTGGGCCAGTAGGGAGTCAACAGCAAGATTTTCGGATTTCCTGCTAAATTTTCAGCAGGACCTTCTGAATGAGTGGGAAGGGGGGAATGCATATAGATATTTCCCCCTCCACGAAATTGTGATGGCATCTGTTGCCAGTGCCTGTTGTTTGGGTGTCCTGGTGCAAAAGCCAGGAAAGTTGCCTGCTGATGGTGGAGGCAAATAGGTCTATTTGAGGTATACCCCACCTGTGGACCAGATTCAGGAAGACATCTCTGTGCAGCATCCATTCGTGGTCATTTATGCTGGTTCTACTCAAATAATCTGCCTGTTTGTTGTGGAGAGAGGGAATGCAGGTCACCTGCAGGGAGATTCCCTGTGAGGTAGCCAATTCCCAGACCAAAAGGGCTAGCCTGCAGAGCAGGTAGGACTTGGTCCCTCCCTGCTTGTTGATATATCACAGTACAGTGGTGTTGTCTGTGTATATCAGAAGTGTCCCCTTTTGTAAGAAAGGTTGAAATGCCTGGAGGAGGAGAAGGATTCCCCTCATCTCTCTGGCATTGATGTGCTCTGATTTGAGATGATTTGGCCACAGGCCCTGCTCCTGCCAGTGTCCGAGGGTGGCTCCCCATCCCAGGTCTGAGGTGACTGTGTGCATGACCTGAGTGGGTTGCGGTGGTTGGAGAGGAAGGCCTGGGTTGCGTTTTCCCTTTCCCTGAGCCAACCACCACAGTATTTCCTTTTTTAGGCAGGGTAGAAGGGGCACAATGTGCTCCAGAGGCTGTTTGTGTTGCATCCAGATTGAGCAAAGGTACCACTGCAGCTTCATCATGTGTAGCCTTGCTAAAGGAAGCACGGGTATGGTGGTTGCCATGCAGCCCAGAAGCTTGAGGTACTGCTTTGCAGTCAACTCTGTATAGTGAATTACCAGGAGAAATTCTGTCAAGGAGCTCAATTTTGGAGGGGAGAAATATGCCTCCATGAGATCTGAGTAGATCCTGCACCCGAGGAACACAATGTCCTGTGTTGGTTGAACATGGGATTTTGGTGGTTTATCTGAAATCACAATGACTAGTAGGGTCTCCACAAACTGGATGTACCCTTGCAGTATTTCTTGGCTGGCAGCCTGAATCAGCATGTCGTCCAGGTAGGGGAATATCTGTATTCCCTTTGCCCTGCAGTAAGCCACCATAGGTACCAAGCATTTGGTAAAGACTCTAGGTGTGATGGAGAGTCCAAAGGGCAAGGCAGAGAATTGCAAGTGAGAAGCGCCCACCAAGAATCTTACATATTTCCTGTGAGAGGGCCTGACTGGGATGTGGAGATGAGCATCCTTTATATCTAATGTAGCTAGGAATCCTTGTGGGATACTAAGAGGAAAAAGGGCTGGCAGGGTTAGCATTTTGAAGGTAGGGACCTTTAGGAAGAGGTTGAGATAGGAGAGGTCTAGAATGGGTCTCCATGGTCCGTCCTTCCTGGGGACCAGGAACAGCCACCTTTTCCTTCTGCAGGGGAGGGGACTGTCTTTATACTACCCTGATCTAACAGTGTCTGCACTACTGGCTGTAACAGGTGCAGCCGCTGAGTAGGTGGTTGAGGTATGCCCTGTCATATGGGAGGGGAAATCCAGGACATAAATAACCGTTTCAATGACTGGACAGGACCCATTTGTCTGAGGTGAGAAGGGTCCAGAGAGGGAGATGGTGAGAGAGGTGGGCAGACAAAGGTACAGGAGGAGGGTGGGGGGAGGCAAGACTGGCAGGTAATCAGATGCTACCTGCCCTGTCTTGAAAGGGAGTCCTCCGGCTAGAGGGGTTGCACTAGGCGGAGGAGGTTGTTTCTTTGTAGGCTTACGAGGCCTTGAAGGATCAGGTCAGGAGTGCTTCCTAACAAACTGGGTTTTGGAAGGATAGTTCCTATGAAAATGTTTAAGATCCTGCATTTCTTTACCTTTCTGCTGCAGAGATTTAAAGGTGTCTGTCCCCTTAGAGTCAAAAAATGCAGCATTGTCCAGAGGGGCATCAGTGAGCTTTGCCCTGAAGTCATCTGGCAGAGGTTGTAGGCGAAGTCAGGAGTATCTGCATAAGGCAGATGCTGATGCTGCTGACCTGGCAGAGGATTCAGAAGCATTGTAACTACACTTGATAGAGTGTCTAGTGACCTGGGATGAAACAGCCAGGAGACAGGACAGCGATACTTTGGCAGGGGAGTCAGGAATATTTGACAAATGTTTGTTAGCAGATTGTAAGAGACAAGGTATACTTGGGCCATATGGGTCTGACAGTTTGTGGCTCTAAAAGCCAAGATAGCAGAAGTATAAATCTTTTTGCCCAACCTTTCCATTGTCTTGCTGTCTCTGTCAGCTGGGAGAATGGTGGTAGTGGGCAGGAGTTTGGTAGCTTTGTCAGTGGCAACAGATATAGTGGCAGCTTCAGCTGGTGGGCACTTGATTAGATGTTTAGCAGTGTCAGGTATTTTGTAAAGCCTGTCAGGTCTGCGTGGGTCAGGGGGTTGCGAGTCAGGGTTCAAGGAACAGAAGAAAAGGTAGGATGGGAGGGACAGTAGATGGGCTAGGGGTTTCCATTTGAATAGGGTCATAGTACCTCTTTTGTACCTCAGACATTTCTGAGGATTCCCATTGAAAATGGTCCTTCATCCTGCTGATTGTTTCAGTGAAGGTCAAGTCTTCAACTGGCGAGTCAGGGTCCAGTGACTCTTCTTCTGGGGATCTATACCCCAAGGGGGAGGAGAGTTGAGAGTTGTAGGAAAGTGATTATTCAGTGGAATCTGAAAGGGCCTCCTCTTCCTTAGAAGCTGGACCAGCAGGCAGAGGCCTAGGGCTTAGGAGAGGAGGAGGAGTGGAGACAGTAACAGCTGTGGTAGGCCTCAATGCCATTAAGGCACCGAAGAGGCTTTGGCTGAAAGCCTGCCAATCACGCATGCTTTTTGTAGAGGGAGAGATAAGTCTTTTCCCTTCTTTTAAGAGGGCCTGTGGACGTCTGTCTAGAAACCGGTGATTGCATGGGATCAGAAGGCTCAGACAGCTCCTCAGTAAATGCAGGATCACCCTGGCATCGGTTATCAGTGCCGGAATAGCCTCTGCAGATGTGCTCTTGCTTAAGGATGGTGCGGCATCCTTAGAGGCACCCGCGACCTCTGAAGTGGCAGATCCGGAACCCGATCCTGGAACCAGGCCTATGTTGACTACAGGTTGGGGACCAAATGGAAGTGGCTCAGCAGCAGACAAAGGGCGTAAGGTCCTGGCCTTTTTAGGTGGTTCTGTGGAGGCGTCTGAACAGCCCTGCATCCCCAGTGTTAGCTGTTTCAGATGCTGGTTTTCAAGGTAAAGATTTAGCACATGCAAGCAACTACGCAAAGTTTTTGGTATGAACGCTTGGCAGACTGGCCTGGCCTTATGGTCGTACAACCATCCCAAACAAAAAAGGCACTTGTGGGCGTCCTTATGAGGGATCTGGTGACCACACTGACACTTACCCTTTCTGGATGACATGAACAAGCAATATTAAAATTATGAAGGACTGAAAAAGCCCCCAACGGGGGTACTTATATGAAAAAACGAATCCGACGTCAGTGGTAAAGTACAGTTGTGTACACGTATCATAAATGTAGATATTCAAGTGTATTCACTGTTGCAGTCATTACATTTGGGTTATCTGCTTGCAGGTAGCCCTCAGTCGGCCTGATTAACAAAGTCTTGGGTCCTGCATCAGTTGCTGTCCCTTCTTCCATGACGTCCGGTCGCCAGGGGTATAAAACATGCAGCCGACGCCATTACATCAGTTTTTCTTGCCCCAGATGTCAGGTGCCCCCCTAATGGGGAGCAAATAAGTATAAAAGTACAAGGATATACCTCCAACAAAAAAGCAAATACACCAGAAAGGCTTTTAAGCATAGTAAAGGAAAGTAGAGGTATAGCCAAAAGAAGTTAGGGGACTGAAGGGAGGTTAACCAGGACTGCAACAGTGAATACACTCGAACATTTACATTTATGGTAAGTGTACACAACTGTACTATGTTCTTCGTGTTTCACTGTTGCAGTCATTACATTTGGGTAGATTCCCAAAGCTATGGTTGGGTGGAGGAATTTAGATAGAGTTAAGACCAGCTATAAGGCCCTGCAAGACTGCATAGGCAAAGCCAGCTCTGGATTTAGAGAAAATTGGCAAATGATAATGCTTGGTGAAAGTATGCACAGAACTCCAGGTAGCAGCTTCTAGGATGCCCCTAGTAGGAACGCCTCTGAGAAAGGCTGTAGAGGTAGCTGTACCCCTGGTGGAGTGAGGTCTGATCCCCTGGGGTATAGGTTTTTCCATGGTGCTTATAGCAGAAATGAATGCAATGGCCTATCCATTTAGAAATGGTTTGCTTTTAAACAGCCTTCCCCTCTGCCCCTGCAGCAAATGCTACCAGCAGTTGTTCAGATTTCTGTTGAGGTTTAGTCCTGTCCAAGTAGAATCTGAGTTGTCTGTGCACATCTAATGAATGCAGTATCCATTCCCCTTTGTTCTGTGGATTGGGAAAGAAGGTTGGCAAATGAATGGACTGATTAAGAGCCACATTGGATACAACCTTGGGCATGAAGGATGGATTGGTTCTGAGAGACACCCTGTCTGCACGAAAGATGATGAAAGGCTCCACAGCCATAAGGGCCTGTAATTCAGATACCCTTCTATCTGAAGTGATTGCTAAAAGGAAAGCTGTTTTCCAAGAAAGAAACTTTAAGTCTGCAGTAGCAGCTGGCTCGAGAGGAGGTACAGTGAGTTTCTACAAAACAAAGTTAAGGTCCCAGGTTGGGGTAGGAGCTCTCCTGGGTGGTCTAAAATTTTTGGCCCCTCTGAGGAACTGCTTGAGAAGTGGGTGAGAGAAGGGGAGTTCTGTGTTATAATTAGCTGAAATGGCTGAGGCGTGGATTTTAATGGAGGAAAAAGACAGGCCCTTGTGAAGCATCTCCGTTAAGTATTGTAAAATCTGAGGTAAATTGGGCGCTGCTGTGCTCATCCCTTGAGACTGGTTCCAGGCACAGAATCTTTTCCATTTTTCAGCATAGGATTTTCTAGTGCTAGGCCTCCTTGCCTCTAAAATGATATTGATCACAGGTTTACTGAGGGGTGGTAAAGGAGAGATCATGTAATTAGCCAGGCTGCAAGGTTCAATGTTGGAAGTTGAGGGTGCAGAATCTGGCTCTCCTGTTTAAACAACAGGGAAGGAGTCTGAGGCAGGTGCCATGGAGGTAACCGTGACACACTTCACAGGAGGGGCTACCAGTGTTGGCGTGGCCAGTCTGGAGCAATAACAATCATCCTTGGTTTTTCCTGTTTGGTTTTTAGTAGTACTTTGGAGAGCAGAGGGGGAAAGGCACAGACTGATAGGTTTTTCCAGCGGAAGGACAGAGCATCCACTTTCCAGGCTCATTTGTGGGGAGTCCTTGTGCAAAATTTATCCAACTGGTACTTCTGGGGAGAGGCAAACAGGTCTATATCTGGGCACCCCCCATTTGCTTGTCAACATATTGAAAATCCTTGGTTCCAGTTTCCACTCGTGTGGGTCCATGAGGATTCTGCTTCGTCCGTCTGCCAGTGTATTTAACTTTCCTAGAAGGAATTGAGCTTGTAGGAGCACTTGGTAGCTCAAGGCTGTGTTCCACAATGCCATGACTAGTCTGCAGAGGGGGTAAGAATGTGTACCCCCTGATTGTTTATGTACCACATAACAGTGGTATTGTCCGTCTTTACCATTAGTTGTCCTGGAAGAATACTGTCCTTGAAGGCTGTCAGAGCATTCTGTACAGCTAACATTTCTTTTTGATTGATATGCAGGTGCATTTGACTTGGGTTCCATTTGCCCTGAATGCACTTCCCTGCCAGGTGAGCTCCCCATGTATAGTCTGATGCGTCTGTTGTTAGGGTTTCGGCGGCAGGGGGTGGTGTGAATGGTAGTCCCTTGTTTTGGTGACAGGCATCTGCCCACCAAAGGAACTCTAGGCGTAGACAAGGTATGATAGGAATCATTGCTTCTAGATCCTGAAAATGTTGACCCCATAGGCTTTTTAGATACCACTGTAGTTTCCTCATATGCAGTCTTGCATATGGAATTAGAAGAATGCAGGAGGCCATGAACCCCAAGACTTGCAGTATTTGTCTTGCAGATATAGCAGGGTTTTTGTGGCCACTTGTTTGAAGTAGGTTGTCAAATTAATTTGTTTCTCTGGTGTGAGGTAGGCCTTCTGGGAAGTTGTATTTCTTTTCATTTATGGTGTACCCCAGACAAGTTGGAAGCCTTTGTATAAAGGCCAAATGATTCAAAAGTATGTCCTGGCTTTCTGCCTGAATTAGAAAATCGTCCTGCTATGGGTATATTTGAATATTTCCTTGCCTGCAAAATGCAATAACCGGAGCTATGCACTTTGTGAATACCCTGGGCGCAGCAGATAAGCCAAAGGGCAGTGCGAAGAACTGATAGTGCGTGTAGCCTGCTTTGAAGCGCAGGTATCTTCTGCAAGACTCCCTGATTGGGATGTGCAGGTATGCTTCTTTTAAATCTAGTGTTGCCAACCAGGCATGTTTGCCTAGCATTGCAAGTAATTGGTGAAGTCAGCATCTTGAATTTTGGAATCTCCAAAAAGGTGTTTAGAGTAGACAGGTCCAGGATAGGATGCCATGAATTGTCTTTTCTGGGTACCAGGAAAAGTCTCGAGTAGAAACCTTGTCCCGTTTCCTTTTCTGGTACTAGCTGAATAGCCCCCATGCTTAAGAGAGAGTGTACTTGTTTTTGGGCCTCTGCCCACTGATTTGGGGGTAGGTCTGGCCACCCGCTTGGAGTTGGCAACATGTGGAAGTGAAATTTGTATCCCTGGAACACTATATTTAAAACCCATTTGTCCTGGGTAATGAGTTCCCAGTTTTTTGCATGAAGAGCAATCTTTCAACCCAAAGGGGCAGTCAATTGATAAGTGCTTGAAGGTTTTAAAAGGAAGTCATTGAGACAGTTTACCATACGGTGGAGTCTTATTACTCCCAGATTTGGTATGCTTAGTCCTGTGTGTCCCCTGGGACTGAAACCTGGGTTATTTGCTGTGTCTGGTTTTGGCTTGAAAAGACCTGGAAGGGGCTGGAAAGGACCAATTCTTAGAGGGCCAGTGCCTACTAAATCTAGGAGGCTGAACTTGTAAGAAATCTTTAACAGTTTGCTTAGATTTAGCTTTATCTTCCATCTTTTTAAGAACTTCCTCAGCTTTGTTGCCAAACAGGCGGTCCTGATTCAAGGGAGCATCCAACAATTTAGCTTTAACATGATCAGGCAAAGATTGCACCCCTAAGCCAAGCATGCCTTCTGAGCACAGATCCAGTAACAGTGCCCCTGTAAGAGGCCCCTAATGAATCAAAAAGTACAGTTGTGTACACTTACCATAAATGTAGATGTTCAAGTGTATTCACTGTTGCAGTCATTACATTTGGGTAATCCTGCTGGCAGGTTGCCCTCAGTCGGCCTGAATTCCAATGTCTTGGGTCCTTTTCTTTAGTTTTTCTTGCCCCAGATGTCAGGTGCCCACTAAAAGGGTAGCCAAAATGTATATCTATATATAAAATTACATGTAGCAATATAAACTTTACCTTCATCCACAAGCAAATACACCACATAGGTTGTATAAATCAGAGAAGGAAACATAGGTTCCATCAGAAGAAAAGGGGGGATAGCGGGTGGGTAACCTGGACTGCAACAGTGAATACACTCGAACATCTACATTTATGGTAAGTGTACACAACTGTACTATGTTCTTCATGTTTCACTGTTGCAGTCATTACATTTGGGTAGATTCCCAAAGCTATGGTTGGGAGGCTGGAGCTAAATAGCATTAGGAGCGGCTATGAGACCCTACAGAACTGCAGTGGCAAAGCCTGCCCTGGATTTAGAGTAGAGTGGCAGATGATAGTGCTTTGTAAAGGTGTGCACTGAACTCCAAGTAGCTGCCTCTAAAATGTCCTTGGTTGGTACTCCCCTGAGAAAGGCTGCTGAAGTGGCTGCAGCTTTGGTGGAATGTTGCCTAATGCCCTTAGGCACTGGCTTGCCATGGTATAAGTAGTAGAAACAAATGCAGTGGCTTATCCACTTTGAAATAGTCTGCTTTGAGATAGCCTTTCCTTGTGATCCCGCAGCATATGCCTCTAGTAATTGCTCTTTCTGAAAACTTTGGTTCTGTCCAAGTAGAATCTAAGCCGTCTGTGTATGTCCAAAGAATGAAGAATTCTTTCCCCCTTGTTCTGTGGATTTGGATAAAAAGCTGGCAGATGAATGGTTTGGTTAAGAGCCACAATGGACACCACTTTAGGCATAAATGTTGGGTTTGTCCTCAGGGAGACCCTGTCCGGATAAAAGATGATAAAAGGTTCCACAGCCATGAGTGCCTGTAGCTCTGAAACTCGTCTTGCAGAAGTTATTGCTAGGAGCAGAGCTGTTTTCCAAGATAAAAATTTTATATCAGCAGTTGCAACTGGCTCAAAAGGAGGCAGGGTGAGTTCTTCCAAGACATAGTTGGGGTCCCACGCAGGCATTGGTGATCGCCTTGGAGGCCTTACATTTTTGGCTCTGAGGTACTGTTTTAATAAGGGATGAGAAAAGATTGGTGGCTCTGCATTGTAATGAGCCAAAATGGCAGAGGCATGAATTTTAATAGATGAGAAAGATAGGCCTTTGTCCAGCATCTCAGTTAAGTATTGTAAAATCTGAGGAATATTTGGCACAGCTGTATCTGTTCATTGTGCCTGGTTCCAAGCACAGAATCTCTTCCATTTTCCAGCATAACATTTTCTAGTACTAGCCCTTTTGGCTTCCAAAATGCCATCCATCACAGCTTTGCTGAGAGGTGTGTTTTGAATGACTACATTATCCGCCATGCTGCCAGGTTTAAAGTCCTGAGCTGGCTGTGCAGGATCTGATTGTTTTGCTGGGACAGTAGATGTGGTACTTGAGGTAAGATCCAAGCTGGGCATTGAGACAAGCTCCTTAATATTGGGTACCAGTGCTGGCGGGGCCAGTCTGGTACAATCAGTATCATCTTTGGCTTCTCCTGTCTGACCTTTAGGAGTACCTTGGGGAGGAGAGGCAGAGGGGGAAAGGCATATACTGATAGGTTTTTCCAGCCGAAGGATAGGGCATCCACTTTCCATGCTTGTCTGTGATAAATCCTTGTGCAGAATCTCTTTAGTTGGTAGTTGTGAGGAAAGGCAAACAGATCTATGTCTGGACATCCCCATTTCCTTGTTATCATGCTGAAGACTTGTGGATCCAGCTGCCACTCGTGGGGATCCATGAGGTTTCTGCTTAGATAGTCTGCCAGAGTATTTTTCCTTCCTGGCAGGAATTGTGCCTGCAGATGTACTTGGTAAGTCAATGCTGTGTCCCAAAAAGTCATGGCTAGTCTGCAAAGGGGTTAAGAATGTGTGCCCCCCTTGCTTGTTTACATACCACATGACCGTGGTGTTGTCTGTCTATCAGTAATTGTCCTGGATGAAGTAGGTCCTTGAAGGCTGTCAGGGCATTTTGTACAGCTAGCATCTCTTTTTGATTGATATGTAGATGCATTTGGTTTGAGGTCCATGTTCCCTGAATGCATCTTCCTGCCATGTGGGCCCCTCAGGCACAATCTGATGCATCCGTTGTTAGTGTCTGCCTGGTTGGGGGTAATGTGAACAGCTGTCCCTTGTTTTGGTGACAAGCCTTTGCCCACCATCGAAACTCCTGTTGCAGGCAGGGAATGAGAATAATTATAGTTTGCAGGCTGTGGCACTGTTGAGTCCAAACACTTTTTAGGTACCACTGAAGTTTCCTCATATGCCGTCTTGCATATGGAATTAGTAGGATGCAGGATGCCATGAAGCCCAAAGCCTGCAGAATTTTTCTTGCAGATAACTGGGCTTTTGTTGCTAACATTTTGAAATAGGTAGTCAGTTGCCTTTGTTTGTCTGGCATGAGATAAGCCATCTGGGCAGTTGTATTTAAGCTTGCACCCAGGAATATTATCTCTTGAGAGGGTATTAGTTTTGATTTCTTTTCGTTGACTGCGTACCCTAGGCATGTTAAAAGTTTTTTCACAAATGCCAGATGCTGTAGAGGGATGTCCTTGTTCTCTGCTTGAATTAGACAGTGGTCCAAGTAAGGGTATATTTGTATTCCTCTTTGTCTGCAGAATGCAATTACTGGTGCCAGGCACTTTGTAAAGGCCCTGGGTGCAGTAGATAAACCAAAGGGCAGTGCAGAGAATTGGTAATGCATTGAGCCAGCCTTGAATCTGAGGTATCTTCTGCATATCTGTCTGACTGGGACATGCAGGTATGCCTCTTTTAGTTCTAAAGTTACAAGCCAAGCGTTCTTGCCCAGCATGGGCAGAAGCTGCTGCAAAGTCAACATTTTGAATTTTGGAATAACCAGGAATGTGTTCAGAATTGACAGGTCCAGTATTGGCCTCCAGGCCTTGTCCTTTCTGGGTACCAAGAACAGTCTTGAGTAAAATCCTTCTCCCCACTCTTGCTCTGGCACTTGCTGAATGGCCCTCATGTCCATGAGGGATGAGACTTGTTTTTGTGCCTCTGCCCATTGATTTTTTGGCAGATGTGGCCACCTGTTTGCCTTTGCCATGGCATGGAAATGGAACTTGTAGCCTTGTGACACGATATTTAGGACCCACTTGTCCTGGGTATAATGTGCCAATTTTTAGAAAAAAGTGCTACTTTTCCCCTTAAGGGTGCTGCCAGGAAATAAGTGCTCGGTGCAGGCAGGGGGAAGTCATTGGGACTGTTTCCTGTAAGGTTGTGATTTGTCTTCTCCACTTTTGGAGTTAGAAGCACCCCATTGCTTTGACCTGTATGAACCTTGCGCCTGGGATCTGCCTCTAGGGCATCTGGGTCTGCCTGACACAGGAAAGGACCAATTCTTTGTTGGCCAGTGTCTACTAAACCTAGCTGGCTGTACTTGTAAGAAATCTTTGACAGTTTGCATAGATTTAGCCCTGTCCTCCATTGTCTTTAACACCTCTTCCGCCTTAACACCAATCAAAGTATCATGCTGTAAAGGTGCATCTAATAATTTAGCTTTAACATGATCAGGCAGATTTTGTTCCTTCAACCAAGCATGCCTTCTAATTGCAGAACCTGTAACTGCGGCCCTGCAGGAGGCCTCTAAAGAATCAAAACCACATTGCAAATTATGCTTTCCAATTTGTTCAGCTGCATGCAATATATCCTGCATTTCCTTGTTTTCTGCACATTCAGAGTTTAACAAACTTTTCTGTTTAAGCAATGCCATGACATGTTGCTGATATTTGAGCATAAGAAACTGACAGTTTAAGGCCCTTATAGCCAAGGTAGCAGATGTGTAAACCTTTTTTCCCCATCTATCCAGTGCCCTAGAATCCCTGTCAGAAGGGGTAGGTTTTTTTGCAGCGGAAGCCTTAACTCTCTTGGGACCCTGAGAAATAGTTTCTGGGTCTGCAGTAGGGTTTTTAAAAAGGAATTTATGTGAGCCAGGAACCCTGTAATATCTGTCAGGCTTAACAGGAGCTGGAGGTAAGGAGTCAGGGGTAAGGCTAGACTCCGAAAACACATCATCTAAAATGTCTAACACAGGAGGGATGGCTAGTGGCTTGTGCTGAGGTAGTAACAGGAAATCCCTGAGCCTCTTTTTAGATTCTGAAAAATCTTGGCTCTTCCAGTGGAAATGCTCCCTCATGGTATGTAAGGTTTCCCCAAAAGAGTAGTCCTCAGGAGGAGAAGCTGAAGGTATGGATTCTTCAGCATCAGAATCCTCATGGGGGAAAAAGAATATTCCTGGTCAGAAGAGGAATCAGAAGAACTGGAAACCTGATCTGAAGATTCACAGTCAGTCTCTTGCCTAGGCCTCTTATCAGGAGACGGATGGAAACCACTGATTAAGGTAATCAAGTCTTCGGCCATTTTGAGCATTTGATGGGCGTGGAAACCTGTCCACGTGGCTCTTGAGTTTGTTTATTTGCCTTTGAAGGTGCTTTAGTCTTTGCCTTTGAACTCGGTTTAATGTATAGATGTTTGGGTCTGAATACTCCCTCAGAAGCCGGTGTCTGCTCAGCGGTTCCAGACCCATCTGAAGGATTAGCATCCAAGGCTTCAATACCTTCAGTTTCCTGTGGCATGGCCGATTCCACATGGGAATCGGTAGCGGCCTGTGACTCTAAAGTGACGGTCGTCGGGGCCTGCGAAAGCACCTCACTGAGAACCGGCGACTGGCTGAGGAGAAGCTTCGTCATCAGTTTTGTGCCTCGTCTGTCTTTCTTTTTCTTTGCGTTTTTTGTGAACTCCGGTAGTCGGATGGCTTTCCGACGACATTTCTGGATAATTAAACCTGCGTCCAAAGTAGTTTAAAGCAAAATCATACCAACGCTTAATAGTGTGTTGGTTAAATCTAGCACAAAACCGACAACCCAGAAAGTTATGATCAGGACCTAGGCAAGGAATACAGTAGGAATTAAAGTCCTTATGAGGTATTTGCTTCCCACAAGAAATACAATTATTAACTTTTGATGACATCGGTTCTGGAGCAAGAAAAAAGTTTCCCCAATGGGGTACTTAGCTTTATAGAAGACTTCGGATCTGAAATTCGAACTCGAAAATCTCAGGAGTCGGCCGACCAGCACTTGCTAACTGCTTCTGCTTCGGGCATCGCGCGGCAAGATGTGTAAACCTTTTTTCCCCATCTATCCAGTGCCCTAGAATCCCTGTCAGAAGGGGTAGGTTTTTTTGCAGCGGAAGCCTTAACTCTCTTGGGACCCTGAGAAATAGTTTCTGGGTCTGCAGTAGGGTTTTTAAAAAGGAATTTATGTGAGCCAGGAACCCTGTAATATCTGTCAGGCTTAACAGGAGCTGGAGGTAAGGAGTCAGGGGTAAGGCTAGACTCCGAAAACACATCATCTTCAGATGGGTCTGGAACCGCTGAGCAGACACCGGCTTCTGAGGGAGTATTCAGACCCAAACATCTATACATTAAACCGAGTTCAAAGGCAAAGACTAAGGCACCTTCAAAGGCAAATAAACAAACTCAAGAGCCATGTGGACAGATACAATCAACAAAAATCGCAACAATAACACCCTCTCCTCAGCAATTTTCTTAGATCTATCCAAAGCCTTTGACATGGTCAACCACCAAATACTCATTCACATTCTTCATTCCACTTCACTTGATACCCAATCTCTTAACTGGTTTAAGTCCTACTTACAAAACAGACATCAAGCAGTACTCTGGAACTCCACTCTATCCTCCCAACTGCCTGTCAGCATTGGAGTCCCACAAGGGTCTATACTAGGCCC
Source organism: Protopterus annectens (assembly GCF_019279795.1). Classification (NCBI taxonomy): domain Eukaryota; kingdom Metazoa; phylum Chordata; order Ceratodontiformes; family Protopteridae; genus Protopterus; species Protopterus annectens. The sequence goes on along the minus strand of NC_056747.1, from coordinate 1,228,377,199 downwards.
CCTGCTATTTTCCTTATTTATCAATGACCTACACCATGTGGCTCCCCAAGCCACATGCATACAGTACTGAGACGATTCAACACTTGTCTGCTCCGCCACAACTGTATCACACCTTCACTCCCTCACACAACACATATTTAACTCTGTAGAAGACTGGTTTTCCCAACACTGTCTACTACTCAACCCAAAGAAAACAAAGCTGCTACTTTTACACCATCTAGCAAATCTCCTCTTTGATTTCACCATAACATCAGCAAATGGCACACCTATATCTCAAGAGTCAACTACCAAACTACTAGGCATTACCATAGACAACAACCTTAACTTCAATGCCCATATTAACAACACACTAAAAGCATTAACAAAAAATAGGCTCTCTCTACAGAATCAAACCTTTCCTAACTCCAGAATCTAGAACAACCATAGCCCTCACCCACCTTATCTCACCCCTTCTCTATGCCTCCCCAATTTTTACTAAATTATCCACAACAAACCTGTCAAAACTAGAAAACTCCTACCACAACATAGCCAGATTTGCCACCGAAACCCTTACAGAACCCACCACTGTAATAATCTAAAACAACTAGGCTGGCTTGAATACCAACAGCAACTAAAACTAACCAGCTTACCATAGCCCATCAAATTCTTTATCAACCTGATAAAACCCCTATACTATCAAGCCTGATTCACCGTTACCACAACCTAAAGTCCCTTAGATCCATACACAAACTTCTTATAGACACGGTCAAATCAAACAACAAGGCCGGAGACTCTCTTTCTCTAACACTGTTGGAAAACATTGGAACCTGCTTCCATCTGAACTCTCAACTATTCCTCTAAATCTCTCTTTAAAAGAAACTCAAGCTTTACCTCAAAACACAATGGCTGTGCCCCTGTACCAACCCTGACTAACATTATTTTTATGCTCATCTGACCTACTCACCCCAATATTTAATTCACTTTCTTTTCAGTTATTTCCATTCCCTCTCTATGACATGTCTAAGAGATACTTCCTGCTATCTTGTTCTACTATGACTTCTTTACTCCCTTACTTTTTATACCACTTAATTATTATTTTTTATATTAGAATCTTAGTTCTTACAGTTTTTGAACTTAGCATCAGTATAATTTCTAAGTGGAGCTTATCTCCATTACTTCTTTCTTTTTTATACCACTTGTTTATTACTTTTTATATTAGATTTTATTTCTTAACTGTTTTATACTTAGCATCAGTAAAGTTTATAAGTGGAGCTTATCTCCCCGGGCCTCTACTGAAAATGGACATGTATCCAGCTAGACCAGCCCGGTCAACAAATGTAAAATAAAAATAAAAATAAAAATAAAATAAAATGGCGTTGGCTGCTTCTTTTATACCCCTGATGACAGCCAACGCAGGCCCCAAGACTTTGCAATTCAGGCCGACTGAGGGCAACCTGCCAGCAGGATTACCCAAATGTAATGACTGCAACAGTGAAACACGAAGAACACCCACATTGCAAAGTATGTTTTCCAACTTGTTCAGCAGAATGCATTAAATCCTGTAATTATTTTTCACACAGTCAGGAATCAACATCATTTTCTATTTAAGCAATCCAATAACATGTTGCTGATACTTTAACATATGAAACTGGCAGTTTAAAGACCTAATGGCCAAGGTTGCATAAGTGTAAACCTTCTTACCCCATCTATGCAGCGCCCTGGAGTCTCTATCAGAAGGGGTAGGATTTTTAGCAGTAGAAACCTTAATGCCCTTGGGCCCCTGTGAAATAGTCACTGGATCCGCAATAGGATTTTTAAAAAGGAACTTGTGTGACTCGGGGAGATCCTGTAGTATCTGTCTGTTTTTCTGGGAGCAGAAGGCAATGATCAGAAGCCAAACTAGATTCCGAAAAAGCATCATCAACGATGTCTAGTACAGGAGGAACAGCTAAAGGCCTATACTGAGGTAGGAGTAAGAAATCCCTAAGCCTCTTTTCTGAATCAGAAAAATCCTGGCTTTCCCAGTGGAAATGCTCCATTAGAGTATGTGAGGTTTCCCCAAAAGAAAAATCCTCTGGAGGGGAAGCAGAGGGAATGGAGTCCTCTGCATCAGAATCCTCATAAGTAGATAAGGGCAAATCCAGATAATCAAAATAATCAGAAAAAACAGAATTCTGGTCAGAAGATTCATAAAGCACTTCAGTCCTAGGCCTCTTAGAAAGGGAGGTTTGGTTACCCCTGATTAGAGTTATTAGATCTTCAGCCATTCTTATCATTTGTTTTTTAGGCATAGAGGCCTGAGCATGTGGCCTGGGCGTCGGTTTTTTAAGCATGATTCGAGTTTAGGCCTAAGAGAAGAAGGAGGCGTTTGTTTAATATGCAAGTCTAAAGGCCTGAATACACCCTCAGAAGGCGGTGCCTGCACAGAGGCTCCAGACCCATCCAAGGTAGAGACATCCGTGGGTCCATAGTTGAAGCATCTCGTGGCATACCGGACTCCAAATGGGTCTCAGTAGAGGCCTGGGCAGGTATCAGGGTCTGCAAAAGTGCCTCACTGAGTACTGGCGACTGGCTTAGGAGAAGCATCGTCAGCAGTTTTGGACCTTGGCGGCCTGTCTCTGTCTTTATCTTTGCATTTTTTTGGAATCCCAGTAGTCGGATGGCTAACCAATGACATTTCTGGACAGTTAAACCGAGAACCGAAATATTTAGAGGCGAAAATAAACCAACGGATAATGCGCTGATTAAATAAAGCAAAAAACCAACAGCAAGGTACGTCATGGTCAGGGCCTAGACAAGGAATACAGTACGAATGAAAATCCTTATGAGGTATTTGCTTTCCACAAGTAATGTAATTATTAACTTTTACTGACATCGGTAAGGAGCAAGAAAAAGTTTCTCCAATGGGGTACTTAGCTTTAATTGAAGACTTCGGTTCTGAAACTCGAAAATGAAAATATCAGGAGTCGGCCGACCGGCACTTGCGAACTGCTTCTGCTTCGGGCACCGCACAGCAAGAAAGACTGATGTAATGACGTCGGCTGCATGTTTTATACCCAACGACCTGACGTCATGGAAGAAGGGACAACAACCGATGCAGGACCCAAGACTTTGTTAATCAGGCCGACTGAGGGCTACCTGCAAGCAGATAACCCAAATGCAATGACTTGTTAGCATATATATTTTTACCATATTTCTTTTACAATTACAATACACATGCTTTCTACATGACCTGGCTACATTAATTGCACTAATAGTTCTTTGTTCAGGTGTCACTGTATATCCTGAACATATATGCATGACTCTTGTTAGACTTTGTAGTTAGGTATGTGTTTTAGGTGGGATTCTGGCCAGACTATTGTAGTTCTAATGTGACTTTGTACCATCTTTCAATAGCAATTTCCCACAACAACGTCCTTTCTTTTTTGCAACTACTCGATTCTTTGATGTGATTTATTTATATATGTATTCAGTGCTCAAGCTGAATAACTTTTGTACATACTGGTTTTTGTTTGTTACTACTCATTCCTTAGTCTGAAACATGTAGTAACATATAGATGTGATTTGTATTACCATATATACTTTATATATTTTTATATTTGTTTTATATTTAGTATTTATTTAGATACTGTAATAATGACATCTTAGTGATGCTTTTAATCTTTTTAATGGTTCTGAAGTTTTGTTGATTTTGTTTTAAATTAATTCATAGATTCACCTCATTAGTTGTTAGGACACTATACCTTTAACTAATTGAAACACAGAACTGTAACCTAGCAACGGCACCTTTTTGGCACCAAAACCAGTATTTAAACCTTGTTTTTTTTTAGAATCTGTTTGTCTGAAGAAGTCCCACTATTAGTGGGACGAAAAGCGCTTCACAGTATTGGTTCAATAAAGCTTTTGGAGAAATCTTTTTTACTACTTGATTCATATGGATATTTTGTCGCATAGGACCTCTTTGTGGACATTTATTTAGCATCTAACATAACTGATTTTATCCAGGATTCTGTTTACAGCAGCCATTTGAGTGTGGAGAATTTACAAGTGTGGACTATACAAGAATTCCCTTGGCGTTCACAAGTACAGGGTAATTTTGTCTTCTGGTTTTTGTTTTCACTTGTTACTTTTTGCGTTTGACAGTCAAGGTGTCCCACAGGGCTCTGTCCTAGGCCCTTACTTGTTTAGATTGTATCTTTCCGCCCTTACATTTTCATCTGAGGTGTTCTACAGTCTATATGCCGATGACCTGAAATTGGGTAAACTGATTACAAGTATTACAAGATATGGCATGTCTGCAAAATAATTTGACTAAACTGACCATTTGGGCACAGGACAATAACATGTTGATAAATACATCACAAACTAAGCATATAAGATTTAGGAGACAAACTGAAAGGTGAACATTTAATACAGCACACAGTGATTGAAACTGCAGACTCATTTAAGGACCTGGGTATATAGGTAGATTCAGCTACGAGTTTTTCTAATCATATCAACCAATTGGCTAATGATAGTTATAGAACTGTAGGTTGTACAAAAAGATTTATAAAGTCTAGGAAATCAAACATGAGAAAGTCATTGTTTGTTAGTTACATTAGACCCAAACTTGAGTATGGAATATATACAGAAACCCTATAGGAAAACAAGCATGAGTAAGCTGGACAGAGTACAGTGGAAATATACCAAGGGCATTCATGGATGTGAAAAATCTAAATTATGAAAGACTAAAATATCTGAATTTGTACAGTGTCTCTTAGAGATATTTAAGAGGAGATCTTATTCAGGTATATAGGGCATTTAGGGACAACTACCTCTGGGAATGTTTGGGGTTATCAAAAAGTACTAGGGAATCATCAGATAACCCACGTAGAAGATTCTACCGGAATGAAAAGTGTACTAATTGGTTCTCTACAAGAGTAGCCGATACTTGGAACAGACTACCAAATTACATTAAAGCAAGTACTAGTTTAGATATTTTTAAGAACAGCCTGGACATTTATTGTGGGAACAAGTGCTTGCTTGAAACATTTGTATCTATGTATGAACCAAAAGTCATGCTAACCTTGTGTTGGTGCAATGGCAGGAGGATGTAATTTACAACAATCCATTTATTCCACACATTAAGCATTATGTGAGATTTGTGGATGACATCTTTCTTTTATGTGAGGAGAACACCCACAGTCTTACAGTTTTAGAGTATTTAGAATCACACTGAATTACTCTTTGGTATCTATTTATTAGATGTGACAGTTACTAAGAACAGTAGCAAAGGCCTAGATACAAGGATGTTTAGGAACCCATGCTGGAAGAATGGGCTACTGCATCGCAGCAGCATGCATACCCCTCATTTTCTCTAACATAGTTAAAGGGCAATCCCTGATGGTTTCCAGATTATCAACTGATGATCACACTTTTGGTAAGGCTATGGCCTCTTTATGCAATGATGTTGTGGAGAGAGACTATTCATATGACAAGGTAACTGCATCCTTTAAGGACATCTGTAATCTTAGGGATAAGAGAGGGGCACCTTATTTCTTCACCTACACCAGGAGTACTTCACATATCACATGTAGATCGATAAAAAGTTCCCCTAGAATGATTTTCACAATCTAGTTGTTGTTGGTCTTTCGGCTTTTCCCGGTAAGGGGTCGCCACAGCAGAATTCCAGTCCGCTAATGATCGGCAGTAGATTTTTACGAAACACCGAGGTGCCATCTCGACGCTCAACCTTCAACGAAGGCACATAACAGGTTTCACCTAATGTAAGGGGTGGTGACTAATAATCACATTGAGAACGTAGAACTCAAGTGGATGATAGCATTACAACCACACAGAATGCCTGGTCTTAATCACAGTTTACCCATTAAATCTGTTTTTGAAGGGGGTACTGCTGCATTTTCAATGGCTGTTCCATCTTTATTTAGATTGAGTGGTGTTTGATGCTTTATTTGGTCTGATGCAGTAACCCCACAAAAGCACATTAAATGCTTCTTTTTACTCTATTTGCTGCTGTGGTGGGTGATGTGCAGTTTTTTTTTTTTTGGTTATTGACTTGTGGTGGATCAACCTTTAGCCGTGAAGTGTTCAGGTTTATATATATATATATATATATATATATATATATATATATATTTTAGAACAAGACTGGCAGAAGCTGAGGAATGTGAAGAGAAGGAGGGGTCCAAAAAAGTTATGTACTCACCATAAAGTACAGTTATGGACACTTACCATAAATGTAGATGTTCAAGTGTATGCACTGTTGCAGTCATTACATTTGGGTTATCTGCTTGCAGTAGCCCTCAGTCGGCCTGATTAACAAAGTCTTGGGTCCTGCATTGGTTGCTGTCCCTTCCATGACTTCAGGTCGTCAGGGGTATAAAACATGCAGCCAACGCCATTACAGTTTTTCTTGCCCAATTTGTCAGGTGCCCCCCTAATGGGAAGCAATTAAATCTATAATACAAGGATATACCTCCAACAAAAAACCAAATACACCAAAAAGCTTTTTGAGTATAGTAAGAGAGAGTAGAGGAATAGCCAAAAGAAGAAAAAGGGGGCTGGAGGGAGGGTAACCAGGACAGCAACAGTAAATACACACGAACATCTACATTTATGGTAAGTGTACACAACTGTAATATGTTCTTTGTGTTTCACTGTTGCAGTCATTACAGTTGGATAGATTCCCAAAGCTAAGGTTGGGAAGAGGAATTTAAATAGAATTAGGACCAGCTATAAGGCCCTGCAAGACTGCAGTGGCAAAACCAGCTCTGCATTTAGAGAAAAATGGCAAATGATAATGCTTGGTGAAAGTATGTACAGAACTCCAGGTAGCAGCTTCTAGGATGTCCCTTGTAGGGACGCCCCTGATAAAGGCTGTAGAGGTAGATGCAGCCCTGGTTGAAAGGGGTCTGATGCCCTGTGGGATAGGTTTTCCATGGTGCTTATAGCAGAAATGAATGCAGTGCCCTATCCATTTTGAAATGTTTTCCTTTGAAATAGCTTTCCCCTATGTCCCTGCAGAAAATGCCACCAGCAGTTGCTCAGATTTCCTTTGAGATTTGGTCCTGTCCAAGGAGAATCTAAGTTGTCTGTGCACATCTAATGAGTGCAGTATCCGTCCTCCTTTGTTCTGTGAGTTAGGAAAGAAGGTAGGCAAATTAATGGATTGATTAAGAGCCACACTGGATACCACCTTGAGCATGAAGGAGGGACTGGTTCTGAAGAACACCCTGTCCGCATGAAAGACAAAAGGCTCCACTGCCATAAGGGCCTGAAACTCTGATACCCTTCATGCAGAAGTGATTGCTAAAAGGAAAGATGTTTTCCAAGAAAGGAATTTTAAATCTGCAGTAGTAGCTGGCTCAAAAGGAGGAAGAGAGAGTTTCTCCAAGACAAAGTTAAGGTCCCAGGCTGGAGTTGGAGCTCTCCTCGGTGGCCTTAAAATTTTGGCCCCTCTGAGGAACTGCTTGAGCAGTGGGTGAGAGAAGAGGAGAGGCTCTGTGCTATAAAGAGCTGAAATGGCTGAGGCATGAATTTTGATGGAGGAAAAGGACAAGCCCTTATGAAGCATCTCAGTCAAATATTGTAGAATCTGAGGTAAATTGGGCACTGCTGCGCTCATTCCTTGAGATTGGTTCCAGGTACAAATTTTTTTCCATTTTACAGCATAAGATTTTCTAGTACTAGGCCTCCTAGCCTCTAAAATGATATCCATCACTGATTTACTGAGGGGTGGTAAAGGAAAGATTAGAAAATTAGCCAGGCTGTTTGGTTCAGTGTTTGCAGCTGAGCATGCAGAATCTGATTCTCCTAATGAGGCAACAGGGAAGGAGTCTGAGGCAGGTGCCATGGGGCCAAGTGTGACACTGCGCAGGAGGGGGCACCAGTGTTGGCATGGCCAGTCTGGTGCAATTAAAATCGTCCCTGGCTTGTCCTGTTTAATGTTTAGTAGCACCTTGGAGAGCAGAAGCAGATGAGGAAAGGCATAAACGGATAGGTTTTTCCAGCTGAAGGATAGAGATTCCACTTTCCAAGCCAGTTTGAGGGGAATCCTTGTGCAAAATTTGTCCAACTGATGGTTCTGGGGGGGAGGCAAACAGGTCTATATCTGGGCTCCTCCATTTGCTTGTCAACATGTTGAAAATCCTTGGTTCCAGTTTCCACTTGTGTGGGTCCATGAGGTTTCTGCTTAGTCCATCTGCCAGTGTATTTAGTTTTCCTGGCAGGAACTGAGCTTGTAGATTCACTTGGTAGCTCAAGGCTGTGTTCCACAATGCCATGGCTAGTCTGCAGAGGGGGTAAGAGTGTATCCCCTCTTGTTTATGTACCACATGACTGTGGTGTTGTCAGTTTTTGCCATTAGTTGTCCTGGAAGAATGTGGTCTTTGAAGGCTGTCAGAGCATTCTGTACAGCTAACATTTCCTTTTGATTTATGTGTAGGTGCATTTGACTTGGGTTCCATTTGCCCTGAATGCACTTCCCTGCCAGTTGAGCCCCCCCATGCATAGTCTGATGTGTCTGTTAAGGTTTGGGTGGCAGGGGGTAGTGTGAATGGTAGTCCCTTGTTTTGGTGGCAGGCCTCTGCCACCAAAGGAACTCTAGGCGTAAGCAAGGTATGATAGGAATCATAGATTCTAGATCCTGTGAATGTTGACACAATAGGCTTTTGAGATACCATTGCAGTTTCCTCAAATGCAGCCTTGCATATGGAATTAGAAGAATGCAGAAGGCCATGAACCCCAAAGGCTTGCAGTATTTGCCTTGCAGATAACGGAGTTTTTGTGGCCACTTGTTTGAAGTAGGTTGCCAAATGATTTAGTTTCTCTGGCGTGAGGAAAGCCATCTGGGAAGTTGTATTCAAGCTTGCGCCCAGGAATATAATTTGTTGACAGGGTGCCAGGTGTTATTTCTTTTGTTTTATGGTGTACCCCAGACAAGTCCTAACCCTTTGAACAAAGGCCAGATTAAAAAGTATGTCCTGGCTTTCTACCTGAATTAGGCAATCGTCCAGGTATTGATATATTTGAATATTTCTTTGCCTGCAGAACGCAATGACTGGAGCAAGGCACTTTGTGAATACCCTAGGCACAGTAGATAAGCCAAAGAGCAGTGCAGAGAACCGATAGTGCATGCAGCCTGCTTTGAAGTGTAGGTATCTTCTGCAAGACTCCCTGATAGGGATAAGCAGGTATGCTTCTTTTAAGTCTAGTGTTGCCAACCATGCATCTTTGCCTAGAATAGGAAGCAGCTGGTGAAGAGTCAGCATCTTGAATTTTGGAATCACCACAAAGGTATTTAGAGTAGAAAGGTCCAGGATAGGACACCATGTATTGCCTTTTCTGGGTACCAGAGAAAGTCTCGAACAGAAACTTTGTCCCTTTTCCTCTCCTGGTACCAACTGAATAGCCCCCACACTTAAGAGAGAGAGTACTTGATTTTGGGCCTCTGCCCAAAGATTTGGGAGTAGATCTGGCCACCCGCTTCGTGTTGGTAAGGTGTGGAAGTGAAATCTGTATCCTCGGGACACTATATTTAAAACCCATTTGTCCTGGGTAATGAGTTCCCAGTTTTTGGCCTGCAGACCAATCTTTCCACCTAAAGGAGCATTCAGATGGGAAGTACTTGGAAGTTTTAAAAGGAAGTCATTGAGACAGTTTTCCATAGAGGGGAGTCTTACTACTCCCTGATTTGGGTGCGGGAATCCCTCACTGCTTAGTCTTGTGTGTCTCCTGGGACTGAAAACTGGGGTTTCTGCTGTGTCTGGGTTTGGCTTGAAAAGACCTGGAAGGGGCTAGAAAGGGCCAATTCTTAGAGGGCCAGTGCCTACTAAATCTAGGAGGCTGAACTTGTAAGAAATCTTTAACAATTTGCATAGATTTAGTTTTATCTTCCTTTTTAAGAACTTCCTCAGCCTTGTTGCCAAACAGGCAGTGCTGATTTAAGGGGGCATCCAACAATTTAGCTTTAACATGATCAGGCAAAGATTGTTGCTTAAGCCAAGCATGCCTTCTGAGCACAGACCCAAGTAACAGCAGCCCTGCAAGAGTCCTCTAATGAATCAACTCCACATTGCTAAGTATGTTTTCCAACCTGTTCAGCAGAATGCATTAAATCCTGTAATTCTTTATTTTCCAGACAGTCAGGAATCAACATAATTTTCTGTTTAAGCAATCCAATAACATGTTGCGCTGATACTTTAGCATATGAAACTGGCAGTTTAAAGCCCTAATGGCCAAGGGTGCAGAAATGTAAACCTTCTTACCCCATCTATCCAGCACCCTGGAGTCTATCAGAAGGGGTAGGATTTTTAGCAGGAGAAGCCTTAATGCCCTTGGCTCCCTGTGAAATAGTCTCTAGATGCGCAATAGGATTTTTAAAAAGGTACTTGTGTGAATCAGGAACCCTGTAATATGTCAGGTTTTCTGGGAGCAGGAGGCAAAGAATCAGGGGCCAAACTAGATTCCGAAAAAAAATAAAGTCTAGTACAGGAGGAACAGCTAAAGGCCTATGCGGAGGCAGGTGTAAGAAATTACTAAGCCTCTTTTTTTTTAATCAGAAAAATCCTGGCTTTCCCAGTGGAAATGCTCCCTTAGAGTATGTAAGGTTTCACCAAAAGAAAAGTCCTCTTGAGGGGAGGCAGAGGGAATAGAGTCCTCTGCACAGAATTCTCATAAGTAGATAAGGGCAAATCCAGATCATCAGAAGAATCAGAATCCTGGTCAGAAGATTCATAAACAACTTCAGTCCTAGGTCTCTTAGATGGTGGAGGTTGGCTTTCCCTGATTAAAGTTAAAAGATCTTCAGCCATTCTTATTTGTTTTTTAGTCATAGAGGCCTGAGCATGCAGCCTGGGTGTCTTTTTTAGGCATGGTTCGAGATTTAGGCCTAAATGAAAAGGAGGCGTCTGTTTAATATGCAAGTCCGTAGGCCTGAATACACCCCACAGAAGCCGGTGCCTGCACAGAGGCTCCGGACCCATCCAAGGTAGAGACATCCATGGGTTCCATAGTTGAAGCATCTCGCGGCATACCGGACTCTGAAGGGGTCTCAGTAGAGGCCTGTGACTCAGAAATAGCGGGTATCAGGGGCAGCAAAATGGCGACTGGCTTAGAAGCGTCAAGTTTTGGACCTTGGCGGCCTGTCTGTCTTTATCTTTGTGTTTTTTCGAAATCGCAGTAGTCAGATGGCTAACAGACGACATTTCTGGATAATTAAACCGAGAACCGAAATATTTAGAGGCAAAAATATACCGTTGACTGATAGTGCACTGATTAAATAAAGCACAAAACTGACAGCAAGGTACATAGCGGTCAGGGCCTAGGCAAGGAATACAGTACGAATGAAAATCTTTATGAGATATTTGCTTTCCACAAGTAATGCAATTAACTTTTACTGATCGGTAAGGAGCACGAAAAAGTTTCCCCAATGGGATACATAGCTTTAACTGAAGACTTCGGTTCTGAAACTCGAAAATGAAAATTTCAGGAGTTGTCTGACCGGCACTTGCAAACTGCTTCTGCTTCGCGCACCGCACGACAAGAAAGACTAGGGTAATAGATCGGCTGCATGTTTTATACCCCTGACCTGATGTCATGGAAGAAGGGACGGCAACCGACGCAGGACCCAAGACTTTGTTAAATCAGGCCGACTGAAGGCTACCGCAAGCAGATAACCCAAATGTAATGAATGCAACAGTGAAACACGAAGAACATCATTCCATCTGTGTTACCCAGTTACATTCCTCAACAACTAGAGTTCAGATCTCCAGACTGCAAAAGCACTCTCGAACTCCTCCCTTTACCCATAATGCCCCAGCCATCTAACATATCTCAAATCTAGTTTGCTACCCATAGATATACAGAGCAGTGGAAATCAAGAAAAGAATGGAAGCTGGGGCTCAAACAAGAAATAGGTTCCTTAAACTCTTCAATCTATCTAGGATAGAAACAAGGAAGCAGTAAGGTAGGTGAGAAGTTGAAAAATGAAAATGGACAATAGAGATGGAACATTATGAGTACATAACCAATATTTTCATTCATTCCTCAACGATTGGGACAGAATCCCCAACTACCTAAATCCCGGGAAAACTTTAAGGATACTCCGGAGCACAGCTGTCTTCCCCTAAAGAAAAGATCCAATTTGTAAAGAGCAATAAAAGGTATGCAGATTACCCCAAGTTGCAGTTGCATAAATATCCTCCAAGTTCTAGACAAAAAGGCTGATGAAGTCACCATGGACCTCGTGAAATGGGCTCTTGCAGACTTTTGTGAAGGCAAACCCACCTTTTCATAAACAAAGGTAATGAAATCAGTCAACCACTTGGCCAAAGTCACTTTAGACACTGGTTTGCTTAGTTTTGAATAAAAAAAAAAAGGAAACTAACAATTGTTCATATCTTTTCAAATTTTTGGTTCTGTCAAGGCAGAAACTTGACTGACTGTGGACATCCAAAAGATGCAACACTCTTTCTTTGAAAAGTTAAAGACTGCAAGATTGATGACCTGACTAATATCAGATTCAGAATCCACCTTCGGTAAAAAGGAAGGACTGGACCATAAAGAAACCCTGTCCTTGTGAAAAATTAAATAAGGAGATTTATAGGACAGTGCTTGAAGCTCAGACACTCTTCTAGCAGAAATGATAGCAACTAGGAAAAAGTACAGTTGTGTACACTTACCAGAAATGTAGATGAGTGTATTCACTGTTGCAGTCATCACATTTGCGTTATTCTTGCCAGGGTAGCCCTCGGCCGGCCCAAATACCAGAGGCTTAGTATTTCTGTGTTGGTTGCTGTCACTTCAGGACTGACGTCAGGTTGTCAAGTAGTATAAAGTAAGGCAGCAGATGCCACAACATCAGTTTTTCTTACCCCAACTGTCAGGAGCCCCCCAAATAGGGAGCTAGGTTATGGTGGAGGACCACCACCAGTCAGGATGCATGAATTCCCCTTCCCTCTCGGTCAGGAGGTTTGGAATCTGAGAAAGATGCCCTTGTGGCAGTGGGGACAGGCTGCGGAGCAAAGGGCACTAGTGCTGGCGAGGCCAGTCTGGAACTGTAAGAATTGCCCTTGATTTTTTTCCCCTTTATTTTGAGCAGTACCCTGGGGGTGGGAGGTAGTGGAAGAAAGGCATAGACCGATAGATTGACCCAGGGGAAGGGATAGGGCATCCACTTTCCAAGCCATGCAGTGATGCTCCCTGATGCAGAATTTGCTGAGCTGATGGTTGGTGTGGGAAGCAAAGAGGTCGACCTTTGCGATGCCCCATTTCTGAGTTATTAGGGTGAAGGTTCTTTTGTTGAACTGCCACTCGGTTGGGTCCAGAAGATTTCTGCTTAATTGGTCTGCCAGGGAGTTGAGAGAACCTGGTAGGAATTGTGCTAACAGGTGGAGTTGCATGGCAGTGGCTGTGTGCCAAAGGGTCATGGCCAGCCTGCATAGAGTGTAGGAGTGAGTCCCTCCCTGCTTGTTGATATGCCACGACAGTGGTGCTTGTCAGTTTTGATCAGGAGAGCCCCTGGGGAAAGTAGGGGCTTGAAAGCTGTCATGGTGTGCTGGACTGCCATCATCTCTTTTGGTTGATGTGCACATGGATTTGCTGTGGGCTCCCACACACACACACACACACACACACACACACACATATATATATATATATATATATATATATATATATACATACATATCTACATATACATACATACATATACATACACATATTTACATATATATATATATATATATATATATATATATATACATACACACACACACACATATATATATATATATATATATATATATATATATATATTATATACACACACATACATACACATATATATATATACATATAAAGAAGTTATGTACGCACCATAACATTCCATCTGAGTAGGTAACTTCATTTGTCAGCAACCTGTGGGTATCGGATCCGACTCGGCAGCTTTCCAAGCTAGAGATCCGAGCTCCTCCCCCTTACCCATAATACCCTACCTCCTTCCAATCCTCAGATCGCATTTGCCCACCTATATAACCTCACAACGACAAAACAACAACCTGAAGAATCCTAACCTAAGGATTAACAAATGACCTGAAAAACCATCCTAGGGTTCAGGCAATTAAAGAACCAGGTTAGGGAAAAGGAGGGAGGGTCGGTTGCTGACAAATTAAGTTACCTACTCAGATGGAAAGTTATGGTGAGTACATAACATTTTTATCTGAAGTAGGTAACTTCATTTGATCATCAACCTGTGGGACAGAGACACCAGCTACCAAAAACACTTGGGAGGTCCTCAAGGAAGGATATTTCAAAGCACTGCGGAGCCAAAAGCTGCCCTTCCTCTAGACACTAAATCCAATTTATAGTGAGAGATAAAGGTATGAGATGCCCAAGTAGCCGCAGAGCAAATGTCATCCAAGGGAACTCTCGACCAGAATGCAGCAGATGTAGCCAGAGAGCGGGAAGAATGAGCATGGACCCCTGTAGGCTCTGGCAGACAAGATAGTTTGTATGTGAGCAGAATGCAATTCGAAATCCATCTGGCCAGAGTCACCTTCGACACAGGCTTACCCAAGAAGGGTTTTGCAAAGGAAACAAAGAGCTGATCAGACTTGCGGAAGGCAGCTGTTCTGTGTAAATAAAAACGTAACGGTCTATGAACATCTAACAAATGAAGTTTGTACTCCTTTGTTTTGATAGTTAGGGAAAAAAACTGGGAGATTAAATGGACTGATTGATGTTCACCTCGGAGGCCACTTTAGGTAGAAAAGGTTAGTCCTGAGAGAGACACCGTCCTTATAGAAAACAAGATACGGGGCTTTAATACAGAGGGCCTGAAGCTCCGACACCCTTCTAGCTGAGGTAATAGCTACTAAAAAGGCAGTTTTCCAGAACAAGAATTTCAAATCAACAGAAGCTGCAGGTTCAAAAGATGGTCTAGTCAGAGCCTGAAGGACCAAAGTTAGATTCCATGCAGGGACGGGGTTCCTAATAGGAGGTCTCAAGAGAAACGTACCTTTCAGAAAAGTCTTGCAAATCTTGGTGGAAGCAGGGGGAATGAGAATGTCTCCAATGTGAAAATGGGAGATAGCAGCCATTTGAACCTTTACAGTAGGACAACTGGCCCCTTGCTGAAAAATATGAGATAGGAAATCAACCACTGCTGGGATGGGAGCAGTGAAAGGGTCCAAATTCCTATGAGATGCCCAAATGAAAACCGCTTCCATTTACTATTATAAACCTTCCTGGTAGAAGGCTTATGCACCACTACTAGGATAGATCTAACTGCAGACGAGATACCTGGAGTCCTAGCAACTAATGGAACTGGATCAACCACACTGAAAGCTTGAGAATTACCAGATTTGGGGATTTCAATCCCGAAGGATGAGAGATGAGATCCAGGATGGGATCCAAGATAAAGAGAGGAGCTATAAGATGAGACTGTAGGCACGGGAACCAGGCTTAACGAGGCCAGAATGGGGCTATGAGGATAATCTTGTTCCCCAACTGACGAGTTTTCTGTAAGAATTTTATCAACGGAAGAGGAGGATAAGCATAAAGCATAAAGGTGGCCAAGCATGAACTAGAGCGTCTTTGGGGCTTTCCCCTGGAGGGGGAATTAGAGCGAAAAACTCACTGCACTTCACGTTGGAAGGCAACGCGAAGAGATCGCAGCAAGGCTGACCCACTTGCGGAAGATCTGTTTTTCGCTACTAATGGATTCAGAGACCACTCGTAAGGAGAGAGGATAGTTCGACTCCATTTGTCTGCTAGGATGTTGGACTGACCCAGAATGTGCGTTGCTAACAGAAAACGGTTGGTGGATATCGCCCAATCCCAAACTCTCATGGCCTCTCGGCGAAAAGGATAAGACCTGGTCCCCCCCTGTTTGTTGATGTACCAGACCACTGACATGTTGTCTGACTGAATCGCAATAGTCCCTGGAAGGAGAAAGGCAGCACCGCCCTCATCTCCAGAAAGCTGATAAGCAGAACGGTCTCTGTCTGAGTCCACGTACCTTGGACAGTTCTGCCCGCATAATGCCCCCCCACCCAAGGCAAGAAGCATTCGTGGTCACCATGGCTTGGGGTTGCGGCATAACAAACGGTCGTCCTTCCCGAAGCTCTTGAGATTGGAGCCACCACATGAGGGAATTTCTGCAAACTCTGCTGAGAGGAATCAGTAAGTCAGTGGGTGAAGGATGGACCACTGAACCTGCAAAGTCCACTGCAGAACCATCAAGTGCAAGTGAGCTAAGGGCATGAGATTTATTGCTGCTGCCATGGACCCTAAAGCTCTCAGGACTAACTCTGCTGACGGGGCAGTTGACTGAATAAGGGCTAAAACGTGTAAGGTCAAACTGCGAAGTCTGTCTGATGTCAAGAAGGCCTTGGTCTGAAGCGTGTCTATTCTGTCCCCTATGAACTCCAAGACTTGAACTAATTGAAGGGATGACTTCTTGAAGTTTATGGTGATCCCCATTTGGGATGCCAGAAGTAGGAAGCAATCCCTGGCTAAGCAGAGTAGATGCCTAGTGGGGGCTCTAAGGAGCCAGTCATCTAGGTAAGGAAAAACCTGTATTCCCTGAAGTCTCAGGTGGGCTGCTACAACTGCCATGATCTTGGTGAACACCCTGGGGGCTGTGGTAAGGCCTAAGAGTAGGACCCTGAACTGGCAATGACTGGCCCCTAGCCGAACGCGGAGGAACCTCCTGGATCGCCTGTCCATGAGAATGTGATAGTACGCATCCTTGAGGTCTATGGAGCACATCAAGTCCTTCTCCTGCAGCAAGGGCAGAATGGACTGAAGCGTGACCATCCGGAATTTCTCCTTGGCAATAAAGAGGTTCATTGTTGAAAGGTAGAGGATTGCCCTTAAGTCCCCCTCTTCTTTGGCACCAAAAAGAACCTGGAGTAATTGCCTTACCCGGATTGGCCTGGGGGGACATGCTGGATGGCTCTTTGTCTAGCAGCTTTTTTTTACCTCTAAAGCTGCAGCCTCCCTCTGACTGGGTGGTACATCGGGGAGCCGACTCGACTGAGGAGGCAGGTTTATGAAAGGGATTGAGTAACCGCAGGATATTATTCGAAGTACCTAGCGATCTGTTGTGATGGACTCCCACTGGGCCAAGTGCTTCGAAAAACGCCCCCCAACTGCTTCCAGAGAGGAGCAGTCGGGCAACCCCCCTCAGGGCTGCTGTGTGGGAGCAGAAAAAGTTTCCTGTGACCCAAAATTTTTCGGCCCCCCCCCCTCTGCCTCTGGGCAGGCATCCACCTTGTCCCCCTCTGCCTATGAAGGACGAAGAGTCCGGAGCGTAATGGGATAGCTGAGACTTCAGGAACCACATCTTGTTTTGTCCTCTCTGGTTCCTGGAAAAGGACCTTGGAGGAGCCGAGAAGCGGATTCCGATGGCAGACAGCGTCTTCCCGTCTTTCTCGCTCTAAACCGTGTCGCAGACGGTCTTCCCAAACAGGGTAGAACCGAAGGGTGTGTTCAGGAAGGGCGCCTTGAAAGGTTCCGCAAAGTCACAAAGCTGGAGCCAGGAGTGGCGACTTAAGGTGATGCGGGACCTGCTGGCTCTAGCAGCCCCCTCTGTGGCATGGCAAAGTAGCCGCATAGACGTGTTTGAAACAGATTTCAGAGTGGCCATGCGAGCAGAGAAAATCCATTTGTCCTCGGCTGACATGGACTCAGGGGGAGACTCGCCATATTCTTTCACCAGATCCCGCTGAAGTCTACTTACATGGGCCAAATAATTCAGTGCCCTTATGGAAAAGGGTAGCTGAAGCAAACATAAGCTTCCCGATACGATCCATCGTCCGAGAGTCCTTATCAGGGGGATAGATCAAGGAACTATACTGGGCAAGTTCCTTTTGGTGGCTGCCACCACCACCATGGCATCCACCGGGGAACCCTTACTCCAAGCCATCCTATCCACAGGGGGGACTAAGAATCCTACCTAGCCTCCTGGGGATTAGCTCTACAGTGTCCGGTTCCTTCCACGCCCTGGTAGTGATGAGGTCAACCAGGGTGTCGGCTGGAGGGGACACCAAAGAGGTAGATGGGCCGGCGAACGCCTCCAGGAACACAGACTCGTCCAAGGAAAGATTTTGGGCTGACCACCCCCCCCTTTAGGTGAAGCACTTCCATAATGTCTCCGAAGGAGACGCCCTCGGGGGGGGGTGACATGGGGGAACCTTCCCCTTCCTCCAAATCGATGCCCTCAGTGAGGGACTCAGGGGAGGAGTCCAAGTGCCTCCTCTTACACTTACATTTATGAGGGGCCTCCTCGGTGGGACTGTCCGAGGAGGGCTCAAAAACAGGGTTGTGTTCCGCCAGTGGAACGGGCTGGGGCACAAACGCTGGCTGTCCCTGGGACTGGATGATGGAAGACAAGCCCAGCTGCAAGGGAGTGGGGGCCGAATCCGAAGAAAGAGCAGGGGGTCTCGAACCTCTCAAGAGGACCCTCTCCACAACGTCGAAAGCAGAGGGTGAACCAATCTCTGGGCTCCGTGGTTAACACCCTCAGATCCGGCGCGGGGATTGGCAGAGCCGAAGCGCTCAGACCCGAGAGGGAAGTGTGGTCCGACCAAAACTGAGCCAAAGACACACTGGCCCCTCAAATCCGACGCACGTCTCTCAGCCCAGAGAGCTCAGATCCAAAAGGGGATCCGACAAACTCTAGTGCATGGCCGGTGTCGAGGTAGCGATAACCATCGGTGCCGACTCTGTGACTCAGACTCCTCGGATCCGAAGGCTCTGAAACCCAGTAGTGGATCCGAGAAGGAGCTATCGGGGCAAAAAGTGGGGCTGAACTCCCCCCCCCCCAGAGGAGGGGGAGGCAGCAGCACTCCCATCTGCAGCTGGGTTTGGAGAAAACGACGCATGTCCAGCAGTGACACAGAGATGATTCCCGGGGTAAACCTACGATCTCCCATCCACTCGTCAAGATTTCTCTTGAACAGAGTCAGTGAGGGGCTCTGCCTCACATGGACTGGGATTCTGTTCCATAGTGTAGGGAGTCTCTGGGTGATGAATCTGTCCCTCCAGCACGCCCCTTTTTTTTTTTTATTTTTAAATC